>NW_027315819.1:0-15000 GCF_026437365.1 Eucyclogobius newberryi
CATCAACTAAGCATCAACAATGAATTAGTTTAGTAAATGTGTGTATTTGATAGACATTGAATGGAAACGGCTGTCCTCCAGACCGTTACGCATCGCTTTTGCTGCTGTGGTCGGACTGGGAGTGCGTAAAAGGGAGAAACACGAGACAATCTGACGCAAGGACGACGAACAAAACCGAAGAACGAGTTTCCCCTCATTGTGACTGAAGTACAAATACAAACGGTGCATCAAATAGTCTAAATATTATGATGTCTAAGCTAATAAATGAGTCAAATAAATAAATGAAATACATAATTAAGTGGACAGAAGACTTAATTCTATACATGATACAGCAGTGACAGACAGGGAATTTCAATTTACCGTATTTTCTGGAGTATAAGTCAAAAAAATGCATAATAGAGAAGAAAAACGTATATAAGTCGCACTGGAGTATTAGTCAAATTTTTTGGGGAAATGTATTGGATAAAAATCGAACACCAAGAACAGACATTTCATCTTGAAATGCAGTTTAAAATAATAACAGATTAGAGAACATGGTGAATAGGTGTACGTATGCTAACGCTAACACCTTCAGCTACATGAGGCACAGACAGAACTGTGGTAAGTGTCTGGTATGTTAACGTAACATATGAACAGTTATTCAGATAACTATAGCATAAAGAACATGCTAACAAGTTTACCAAAGCATCAGTTTTACCCCAAATCACTAAATCCACTGAATTCTTCTTCCTCTGTGTCACTTCTAAACAACTCCACAAACTCCGGAAGTAGAGGAAGTGCAGACTCTTCTTCTGTGTCGCTTAGAGCCTAGAGCGCCCTCTTGTGGTTGTCAGTGTGAAAATAACAAAAAAAATGATATAAAAATGTGTTAATAATATCACATATAAGTCACTCCAGCCAAAACTATGACAAAAGGTATGGTAGAAACATTGTGATGGAAAGTATTTGTCTTCTTCAAAAGGAGTTTAATGATTGATGATGTAGAATAAATAAAAACGGAGACAAATATATTTATGTTGTGTTAAAAAACGTTTCCATATATGCATAACTAACTTCGTCGTCTTCGCTTGCTCGTGCAAATGATTGATTTGTTGTCGTTTGGCTCACTTTAGAAACACCAATCAATCCAAATGAAAGGCTCGGGGGGTTCTGCTGCTCAAAGTGGTCCGCAACATCGAACATTTTAGAATAGAAAACAACATTTTAGAATAGAAAACAACATTTTAGAATAGAAAACAACATTTTAGAAAAGAAAACAACGGTCCGACGTCAAATTCATCGGGCCGAATCCCCGCGCGTCACTCTCGCACTGCCCTCCACCTCGTCCCTCTTGCTCGTCTTGCGATTCACACACGGTGTTTATCTTGTTTTCCGTGTGTTTTCAGGGCACCAAAAGCGTGGCGTGGGCAAACCCGGAGCACTTCAACCAGCGCCAGGAGTGCGTGAACTCGTTTGCCAGCTGGTTTGGCTACATGCCGCTGGTCCACTCCCAGTTCCGCCTGGACCCGGTGCTTTTCAAAGACCAAGTGTCCGTCCTCCGAAAGAAATACAAAGACCTGGAGAAGGCGTGAAGAGAGGAGCGCGGCGCCCCCTAGCTGGGAGGCCCCGTTATTGCTCGCAAAAGCGGACGGCGACGCGCTTTACGGACCCCGGCGGACTGTTCCCGGGGCGACCAGCGCGCGGCGAAGAGTCGAATTGGTCCGTGACTCCGGAGAGTCCGAGGAAAAAACGCGGATCTTTGTGGGACGTTTGATTGCGAAAAGGAACGTTTCCGCGGAACAAACGTGACGTGACAACTCCGGAATACGGAAAGGGACCGGTGCAAAACGATCGAAGTGTAAAATGAATAAAAGGTTTATAAAAGCAAAAAACGTGTCTTTCTTTGGCAAATGTTACGCTATTTATTATTTTTTTATTTCCGAAACGACAAAAAGCAATCAACGTGTCAGATATAGAAGCAAAATATACAATAATAAACAACTGGATGAACAGGTTGAACATTGTTATTTATAGAATATAGTCGAAGGGGTTTGTCCGTCAACACCATTAGTGCAATTTTAATCACGTCGTCGATAAACTTTGGTCTAAAACAACCGTAAAAGTCTGCGGTTTGGAGCAGAATTCAGACTTAGGAGGAAGTAATTGGACTACGTTTTGTGTTTGTGTCATTTTAGCCACGATTCAAAGTCTGTGTTGTTTTTACTCTTTAAGGATCCGTCAGAAAAGTGGCTTGAGTTTGTCGCGTACTTAAAGGGCGCGCGACAGGTTCTTACGATTTTCTAATTTTGACTTTATTTGGTGTAATTAAACCTGTCGTACAAATAAATGATAGTTTTACATCGATCGAGAAGGTATTTGTGGAGAAAAGGTTGACAAATCTATATAAAATGACAGGAAGTGACATCACACCAGGGACACTAATTACAGTCACAGTTTATGCATCATTTACACAAAGAAACAGCTTTTTTGACTCTTTAAACATGAATTCAACAAAATAAAGTCGCTCTCATACATCTGTATTTGTCATATAAAATAAATAGTGACGTTAGATGAGTTTTTGTCCAGTGGTTGCCGAGTAATTTCCTAGTGTGATGTCATCAAGTACAAACAGGAAGTGAAATCATAAACCTTAAAAAAAAATGCTATTCTGAGATAACCTTTTTTTAATTTTTATTGGCCATTTTCGACAGGTGGAACTTTGCTAAAAACGTGGCACGGGCGTCTTCCCTGTAGGTCAGTGTTTTACTTCCCTGATAAAGAAACAAACTAAAGTTGAAATACCAGACCTTTTTCTTTAGTAGATTAGTACATTTTTAGTTGGACTTTGTGACAAACAGACCTTTATTCATCAAGCAGGAAATGAGCCAAAAGCAGCTCTCTGATTGGCTGATGGGCCTGAGAATCACTTCAATGTCTGAAAAAAGCTCTTCTAAAAGATATGAAATTCATGCACGTGGAACTCAACGATGCTCCAAAGGGTTTGTGACAAATGGGAACAAGTTAATCAGATTAAATCACCTCCTTAATCGGCGTGAACATCAGGAACCCGGTTTTAATGAAGGATTTTTCACTCAACGTGCTCCAGAGTGCTTTGGATTTGGTCATTTTTTTAATCTAGCTCTGCAACTAATGATTATTTTACTTATCGATTCGTCTAAAGACTTGCGGTTATTCTTTTGATTCATGGAGGAGTCGTTTAGAAGGAGAGTTTTATTCAATTTGAAGCAGATGAAGCTAAAGTGGCGTCGTGCTGGTGGAGTTTAATCAGACAAATGAGGTTCTCGTGTCTATTTAATGCATTTCCTGCTTTGTCTGGATCACAAAACCTCTTCTTGGCCCGTGCTTTGGAGCCCGAGTATAAACCAGTCAGCAATTATTCAATGACTACATTTTTTTAAATATTCTTGACTTATTTAGCTTGCTGTAAGAAACCGCACTCTCAAATAGAAAATGGTGATCAACCGTTAAAGAGGTAAAAACAAAATAACGACATTCAAACACTTTATTAGAAAACATGTCTGTACAAAACATGAGGTAATCAAACGACAGAACCTTTCGCCCCAAAGTTTACAAAAATACGTTTACTGTCAGTTATTTAGGGTCGAACGAGCACGAGGAATCCCACCGCCGCTGAACTCGCCGCGGCACCTGAGACGCAACAAACGCAGTAAAAGTTGATCCTGTTGAAAACCGACAAATTCAGAATATAAAAAAAGACTCAAACGGGTTCTGTTCACGCTGCGGGTCGTGTGCCAAATGGAGAAACGGGCGTCGTGCTGTTGTCACGGACGATAAAAGAGGAAGCTCCGTTTAGTCGGGCGAGAGTCGGCTTTTATCTTTTATCCTGTTCAATTCCAGTCTTTTCCAATAAGAATAAATGAAAGTGGCAGTCGTTTTATTCCAGACGAGTCAGACGTGTGAAAGATCGTGACCAAAAAATAAAAATAAAAATCAGATCTAAGTCTGGGCAAAGTAATAATAATAATAATCTGATTCGACCTGCAGCGTGAACATATTCAAATTCAGCTGCCAAGTACAGAAAGAGCAGGGTTTATAAGTAGAAAATGTCACAAATTGTATCAAATTAAGATGAATTTAACAAAAAAATTGCTCAGAAAATCCACAAAATGATTCTTATTCGAGGGATTTTGCTCGATTTTAATCCTAATCACGCTGGGACGGAACAAGGTTTAAATATATTTAGAAATCGTGAACTTGATGTCGATAGCGGTGAGGAAAAGAAAAACACAGATTTAAAAATGAGACAAAATTAGTGTTGTACGTTTAACTCGTTTGAATCAAATGAAAGACACTCGTCAAAAAGGAGTTTGTGAAGAGCGCTGTAAAGGTTTGACAACTTTCAGTGCCGGAATCAGTGCGTTCTCGTGAGTGAAACAGAAATAAATGATACAGTGATAAGATGAAACTCGTGCACACGTTTCCTATACATTGCAGGGCACAAAAGTCCTTTAGTCCTTTAGTAATCCCCAGAAAAACCTGCACAGGAAACCACAAAACACAAGAGTAAAGCGTCCTCTTCCCGCCGCCGGCCGTAGGGACACGCCCGAGGTCATTTCCGGAGCGTTAACATGGCGTTGACGTCCCACAGCAGGTTCCTCATCTGATCCATCAGAATCTTCATCTCCTGGTTCTTCTGACGCACTTTCTGCAGAGACAAAACACACTTTAGATCGACCGATGACACCAAACACGAGCGAAACACGGGCGGAACACGGGTGGAACACGAGGGAAACACGAGGGAAACACGAGGGAAACACGAGGGAAACACGAGGGAAACACGGGCGGAACACGGGCGGAACACGAGCCAAACACGAGCCAAACACGAGCGAATCACGAGCGAAACACGAGCGAATCACGAGCGAAACACGAGCGAAACACGAGCGAAACACGAGCGAATCACGAGCGAAACACGAGCGAATCACGAGGGAATCACGAGCGAAACACGAGCGAAACACGAGCGAATCACGAGCGAATCACGAGCGAATCACGAGCGAATCACGAGCGAATCACGAGCGAATCACGAGCGAAACACGAGCGAAACACGAGGGAAACACGAGGGAAACACGAGCGAAACACGAGCCAATCACGAGCCAATCACGAGCGAATCACGAGCGAATCACGAGCGAATCACGAGCGAATCACGAGCGAATCACGAGCGAATCACGAGCGAATCACGAGCGAAACACGAGCGAATCACGAGCGAATCACGAGCCAATCACGAGCGAATCACGAGCGAATCACGAGCGAAACACGAGCGAATCACGAGCGAAACACGAGCGAATCACGAGCGAAACACGAGCGAATCACGAGCGAAACACGAGCCAAACACGAGCGAATCACGAGCCAAACACGAGCCAAACACGAGCCAAACACGAGCGAATCACGAGCGAATCACGAGCCAATCACGAGCGGAACACGAGCGAATCACGAGCGAATCACGAGCGAAACGCGAGCGAAACACGAGCGAATCGCGAGCGGAACACGAGCAAATCGCGAGCGAATCACGAGCCAAACACGAGCGAATCACGAGCGAAACACGAGCGAAACACGAGCGAATCACGAGCGAAACGCGAGCGAAACACGAGCGAATCGCGAGCGGAACACGAGCAAATCACGAGCGAATCACGAGCCAAACACGAGCGAATCACGAGCCAAACACGAGCGAATCACGAGCCAATCACGAGCGAATCACGAGCCAAACACGAGCCAAACACGAGCCAATCACGAGCCAATCACGAGCCAATCACGAGCCAATCACGAGCCAAACACGAGCGGAACACGAGCAAAACACGAGTCAATCACGAGCGAATCACGAGCCAAACACGAGCCAAACACGAGCGAATCACGAGCCAAACACGAGCCAATCACGAGCCAAACACGAGCCAATCACGAGCCAAACACGAGCGGAACACGAGCAAAACACGAGCCAATCACGAGCGAATCACGAGCCAAACACGAGCCAAACACGAGCCAATCACGAGCCAAACACGAGCCAAACACGAGCGAATCACGAGCCAAACACGAGCGATTCACGAGCCAATCACGAGCGAATCACGAGCCAAACACGAGCCAAACACGAGCCAATCACGAGCCAAACACGAGCGGAACACGAGCAAAACACGAGCCAATCACGAGCGAATCACGAGAAAATGGCCGTCCACATTTCAAAATACCAGGTCCAAACTACGGGAACACGGCCTCATCTGAAAGCCTGTCCATAAGGGAGATTATGTACTATTAAAATCAAATCAGATCAAATGTTGCTTTTACAGTGATTAATTACGATGCAGGTTTATTCTTACTTTTATAAACGCTTGTGTATTTTGGTTCCCACTTTGACTCAATGAAAAGACGGAAAAGACGTGATTTTGACATAATTTAAACTCAAATTGTGCCTTTCTTTTCCCATTTGTGGCATCAAAATGTTTTACTTTTTTGCCGACGCTGTGGTGCTTTTCTTCTACGGCTTCTCCAGAGATGCCACTCACTTGTGTTACACCTTTTATTGTGAATCACTGAATCATTTTTCACACATGTTAACAGTCAATTGAATTTTAATTCCATCCCATCTCCTCCGTATAAGAAAGGTAAACGTATTCTTACTCCATGATTTTATAAGATTACACGATGAAGTAGTAAAAATAGAAGTAAAAATACAAACCTGTCATTACATTTGTCCAGATAAAGCTACAGATCTGCTGCCCATCGGGACTTTCACCACAAATGTTGACTCAAAAGATAAAGATTTGAAACTCCTAAAATAACCCCTAGTGTTTAAGCATCTGGAGCCAACACTGCCCCCTGCTGGAGATAAAGGAAACCACTTTGCCTCGTGTGAATCTGTTGGGATTCAAATCAAAATAAAAAGAGCAGACTTGATTGTTGGTACGAGATGTACTGCTGTTTTTTGTGTGAGGAATATGTGAAAATAAATATGCGAGTATGAATGAAATATATCGCATAAGAATCAAAACAATACTGGACAAACGCAATAATCGACTAAATGTGTCGCAGTAACCGATAGAAATGTGCTTTTTTCTTTCTTTTTTAGTGAAATAAGGTAGATTTTATTCATGATTTTCCTCATTCCTTAAATTAGGCTCGATTTAGTCTTGTTTTGAATCTTTTTGACCGATACGTTCAGGCGCCATGAACATATTTTTAATTTGTATAAGAGATGTTTTACAAAAGTTGTGGAGATCCTATTTTCATTTCGGGTTCTGACCAGGGCAAATAAAAGGTGAATAAAATGCGTTTTAGCTGGAACTATGGTGCCAAAAAGTATATTCGAACCTGGCAATAATATCAACAGTGCAGTACTTTTGCTTTGAAATGTTGAGAGGGAATGAAGTACAACGAGTTTGTGCGATAATAAACGAGTAAGTCTGTTATAAGTTATATATATTAAAGTTATATAAAACACATTAGACACTGAACCGGGGCTGTCAAAGTCAACGCGCTTCGATAATTAACATGAAAAGGGGCGGAGCCGAGGTCACATGGTTCAAACGACGACAGAACACTCAAAAACTAAAAACTATGACTTAATTCGACTATGAAATGTGAGATAAAATATTACAAAGCGCTTTGTGACTGATCAGATTACCGTATTCTCCGGACTATAAGTCGCACCTTTTTTCATAGTTTTGGCCGGGGTGCGACTTATACTTATATTTATACTTATATACTTATACTCCCGGAGAGACTTATATGCGATATTATTTGTCATTTTCACACTTGCAGTGCAACTTATATATGTTTTTTTCTTCTCTATTATGCATTTTTAGCCAGTGCGACTTATGGAAAAAACGGTAATCACATTTTAAAGTGTAATTACTCTGATGACATGGATTGTCAGCGCTTCATTGAACATAATAATAATAGTATGTGTTTATGAAGTACAGCAGAGTAAGAGTACACACCTCCATGACTTCTTTGCGCTCCTGGACGATGGCTGGACTACACGGCTCCGCTTTGGCCGACAGAAGCTCGTCCCCCACGTACGGCACCAGCTGCACACGAGTCAACACGCGTCAGTACGACCGCCAACGGGACGGCGTTTGATCAATAATGAGCGCTGACCTCGGCCGGCGCCTCCTGCAGGTCGGAGGTCATCTCCACGCAGCGCTCGTACAGCAGCCGGAGCTTCCGGAAGAGCAGCGCCAGTTGCCGGAGGTGCTCCTGGAGTTTGCCGAAGCGGTCCTGGTACATGGCCTGGTTCTGGGTCACGCCGTTGGGAAGCTGCAGGAAACACACCGTCGAGCGTCGGTTAGAGGGCGAGATTTAAACCGTGAGAGGATACAAAAAGTCTGTTTATGTTTATGGGTTTAGCCAGACCAAAGCCAATGAAATCGGGATTGTGTTTTCCTCCAGTGCAGGAAAACACAATCCTGCTCCAGTGAAAGAATGAAAGTGCCTATGACAGGTTTTTACAACTCTCTAATTTTCTTTTATTGGATGTACATTTACATTATAGATTTACACTAATCGGGTAGATGTTTGCGGAGAAAACGTTGAACGTTATCTGTAGAAAATGACAGGAAGTGACATCACACGAGGGACTCTCATTCCAGACAGAAGTTTATGCATAACTTACATCTTTTTTTTTTTTTTTACCTTTCAGCTAAATAAAGTCGAGCTCTCATATTTTTATAACAATGACTTTTGGCCCAGTGTTTGCTGGGTAATTTTTCCTGGTGTGATGTCATCAATTACAAACAGGAAGTGAAACTATAAACCTAAGCAATGAGCTGTTCTGGGATCATTTTATTTAATTTCTAGCAACATTTTAAATATATCTTAATTGCATTTTAGTTCATTGAGTGTAGGGGGCGCTTTATAAGGCGCTGGTACAGCTGGCAGCCCGGTGTAAACGCTCTCTCTTCTTTCTCACACTTATTGTGCTTTATCTCCTATATTTTGTAAATATAGTTAGTATATTTTTTCTATTTTACTGTACGATAGGGACACGCGCTGGAATAGTTTTTTAATTCAACTGTTTTTGACTTTTTTCGGCTGGATTTGCGATGTGTCTTGGCTCTGAGCCCCCCGGCTCCGGCCCCGCCCCCCGGCTCCGGCCCCGCCCCCCGGCCGGCGCCGTACCGCGTTTCCACAAAGGAGGAACTCATGAAACTGCGGAGAACAGTCGTCTTACCCGGAGATCGTCACGTTATCCCGTCGCAATACTGACCTAACCTAATACTGATGTGCAATTCTGTCATATGTGCAATTGCTGTTGGAATTCATGTGCAATTACTGTGAAATTCATGTGCAATCTATGTGCTGTCGTGACACATATTCATGTGCAATTACTGTCGTGATCACATGCAATGGTATTTATGTATTTATGTATTTGTCTATGGGAGTTTTTATTTATTTATTTATAGGAGATCTTCTACTGAGAGTGTTTTTCAGACTTCCTATAAGTGATCTGTTCTTCTGGATCTACCTCTGTATCTACCTGCGTTGCACCAATGAAATTTCCCCATGTGGGACAATAAAGGAATATCTTATCTCATCTTATCTTATCTTTAAAGTCAGGTACAAGGGCGTTAATGCTCCCGGACGTGTTTAAAACGTCTGAGTTGAACTGAATCTTTATTCATGAACGTATCAATAGTGAATCTGCTCAGAACTGCCATCGCCGTGTTGCCGTGGTGACGTTTGCACCTGCGTGGCCCGTGAGATCTGAAATATCTCCATGGTCCTGGTGACGATGTCCTGGACCGTCTCCTGCCCGATGCGGCAGAGGAACACGGGCGAGATCTCCCTCATGGCGCCGGGCTGGGGCTGCTGTCCCGGGGCAGCCGCGGCTCCGGGGGGCAAGTGCTGCTGCTGCTGCTGAGGGGGGGCCGCCATCGCTGACAAGTTCAAACAGGAAAACAGAATCAGCTGAGGCTTGGGAACGGGAAAAGGGCTGTAAAAGGAGCTGAAGTGTGAATAAAGACAATTGGCAAAACGCAAAGACTGCAGTTTTTGTACTTATTGACTTTGTAATTGCACAAAAGCAAAATATCCTGAGTTATTCTGCATAAAAACTGCTAATGCTGTAGTTTGGATTTGAATAGTGTCGAGGGATGTCAAGATTATTAGTCTGATCGATAATTGTGATTATTTACGTCACAATATTATGACTGAAAAATTACAATTGTGACATTTTTAGAAGGATTTTTTTATTTTTTATTTCATTAAATCAATAGGAAAGCGTCATTCTTCAAAGTAAATTAAGTCTTTTAATTTTTAGTTAAATCAAAAGTATTGTGACAATTTTAGAAGCAAAATTAAGTCCGTTCTGCCCAGCGTTTCATCAGAAAAGTAATAAACCGAAATGTAAAGTGCTTTACATCATCATTATCTTGCGGTTTATATCAAATAGATTTTCATAAAGCAGGTCCCATATTGAGGAGCGGAAAAGAGCTTTTAGGATTTTATTGTCATTTTGGTCGCGATGTTAATGATCGTGAATAAATCGTTTATTCTCACACTGATCATTCGACTAAAGAAATGGTGACATTCTCTAGCACAGACAATGTTCTGAAACACATGGGATTCTTGTTTACCTCTTCTCCTGGACACGATCAAACTGTCAACACAATTTTGTTATTCAAATTTTCAGCTCTAGAGGGAAAATTTACATCAGTAAAACTCATAACTAGAACAATCAGATAAACCGATAATCACGTCTGAATATTAACGTGCGTTTACATGCAGAAGGAAAACCTGGGGACACGTGTCGGGTGATTAGGACGGCGACTAATGATTATTTCAGTGGTCGACAAGTCAAACAGTTATTTCTATTGTGCATCGAGACTATTTAAATAGATTTTTAACCAAATAAAGGTTGAAATATGCTGACTGAAGGCTTCTAGATAAACCATATTTACTAATAAAGTCTAATTTAAATGATGATCTGAAGTTGTTTATACTTTATGGACATTTGGATCTAATGATGCAGCTGTATTTGTTATAAAAAAAAAAACTGTCTTCATGAGTAGTCCAGGTGACAATTATGATTATAAGATACAGCTATGACTTTTTTATGTGTATATATAGTTCACTGGTCACAATTAGTTGATTAATCGATGCAGCCCTTGAGTTGATTTGCAATTTATGTTTTTCAGACTTCCTATAAGTGATCTGTTCTTCTGTATCTACCTCTGTATCTACCTGCGTTGCACCAATGAAATTTCCCCATGTGGGACAATAAAGGAATATCTTATCTTATCTTATCTTAAGTAACTGTATTTGAAGACAAAGTGCAATTTATGTATAACTTTTTCCAGTTTATTCACGTTTTTACCACATTACAGTACTTTATTTTTTCAATCAATTTACTTTAATCTGAAATCATTAGATTTTCGGGGTTTAACGCGAACAATTCAAATTGTATAAAGCAGTTTTTCCAAAGCTCACAAACCAAACGTCAGTCAAAATCAATCAAATCTAACATTCAAGATGATTTATTTACTGTGCAATATAAATACGACTTAATTTATGCCACTGATTTAAATTAAACCACACAATAACACGCAAGTCACGAGGGAAATGAAACAAACAATGCAAAATGCCACAATTAAGAAAAACAATAATAAATTAAGTGCAAATAAATGAGGTTATTGCGCGGAGCTGAAGCTAGCGCCAAAACAAAGGGAGAATGCGCTGACTGGAGCGGAAAAGCGTCACAACTAAACTTCTAACGCCGCAGATAAAGCGTTTCCGGTCTTACCGCGTTAAAGCCGCTTGAGTCGAGCTCGTCCCGCGCTGAACGTGTCGCGAAGCAGAGTTTATTTCAGAGTTTCACGTTGAAGAAGTCATGATGATGGACGATTTCAACGAAGCAGCGCCATTAGGTGTTGTGGTACGTCACTTCCTGTCCCCGCACTACACTTCCGGTCCCCGCGCTGAACACGTATGTCCACCAGGGGGAGCTAAAGCAGTCTGATACATCTGTACTGAATGAACAATAAACGACTAACGCACATTTTACTGACAGTTTAACGATCATTCAACACAATAAAGGTGTTTTATACTATTATTGTTTGTCAAATCATAACTGTCGAGTCATTTATATGGATTTTTGGCTCTTGTTATCAGTATGGTTGCTAGGTAACAGTTGTCGTATTTGCTGCTCATGTCCAACCAGGAAGTACAATTGTTATTAAACTTTACAAAAATGGGGACAAATCGGCAAAATGTTTAGTAAAATCTGACCTATAATTGTGTTCGTTACGTTAGTGAAATATGTAGTCTAAACAAATTTAAATTTGCAATATCTATATGTCTATATGAATCCCCCATGTGGGACAATAAAGGAATATCTTAATTAGAATGTTTTGTTTATGTCTACATTGTACTATACATGATTACAAAAGTATTTTTCAACGTTATATAATGTATATTAGCCAAAAACAAGATAAAACCAGTTTATAACAACCTCTTATTTGGGTTGTTGTGTTGTGATTGGTCATTTAAAGGGATGAAGTTTAGGACATGGACATTATGTGAACAGGGTTAAGGTTAAAGGAGACATATCATGCTTTTTTTTAACATACTTAGTGTTGAATTATAAGTATATTGATCATCATTTTACATTTTGCTCATTGTAAACTGCAATATTGACCAAAAACGGCTTAGTAGAAACATTTCCCTTCAGTTAGATTGTCATTAAAGTGTTTTTGAAAAGTGACATTTTAGAGCCGTATGTATCACTCAGACATAATGTGAAGAGGATGTGGGCGGGGACAGGGGGTAGGTGAGAACAGGATTGACTCCAACATGCCTGAATCAATCAATCAACATAAATACAAGTCTGAGTAAGCTAATGATGAGGAAACACTGTTATTACATGGATAAAATCTCGTTAAAGTGTGTTTTGGCATTATTAGATGTTCAAAGAAACCAATTTATGTTTTATTAGCATTATTGTATTTTAATATATCCCCGTTGAAACGAATGTGTACAATTCCCACATTTGACAAAAGGTAAATATATCTTACGTCCATTTCAAACGCTCAGATATCAAACACAATGAGTCAGAAAACAATATAGTTTTTTATTCATTAAAATACAGTCACTTTGTTCAAATCTATCGCAGAGTTTCGTGCTTTGGACCTTTCACTGCGGTTACACTTCGAGACTCAAAAACTCGTCAAAATGTCCACACGTTACGAGGAGGGTAATTGCACCGGCCGCTGCAAACGTGGGTTTCAATGGCGCTTGTTTCGTCCGTTTTGGTGGGACTCTGGAGGCACTGGGAGCGGGCGATCCGAGCCTCGTCTGAAGGCAGCACGTCCACGTCCAGCAGACTACAACGCGTTATAGAAAAGAGAAAAGGACGTCTAACATTGCATAGACACGTGATCTTCTCTTTGAACATGAACCTTTTCACAACATGTACCTAGAAAACCATACGTTCTGTACTTCAGTTTGTCAAACCTAAATCGTATCGTTCATTTTCTGCCAAAACGATATCACAAACACAAAAATACACTCATCACTTTGCAGGGAATGTTCCGCGTTACGGCATTATCAAACGTATGCACCTCACGTCGTGTTTTTATTGCACAAAAACATACATTCTCGCCGCAGACCTGACGCGTAACTCGGCCCAGTCACGTCTCCATGGAGATAAGACAACGTTCCAGTGAAACGTTCCGGGTAAAGTTCAGAAAGCGACACAGTGCACCTTTAAAATATACTTATTCAAAACAGATTTAAGTAAGTATTATAAAAAGTATATATATGCAGATTTTACAAACGTTGTAATGTGCTTATGACAATCATTTTACAGTTTATTGGTGCGAATTTAAAACAAAAATAAAAAGAACAAGTGGAAGGAACAGTCTTTTTCCTTCTTTTTTCGCGCAAAATCAGAAGCTAAAGTAAAATTCAAACTTATTGCGACACAAAATGGCAAAAAAAACCTCAGAAACAACGTCAGTTTCCTGGACTTTTACCGCAGTTTGTGCATTAATAAAAATACCAGAGAAAAGTAACTTGTGCGAGTGAATAACCAGTGCAACTTCTAATCCCTTTTCTGAAAAACTCACCCCCATTTTATACATTTTTCTATATTATAAATGGCCCGAAACGCCTACAAAAGTGAAATAAAGAAAGTAAAGTTGTTGCTTCGGTGCCTTTTATGTCTTGATTTGGTGATTGCAAATTAAATCGACCTCTAAATGCGGAAGATTTCACATTTCCAACGTCAAGGCAGCACTTACCCCGGTTTAGTCCTGGTTTGGTTCTGTTCAAGTCTTGGTTTTCACACTCGCACATTCACCAAAACGCAAAATTAGAACTAAACCAGGACTAAACCAGGACTATACCAGGACTATACCAGGACTAAACCAGGACTAAATCAGGACTAAACAAGGACTAAACCAGGACTAAACCAGGACTAAACCAGGACTAAACAAGGACTAAACAAGGACTAAACCAGGACTAAACAAGGACTAAACCAGGACTAAACAAGGACTAAAACAAGAGCAAACCAAATCCACATCAGGACAAAAGCGGTTTAAATCTAAGAGCACGTCCTTAGTCCTGGTTTAGTCTCAGTTTAACACCAATTTTCAAGTGCTGTTTTATCACCAACATTGTGAATGCTGTTTTGAAGATTTGCAACGTCTGAATATCTGGAATATTATTATAAAATATGGCAAAATGCTGAGGAAAAAAAGCTAAAAATGCGACAAAATTGTGTTGTAATCCTCCAAAAAAACATTATAAACTGATTTTGCAGTCTTTTTCTCTTTTGTCGGACACTTAAACCTCAACCAAAACATTAAAACACATGTTTTAACACATTTCTCCACAATATTGTCTAATTATTGTGATCAAGATCCTCCAAAAACACGTTGCAATCTTCATTTTTGCCAAAGTGTCGTCCGCGTTTTGTGTTTTCTCAGACGCTGTGTTTCTTGAGCAGCGGGTGGCACTGTCCCACCCGGAGCCCGCGTCCCGTCGCCGTGCCGATGC
>NW_027315819.1:20000-175613 GCF_026437365.1 Eucyclogobius newberryi
GATGTTCAGACCTGTGCACAAGTTTTGACGAGGAGGATTATGTTTAAAAAAAGGGCAAAGACAAAAATGCAGGAGAAAATGTTTGAAAAAGCTGTATTAAAAGTCATGCATTTTGTCGTCCAAACACATTTATTCTACTCAACACGTGTTTTTAACGATGGGTTTTCTCTTTAGGATTGTGAACACAGACTTAAAATCAGATATAGATATTGGGTTATCAGATTTTTACCAGCTGCGACCAACAACATCTGATTAATATTTGATTTCTGGACCTTTAAGATGATTTAAATGACACGCAAACTACAAAATCTGATGTGAGGAAATCAGATTTTCTCAATCGTAGAACTGCAATGATCAGATTTCGATTGTGCATGAAAACGAAACTGTTTATAATCGTATTCTTCTTATGAGAAATGGATTGCAATTAGTCGGTTTTTCCTGATTAATCTAATTACATTTTGGCCACTAATGACAGCAGCGGTGATGTATAAGTTTGTCCTTCTGTGACAAACATGTTGTTGTTGTTGTTATGGGACGTTTCGCCGTCTCTGGAAACTCTGATACTTTTACCCACTTCCTTTTTCAGACTTCACTTCCTCCAAACGGAGACAGAAATAGACACAAAGAGCTGACGAAGACTCGATTAAATAAGAAAATACACGACGCAAAGACAAACCATGAGCAAGTGTTTGATAAGTCATTGCTCAGTCAGATTATGTTATGATTATGTTCTAAATTTGTCACAATTTGTCATGTATTTATTCCAACTTTTTGCATCTTTGTATCACGATTATCTTGTTTTTTAAAGCGCTTTTCTAATCAAGACACAAGAAATAATTCAACTGAAAGGATCAATCGCATGTGAAAATACGCAATAAAACACGAATACAAGGATGATAATCAAAATGAAATAATTAATCATAAAACAAATAAATAAATACAAAAATAAGCTCATAAATATAAAATATCTTCAACTGAACAACTTTCTTTTGCTGTATTGCGTAATTTACTTATATAAAGGGAATGCTGTTAATAATTCAGACAACACCATGTTTAAGCCAATGAATGGATGTAATAATTAGAGAATTCACTGGCTCAGAATGTGTCACAATGACTGAACTTTTTAAACTATTGTGTCGTCGCTTTAAGAACGAAAAACAGCTAAAAAACACATTTGGATCAGCTTTGTCGTGCATTATTTTTGGTTTTATCGTTGGTCATTTTACTATGCCGTAATCTCATTCAGGCCTTCCACAGCCATGGGTTTCACAACGAGGACAAATCGTGACACTGCAATTAACAGTTTAAAAGATGGTGAAAAGAGCTCAAAATGTTGCATTGTGGGTTTTACATTGAGTCGACAACAAGTAAACTCAAATAAAACTATAGTCTTGTTCACATTTTGCACATTTACTACATTATTATTGGTTCTGAACAAGGAATAAACTTAAAACGGAACCTGGACTTGATCAGGACTAAAAAAAAGGACTATATTAGGACTCAAACTGGTCTAAAAAGGTTCCAATTCAATTAAAAACTAATAATCGTGACTAGTTTAGAAGCAAAATTAAGTCAATTCAATTTAATCTGTATGATATAAAAGTGCACCCAAATGTACAGTGCTTTTAAGTGGACGTTTACATCACACACACTTTACTTTTACTTTCAGAACGTTTGATTTGCTGGTCACAAACTGCGAGAACATTAATGCAATAACAGAAGGGAAAATAAAAAAATAAGGATTTCACTTTTGTTTTGTCACGTGTGGATATATTCAAACCCAAAGCGTTATCGCAGCTTTCCATAACTTTCCATCCCAATTTGACCGTCCAAACAGGGGTCAAAGTTCAATCTCCACCATGTACCGCAGACGGACACATGCTGTTCGTCTGATGAGGCAAAATGGAGCAGATCCCTGTTGGATTTTATGGCGGAGAATCAAGATGTCGTGCTTGATAAGGCTTTAACCAGCTTAGTGCAGTCTGGATGTTCCTCAGCGAGCGGCTCTTCTGCCTCTGCGCTGGATTACTGACCCCGTTAGAGCCAAATCAAGCTCATTCAATGCAACTTATCGCTGTTATTGGTATGTTTTATCCACTGTTGGCTCAGTTAGCGGTCTAGATGTAGCGTAATGCTCAATTTAGCGGCACAGACATGGACAAACCCAGAAAAACTAGAGCTGGAAATCAATCAATATGTTTTTGTTACAGTTACAGAAGGTTAGAGCCTGGTTTGAGAGCAAAGTAGTAATTGTAGTGGTATTATTATTGGTAGTAGTGGTGGTGGTGGTAGTAGTAATGGTAGTACTCTATGTTTTAGCTCAATTTGCTATGATTTCTCAAGCAGAAAATGAGGAAAGTTGTTGGTCAGTAATGGATAATAGACTATGCTCAAATAAGGGCATGCAAAATACCCTAATTAGCCTCTTTTTTTTACTTTTACTTGTACTTTTACTTAATATATCTGTATATTTGTTCCTAGTTTGACAAAATCAATTGCCATATTTGCTACTTTACTTGATACGACTATTATTATGTATTGCTCACTGTAAGTTTTTTGTGTTTTTATTGTTTTATTCTGTGTTTTGTGAAGGACTTTGTGACTTCTGTCTGTGAAAAGTGCTATATAAATAAAATGTACTTACTTACTTACTTACTTACTTACTTACTTACTTACTTACTATTACTATTTATTCTGTGTTCTTTGTTATTATATTGTAATGTTTGAGCTACTGTGTCTTCAGCCTTGTCGTTAGTCGATCCTAAAGTGAGCTCGTTTTAGTCGTGACGTAGACTTGGTTTGATCTTGTTCCAGTTCTTGTTTAGTCCTAACCAAGTCCAGGTTAATTTTGGGTTTAGTCCTGGTTTAGTCTCAATTTTGATGTTGTGAATGTGCGAGTGTGAGCGCACCGAAATAATGCACATTAAATAGAATTAGCCATCCAACCAGTTTAAACTTTGTGTGTGACTTTTGTTCTACATGTTCATTAATACCGTATTTTCCGGACTATAAGTCGCACCAGCCAAAAATGCATAATTGAGAAGGAAAAAACATAGATAAGTCGCACTGGAGTATGAAATGCGCTTACAAATGTGAAAATAACAAATAAAATCACATATAAGTCGCTCTGGAGTATAAGTATATAAGTGTAAAGTTGTACCCCGGCCAAAACTATGAAAAAAGGTGCGACTTGTACGGAAAATATGGTAATATTAGTTTTACCTGGAATGACATACATTCACTCAAATTCTAAGTGTACCTTTTTTGACGTCCCTCTGTTCTTCACCAGACACGACTTGTCCAGACTTAAATACCCTCCGATGACCTCGATCTCCTCCACCGTCGGGTATTTCTTTTTCGCCGGTTCAGTCACAGCCGCCAAAATATTGGAAGTTGGGCTCGCCGTCCTCGTCGTCGGCGATGGCGCTTGGGCGTGCGGCTTCTTCGGCGTGATCGTAATAGTCGCGCCCCTTTTCACCTGCCCCCCGGAGGCACTCTTGATGGTGAACAAAGTCGTCGGCGTCGGACTTTGCGCCGGCGAATCGCTGGGCGACTGAGCGGGCGACGGAGAGCAGGGCGAAGACACGGGAGTCGGAGCCAGATCTAAAATTTTCAGCGAATTTTCCGGCGAATGACAACGCAAATCGGACGCGTTGATTTCTATACTCTGGTCGGGAGAGTTCAGTCGTTTCGGAGACATTTGCGGGCTTAATATTGCATCTTGTTTGCTTCCTGCGTCCTCTGTCGACATCTTCCCTTTTGGACTGTGTTGCACTTTGGAGTTTTGTGATGAACAAAGTTGAGGCTTGATGACTTCCTGTTCTTTAAGCTTGAAGGTTTCAATTTGACGCTGTATGCTCTTAATGCCCTCGCCGTGTTGCTGGGAGCCAAGAGGTTTGATTTTGATGAGGTGCACAGAGGACATATCCGATGCCCTATCGCGTAAGCACAGTCCAGACCTCGAACCAACCGTCTCCAAATTGTAGATTCGACTCATGGCTTCGAGTGAGTTTGAATCGAGCGGTGGAGGTGAAGTCGACTCTTCCGATTCAAAATTCCCGGTCAGTTCCTCCAAATCCTCCTCCGAAAACTGCTTGTCGTCTTCCAAAACGTCCTCCTCGTTCACTTTATCATTTTGAGCGCTTTCCTCCTCGGCGTTCGACTCTGGTCCAGTGCTTTCTGTGTTAACTTCGCCGCCGTAGTCTACTTCCTCTCCTTCCTCAACCTCAGACTTAGTATCAGGAAGTCGGGGGCTGTCTTTCGTAACGCGGACTTCCTGTGTGACGTCGGCAGCGCGCTCGCTCGTCGACGGTGCTACCTCTTTCACCTCGACATCACTTTGCCCGATTTGACTCTCAACTTCCTGTTCTATTTCAGCTTCTGCCATTGTTGCTGTAGCCGCCGTTTCGCACACAACTGCCGCTTCACACACAACTGCCGCTTCAAAAACGGCCTTATCCTTTGCCTCTTTTTGCTTCGTGTTTTCAATTTGTTGCTGCTTAATTTGCTCTTTCAAAGACTCAACGCGACTGACCGGCTTCCCTGCTTTAAAACATTCCCCTGTTTCTCCCTCTTTCTCGCTCTCCCAATCTTGCGCACCGCTCGGCTGCTTCTTCTCAAACATTTCTTCGGCCACGTAAAATACAGACCGTGGTATTTGGATTTTGGGAGACGCAGGTTGGGCCCCCAAAGTTGACGTTTTTGCATCTAGACTGCTTGGAAATGTCCCTTCTGAGTTTTTAGACTCTTCAAGAGCAGTCTTGCACATCTTCTCTTCTGTCTCAATGCTTGAAACTTTACGATCGCCCATGTTGTCTTCATGCTGTTGGGACAAAACTGCTCCCGTCCCACTTGAAGCTAGTCCCTGTCTGTGTGAATTGTCCAGGACAGTGCAAAGCAAACCTGAAGACTCTCTGCATGCAGATTCATGCCTCTGACTCGCATCTCGCAGATTGGCTGCTTGGGTTTTGCACTCACAATTTTGGCCCTCACCCTTGACTCCGTAACTCTTTTCTCTTGCTCTGCCTTCTTGCCGAATCGGAACTCTTTTGGCGAACGAAATCCCTTCCATATTCTTAACGCTCGCAACTGTGAAACATTCCTGCCCATCGACAATGTTCCTGTTTTGTTTCTCTTTCGTCTGCCAGTGTCTATGTCTTCCGCACCTGTCTTTTTCCAGCAAACGCGCGCAACCCATTTTCGTTTTGGTCGCGTTATCCCTTCCCAAGCTCGCCGCCTCAGTCCAATACCCCTTCTCCGAGTGTATCCTCTCTCGCGTCCTCACCTCCTCCTCGTGACCATTTTCCCTGGCGCTAAAGACTCTATCGCAAAAGCTAAACGATCTTTTGGGGACTCCTTTCAGCTGCGCACTTCTCCTGACCTCTCTTTCGTCTTCTTCGGCCTCGTCCACTAAATGCTTTGGGGGAATGAGATTTTCAGAGCTTTTGGACCGAGACGGTGGCTTGCGATGCTCTCCAAACTTGCAAAGCAGCTGGCTCACCCTTCCGCCTCTTTCTACAAACACGCAATCATCCGAATTATCCTTTTTGTCTTCTTTGATCACCGTCGCTTGACCCCACGGACGCTCTTTCTCCTTCAAGGACTCTTTGGCTTTCTCCTTAAGCCATGACATGTCCGCTCTAAGCTCTCTGCTCTCTCTACTCTCCCTTTTTCCATCAATTTTGTCCCCTTCCTCTTTATTTTTCATTTCTGGTGGCTGGATAATCAGAACTTCCGAAGCCCTGATCTCAGTGACGCTACCACCTCCAGCTAAAATCTCCTTCAAATCCATTTTAAGAGCTCTTTTACTTTGGACGTCCTCTTCACACCGTTCCGACTCCTTCCATCGACCTCTCCTGTCTTCGCATTTCCTTTCTTGCTCAATTATTATGATATTATCTGCCCTAATCGTCCTCAGACACGAGGCAGTTGGTGAAAACGAGGGACTTGGCGAATCGGAATCTCGGTATTCTTCATCTTTCTTCACTTTGGAAAATTCCTTGTCCTGCCTCTTTGGGTTGCGATCTTTCTCTTTTGGAACGCTCCAGCTCCAACTAGCTTCTGTTTGCTTGCCGCTTTGCTCCTTGTCCCTGCCTTCACTAAAATCTCTGAACTTTTCCATTTTGATCTCAAAATCTCTCCCGCGACCCGCCTCTTCATCGTAACTTTTGGGACTGCACAGCTCCACGTCTCTCCCCTTCCTTTTCGGTATCCTCAAAAATGGGTTTTCGTTCACAGGGACGATCGTTTCTAGAGAGACTTGATTTCCGTATTTGGGATCGCCGTCCACCCACATTCCCGGATCAGGACTTGTGGATGGATCACTTCCTAAATTAAACGTCACCGAACTGTCTGTGTCGCTGAGTCCGTCGGACGGGGACCGACCCTCGATGGGGCACGCCTCTCCGGGACCGTCCTGCTTGGCTTTTCGGCGCTGAATGATCCCACGCTTCCAGGCCGGCATGTTGGCCAGTTTCTGCTCCTCTTGTTTCTCCCTCTGCTCCCGGGCCTCCTCGTCCCGGCGCTTCTTCTCCAGCAGCAGCTGCTTCCATTCGGGCAAAGAAGACACCGACATCACCACAGGACGACGGGGCAAGACTTGGACCAGAAGAATCTGCAAAGAACAAAGTGAAAACACGCCATTTTACTGTGAACTAGTGAGAGCAGCAGAAGGAAATCCGACTCAAACTGCCTTTTGCAAGAACTATATTTAAACAAATGTGTGTTTCATTTGCTGATGTAACGCAATAGAACTGTTTTTACAAGTATTATCCAGTTTAATTATGACTGTAAACAAAACAGATGAGATTATGTGTAAAGGAATATAAACATAGCTAGAAGTTAATCACAATCTTTTTGGTGTATTTATTGTTAGGAGAATGGGATAAGACTTCATCCGGCTCTTGTTCTTAAAGTGGACTGTATTAAATGTTGTAGATTTTCATTTAATCAAAGAACAAATAAAATGAAATGAATGAAGGTGCACAATGCGTAATGTACTGAAAATAAATGACTGTTCATAACATTGGACTATAAAACTACTGCTGCACCTGTCACTGATTCATTTTCTTCATTTTGCCACATAATTACCAGCATGCATTTATTCAGATCATCTTTCTGTAAATGAACAGCAGTGTGTCAGAATTCAACATATTCTACTGGAAGGTTGTTTGAACCTTCCTTTATATTTGGAAGGAATCACAGTATAGGTTTACGGTTAAACAATATCAGCGACATGGCCATTCCTTATTTTATTTTATTGTGTAACATTTTAGCAGAGTCCAAAATCTCAGCAGCAGTTGCCGCATAACTATTGATTTTACAAACAGAAAGTTAGAAAATAAAACAAGCATGTGGATAACTGTCCCAGGCCATCCCCAAGATGAGAAAAGACACAGTGGAAACTTTATCTATTATTATTATTAATTATCATTTAACCAGGAAAGCCTCAAAATTTAAAAAAAAAATATTGGCTGATATAATGTAAAATGGCTTGAATTTGCCAGCAAGAGATGACAATAAACCCTGTAAAAACAAAACCGATGACATTTTATTTGTTTAAATGTAAGGCCTCTTTGTGAGTGTGCTCATAAACAGTAGATTATTATACAAATTTAGCTAACATTTACATGACCATATAATCCCAGTGAGGAACAAGCTTATTGACTTGCAGCAGACGGTGGCAACTCACAAAAAAGCCGTCATAATGAACGGAATGAACTTCCTAGAGACTCCAACAGTGGAACTATGACTCCTTTTCCATCACGTTCAATCGAATTATTCAATCACATATTCACTTTATGTTCAAACCTACCTTAACTAAACAATTCGTATCGTGTTTCCCGTTGGCATCTCGTCCAAGTGGCACCGAAGCGCGCGCGTCCTGTGCCGCGCGTCAAAAGTGCCGCGGCTCGTTTTTACGCGCGCGTCTCCTGCACTGACAGACGCGTCAACGCTGTCAAAAAGAAGTGTTCAGAGGGACAAAAGACCCCGGGACATCACCGCACGACCCCCAACACCAGCACCAGCACCAGCCCCGCACCAGCCCCGCACCAGCACAGCCCGTGGCCCGAGTAGTAAACATTTAAGAGCTTGAGAGGCAGCGAGAGCTAATCCGATAATTACATTAAAGTCCATCAGGAGAGTTTAGTGGCACACACCATATTGTAGGCCTAAGAAAAGGCGTTTAAAGAGCACAGCCGTCTGTCGGGCCCGGGACACTCCACCGACCCCCCTCCGCGTGCCCCGTGTCGCGTCCCCAGCCCGCGTGGTTTGGGAAGGAAAGACGCGCGCGCTCATCTAGCAAACTCTTGTGTGCTTTTAAACACATTATTGGCTGGGGAAAGTTGTATTTGTGGTTGATTTGGATGTGTGCATGTTTAAGTGAGCCTGTTTAGTCCTGCAACTGAGGCGCGAGCTCTGGGTAAAGGCCCGTTTTGACCTACCCCCTATGTCCGCCCACGTCTCGTTTCGTCATCTCATATCTGCAATTATTTGACAACAGATTGTTCTAAAAATGACCAATTTTGAAAAATGAAACCATGTAAATGACAATCAGAGTGTGCACTGGCAGTTGAGGGCGTGAGTATTTATCCACGTTTTGGACTTATTCTTGAGCTCTTTTGTAAAATTATGTATTAGCTATATTAGATACAAAAAAGATATATGTAACTGCTGAATTAATCGTAATAAATCGTTCAAATACAAAAACTTTTAAAGTCTTTCTGAATCATTTGCTTCAAGTTTAAATTAGCTTGAATAATCTGCCATAAGTGTTTCTCTAACGCCTTCTTGTGGTGACTTGATGTTACTACAAAAGAAGAAGCGGCTAAAGGGCTAAACTTAACAATATCGTGTGAATATATGCACTTCTAAATGTCAAATCAACTTATACGACAAAAAACTTACTATCACTTTACTTTTACTTATGTTTAGTAGCAAAGTCCACTCACAGGATTACATACGAGCTATTCTATTCTCTCGTTGCGGTCAAAAATACAGCCATGTCTGACCAAAACTGCCAAATATGGTTTCCAATGGTCATCTCTATAAGCAACACGAGGGAAGTTAATTTAGACGGCGTTATTGGCCATTCACGTCTGGCTTTCATTGACAACGGAGCTCAAATTATCCAGAGAAATGCCGACAAACACAGAGCTGGAGCTGTCATAGAGGACCTGTTTTCTATGGTTTCAAGACCAATACAACTCTTTTTTCTCCTTGTTCTGTTGTGGCACACGAGTACTCCACCAGAAATACACTTATCCTCAATATGCAACATCCACAAATAGAAATAGTTGGCGGCAGGAGCTAAACAAACTTATTTTTTAAAGTGTTTGGTTCTCATTTGGGATGTCAAGATCATTCAATCAATCGATATTTCAGGTCGATATTTCAGGTCATTCTCCCGAACAGCACCCCGACTCTGGAACTCCCTCCCCCAACTTGTCCGCCACTCTCCCTCACTCACAACATTCAAATCCCGCCTAAAAACATACCTCTTCACCCAAGCCTATGACCTCCCCTACCCCTAGCCTCCTCTACCCCATTGCCTACTCTTCTACCCCCTGTTACATCCCCATCTATTTCTCTCTACTTCTTCTGTCTTGTTCATTTTATCTGTATATTAATGTGTATTGTACGTGTTGTCCCCCCCTGTCTGTAAATACCCCCCTTTTTTTTATTATGTTCAGCGTCTTTGGGTCACTGAAAAGCGCTATATAAATAAAAGTTATTATTATTATTATTAAAATCGTAAGGGCTAAAAAGTATTAACCGTGACTATATTTTAGAGGCAAAAAAAAGTAATTTCAATTTAATCTGTATGACATAAAAGTACAGCGCTTTATATATGTAGCTGTTTATATCACAATATCTTTAGGATTTGTCAATGTCAGTAATCGTGAATAATCTTTATAGCGTGTTGTTACTTCTCACAATAATCTTGACACAAAAAGTTGATGATTTCATGATTCTATGATCAGATTTTTTTTTGGTCATTTCCTATCTCTCAATGCATTTTTGGTACATTTGGGGGAGCTGACGCAACAATTTTTATAATTTTAGAAAAGGGAGATAGCCTAGTGTGCAATTTTTTTTGACTTTTCGTCGATGTTCACTGAGTGAAAAATAGGGGGGTTGGTCCCGAGAATAAGAAAGAAAGAAAGAAGAATTAAAGCCGCGGCAGCGGCGATGATGGCTCTCGCCTCCCGCGCGACCGCCTTCCCGCGCCTCCATGTTTCCTGTTGCGTTTTGTGGCATACCAAACGACGCTCAGTAATTTGCCATTGATGATTGCATAGTTTGTGATTCAAATAGTTGTTTGTCCTGACAAATTGCAAGATTGTGCTGAACGCAGACATGAGCAGTGAGAAAGAGAGAGAGCATCGGTGACCTGTGACTTTTCATCGATGTTCAGGGGTCAAAAATACCCGAGTTGTGGCAGAAAGAATAAAGCCTAAAGAATAAAGTCTAAAGAATAAAGCCTAAAGAATAAAGTCTAAAGAATAAAGCCTAAAGAATAAAGTCTAAAGAATAAAGTCTAAAGAGTTTATTCCCCTCCTCCCTGTGCCTCCGTCACCTAGCAACAGAGACCCACTGCTAATAATCGTGTTAACGCTAATGAGAAGACCACAGCACGAGTGGAAATGTTCCATCAAAATAAAAGAGGAAGTGAAGGCATTCATTGCGCCTCTGC
Organism: Eucyclogobius newberryi; assembly: GCF_026437365.1. Taxonomy (NCBI): domain Eukaryota; kingdom Metazoa; phylum Chordata; class Actinopteri; order Gobiiformes; family Gobiidae; genus Eucyclogobius; species Eucyclogobius newberryi. Next base: position 30,697 of record NW_027315819.1, read on the forward strand.
TGGCCAATAGTGAAAATACACAATATCTGCAATGCACTTTTTTTCATGGCGTCTCGAGGAGAATATAATCCATGAGTTTCAAACAAATCAGACAATGTTGAGTTTTTCACACAATGGGTAGGGGGCGCTATAGAGTAAATTTGTTACATGGGTATTAATTATTTCCAATCAGACCATACAAACGCATTAGTGAGTGAAATATGAGCTCTGTAGATCCATTCCATTAGGCGTGACTTGTCCTTGAAAAAACAGTAAAGAATATCAAGAATATGTTTACTATTAAACTATTAAATTCTGTTTGTTTGTGTAAATGTAACACAGCACGATGAATTATGATTCTATTTGCTCGTTTTACAGCTTTCACAAAATTAAAAAGTACTCTCCCATTCGGCATATGAAGCCATTTTTCTTTTTGCAGGATAGATCGCACCAGCTGTTCATTTTTCCCATGAGAGGGAGGTGGCCCCGGAAGGTGGCCCCTCCCCACACAGTCCTCTCCTTCTGGATCCTCCATCGTCCAGTTGTCCGGCTCCTTGTTCTTCCCTTTGTAATTCCTAAACACTAAACTTAAGGACAAAAACAAAACAACCTTTAAAGAAACTCTGTTGAACGTACAGTATTTGAAACATGTTATCCAAGCAGAAGTGAGAAGATTTCACACAGAACCATTAATGGGAGAAAGTTAGCATAACATTTGGGGGGCTCCTTTATTTTTGCTTATTTGTTGCATACATTATTTCTGGTCTCCAAATGTTTTAATACAGACAATGTGAATAAATAGTCATCTTTTATGATACCAGTTTTTCCTCATCATGAAAAAAAAATGTAAAAAAACAACAACACATTTCTGTATGTGCAGGTTGTTTATCTATCTGCAATATATGAATAAAGTTACATTATACCTCGTTTTATTCATACCTCGGATTCAGTGCAGAACCATCTGTCCACACCCAATGTCCTTCAGATTCAGAGTCAGTGAGTCCAATCCAAAACCAGTCCGAGGGATTATTAGTCAATTTTCCGAGCTCAGCAACCAGGAATTCCTAAAAAGACGGTGCATTTAAAAACGTTTCACTGTATGACACCTCGTAATCCATGTACAGCCCCAGTACCTGCTCCTCTCGGCTCTCTATCTTCACCAGATCTCCACCAACATCAGACACATCGCACGCCTTTCATTCCAGGGAAGTTTTGCTGCGCTTGGGAAGAAATAATAGTACTTTGTCATCACCAAAAGGCTTTGCGTTTTTTTGAAAAGTTGGGACTGGAGGGGGCAATATTTCATGTTAATTAAAACAATCCATTGAAACTGTCAGACCACCTCAGGTTTTTAAAAGCAGGGACAAGACCCACCTTTTTAGCAGCTTTTTTAACATTTGTATATATTAAATTTACTTATTAAGACTCACTATTTTATGTATTTACAGTATGTCCTTGTTCAATTATATTTCTACCCGCAATGTTTTGATTGATGGTGATTTACAGTTATTAGCTTCTAATCATGATTTATTTCAACTTGTTTTAAAATCCTTTATCACATTTAGGATCACGTGTTTCTTCTGTGACTCTGTGTTTTGTGTCATAATTTATGCATGAAAAGCTCATTATAAAAGTTTTACTGATTGATTGATTGATTGATTGATCTTGACATGATGAGGATAATGATAATTTAATAATACTGATTCTGCATTTGGAAAAGTTACCAGTGGGTGACAGTTTTGTCGACTTTTCCCCTTCACATTTTTGTTTTGTTCTGACTGATTGAAAATTGAAAATATTCATTTGTCTTTGAACTAAGCCCAATGTGACCTCTGCATCTACAGACGTCACAAGCAGAAGTTTGACCTAAGAATAGAAGAATAGCAGAATTTACAAAGAACGGTAAGAGATTCAACTCTGCAGTTCTTGTTGAGCACCCTGCAAGCTGCAAAATTACCTACCTGTGCTCAAAGGCAGTGTTGCAGTGGCCATTGTGGTCAGCTTTGTGGTGGTCTGAAGTTCTTTTGTGCATTCTTTGGTGTGAACTGTTAACTGAAAAGAGAAAAGTAGTCGCAATATTGTACAATCACAAGCCAGTTTAATACACCAGCCTGCCATTAGCATCATACGCCTAAATGTGACAGTATTTTGCTAAAGTTGCTACAATAAAATGCATAATGCAACGTGAAGCGTCTTGAAAAGAGCTATGTAAGAGTTATTATTATTATTATTAAAGTTCAGTCATATTGGATTTTAAGACTATTCATGGCTTCCAGCTTTCTCTTTCATTCAACATTTTGTGAACCTTTACCCATGGTTTGGTCCTGGTTCAGTTTTTTTCCATCCTTGTTCAGTCCTGGTTCCGTCCTGGCTCAGTCCTTGTTCCGTCCTGGTTCCGTCCTGGTTTGATCCTGGTTCAATTCAATTCAATTCAATTTATTTTTGTAATGCCCAAAATGGTTCAGTCCTGGTTCAGTCCTGGTTCCGTCTTGGTTCTGTCCTGGCTCAGTCCCGGTTGGTCTTGGTTCCATCCTTGTTCCGTCCTGGATCAGTCCTGGTTCCGTCTTGGTTCTGTCCTGGCTCAGTCCTGGTTCAGTCCTGGTTCCGTCTTGGTTCTGTCCTGGCTCAGTCCCGGTTGGTCTTGGTTCCATCCTTGTTCCGTCCTGGTTGGTCCTGGTTCCATCCTTGTTCCGTCCTGGTTGGTCCTGGTTCAGTCCTGGTTCCGTCTTGGTTCTGTCCTGGCTCAATTCCCGGTTGGTCCTGGTTCCATCCTTGTTCCATCCTGGTTGGTCCTGGTTCCATCCTTGTTCCGTCCTGGTTGGTCCTGGTTCCGTCTTGGTTCTGTCCTGTCTCAGTCCCGGTTGGTCTTGGTTCCATCCTTGTTCTGTCCTGGTTAGTCTTGGTTCCATCCTTGTTCCGTCCTGGTTGTTCCTGGTTCCATCCTTGTTCCGTCCTGGTTCAGTCCTGGTTCCGTCTTGGTTCTGTCCTGGCTCAGTCCCGGTTGGTCTTGGTTCCATCCTTGTTCTGTCCTGGTTAGTCTTGGTTCCATCCTTGTTCCGTCCTGGTTGTTCCTGGTTCCATCCTTGTTCCGTCCTGGTTCAGTCCTGGTTCCGTCTTGGTTCTGTCCTGGCTCGGTGCCGGTTGGTCCTGGTTCCATCCTTGTTCCATCCTGGTTCAATCCTGTTGCGCACATAATTTTCTTCTCTTAATGTGAGGAATGTAAATTTTATCCTGCGAGTTCTCCCACAGGGGTTTGAAATTTTCATTGTAGGTGCATTTCCACTGTGAGAGACCGAATCTAAATAACATACACATAAACATACAAATAAATACATTATTCACAGATCGTACAATGTGAATTAAGGAATTTCTTTTAGAGTCGGTCTCTCACAGTGGAACTGCACCGTCGATGAAAATTTCAGACCCCTGAATAAATTCTGACTTGTAAAAATGACTTACACTTCTCCACTGTATACTACTTTATACTCTATTCTATACTTCACTTCTCCACTGTATACTACTTTATACTCTATTCTATACTTCACTTCTCCACTGTATACTACTCTATACTCTATTCTATACTTCACTTTTCCACCGTACACCACTCTATACTCTATTCTATACTTCACTTCTTCACTTTATACTACTCTATACTCTATTCTATACTTCACGTGTCCACTGTATACTACTCTATACTCTATTCTATACTTCACTTCTCCACTGTATACTACTCTATACTCTATTCTATACTTCACTTCTTAACTGTATACTGCTCTATACTCTATTCTATACTTCACTTCTCCACTGTATACTACTCTATACTCTATTCTATACTTCACTTCTCCACTGTATACTACTCTATACTCTATTCTATACTTCACTTCTCCACTGTATACTACTCTATACTCTATTCTATACTTCACTTCTCCACTGTATACTACTCTATACTCTATTCTATACTTCACTTCTTAACTGTATACTGCTCTATACTCTATTCTATACTTCACTTGTCCACTGTATACTACTCTATACTCTATTCTATACTTCACTTGTCCACTGTATACTACTCTATACTCTATTCTATACTTCACTTCTCCACTGTATACTACTCTATACTCTATTCTATACTTCACTTCTTAACTGTATACTGCTCTATACTCTATTCTATACTTCACTTGTCCACTGTATACTACTCTATACTCTATTCTATACTTCACTTGTCCACTGTATACTACTCTATACTCTATTCTATACTTCACTTCTCCACTGTATACTACTCTATACTCTATTCTATACTTCACTTCTTCACTGTATACTACTCTATACTCTATTCTATACTTCACTTCTCCACTGTATACTACTCCATACTCTATTCTATACTTCACTTCTCCACTGTATACTACTCTATACTCTATTCTATACTTCACTTCTTAACTGTATACTACTCTATACTCTATTCTATACTTCACTTCTTCACTGTATACTACTCTATACTCTATTCTATACTTCACGTGTCCACTGTATACTACTCTATACTCTATTCTATACTTCACTTCTTAACTGTATACTACTCTATACTCTATTCTATACTTCACTTCTTCACTGTATACTACTCTATACTCTATTCTATACTTCACTTGTCCACTGTATACTACTCTATACTCTATTCTATACTTCACTTCTTAACTGTATACTACTCTATACTCTATTCTATACTTCACTTCTTCACTGTATACTAATCTATACTCTATTCTATACTTCACGTGTCCACTGTATACTACTCTATACTCTATTCTATACTTCACTTCTCCACTGTATACTACTCTATACTCTATTCTATACTTCACTTCTTAACTGTATACTACTCTATACTCTATTCTATACTTCACTTCTTCACTGTATACTACTCTATACTCTATTCTATACTTCACTTGTCCACTGTATACTACTCTATACTCTATTCTATACTTCACTTCTTCATTGTATACCACTCTATACTCTATTCTATACTTCACTTCTCCACTGTATACTGCTCTATACTCTATTCTATACTTCACTTCTTCACTGTATACTGCTCTATACTCTATTCTATACTTCACTTCTTCACTGTATACTGCTCTATACTCTATTCTATACTTCACTTGTCCACTGTATACTACTCTATACTCTATTCTATACTTCACTTCTCCACTGTATACTACTCTATACTCTATTCTATACTTCACTTCTTCACTGTATACTGCTCTATACTCTATTCTATACTTCACTTCTTCACTGTATACTGCTCTATACTCTATTCTATACTTCACTTGTCCACTGTATACTACTCTATACTCTATTCTATACTTCACTTCTCCACTGTATACTACTCTATACTCTATTCTATACTTCACTTCTCCACTGTATACTACTCTATACTCTATTCTATACTTCACTTCTCCACTGTATACTACTCTATACTCTATTCTATACTTCACTTCTTCACTGTATACTACTCTATACTCTATTCTATACTTCACTTCTTCACTGTATACTACTCTATACTCTATTCTATACTTCACTTCTTCACTGTATACTACTCTATACTCTATTCTATACTTCACTTCTTCATTGTATACCACTCTATACTCTATTCTATACTTCACTTCTCCACTGTATACTACTATATACTCTATTCTATGCTTCACTTCTTCATTGTATACCACTCTATACTCTATTCTATACTTCACTTCTCCACTGTATACTGCTCTATACTCTATTCTATACTTCACTTCTTCACTGTATACTGCTCTATACTCTATTCTATACTTCACTTCTTCACTGTATACTGCTCTATACTCTATTCTATACTTCACTTGTCCACTGTATACTACTCTATACTCTATTCTATACTTCACTTCTCCACTGTATACTACTCTATACTCTATTCTATACTTCACTTCTTAACTGTATACTGCTCTATACTCTATTCTATACTTCACTTGTCCACTGTATACTACTCTATACTCTATTCTATACTTCACTTGTCCACTGTATACTACTCTATACTCTATTCTATACTTCACTTCTCCACTGTATACTACTCTATACTCTATTCTATACTTCACTTCTTCACTGTATACTACTCTATACTCTATTCTATACTTCACTTCTCCACTGTATACTACTCTATACTCTATTCTATACGTCACTTCTTCACTGTATACTACTCTATACTCTATTCTATACTTCACTTCTCCACTGTATACTACTCTATACTGTATTCTATACTTCACTTCTCCACTGTATACTACTCTATACTCTATTCTATACTTCACTTCTCCACTGTATACTACTCTATACTCTATTCTATACTTCACTTGTCCACTGTATACTACTCTATACTCTATTCTATACTTCACTTCTCCACTGTATACTACTCTATACTCTATTCTATACTTCACTTCTTCACTGTATACTACTCTATACTCTATTCTATACTTCACTTCTCCACTGTATACTACTCCATACTCTATTCTATACTTCACTTCTCCACTGTATACTAATCTATACTCTATTCTATACTTCACGTGTCCACTGTATACTACTCTATACTCTATTCTATACTTCACTTCTCCACTGTATACTACTCTATACTCTATTCTATACTTCCCTTCTTAACTGTATACTGCTCTATACTCTATTCTATACTTCACTTCTCCACTGTATACTACTCTATACTCTATTCTATACTTCACTTCTCCACTGTATACTACTCTATACTCTATTCTATACTTCACTTCTCCACTGTATACTGCTCTATACTCTATTCTATACTTCACTTGTCCACTGTATACTACTCTATACTCTATTCTATACTTCACTTCTCCACTGTATACTACTCTATACTCTATTCTATACGTCACATCTTCACTGTATACTACTCTATACTCTATTCTATACTTCACTTCTTAACTGTATACTGCTCTATACTCTATTCTATACTTCACGTGTCCACTGTATACTGCTCTATACTCTATTCTATACTTCACTTCTCCACTGTATACTACTCTATACTCTATTCTATACTTCACTTCTTAACTGTATACTGCTCTATACTCTATTCTATACTTCACTTGTCCACTGTATACTACTCTATACTCTATTCTATACTTCACTTGTCCACTGTATACTACTCTATACTCTATTCTATACTTCACTTCTCCACTGTATACTACTCTATACTCTATTCTATACTTCACTTCTCCACTGTATACTACTCTATACTCTATTCTATACTTCACTTCTCCACTGTATACTACTCCATACTCTATTCTATACTTCACTTCTCCACTGTATACTACTCTATACTCTATTCTATACGTCACTTCTTCACTGTATACTACTCTATACTCTATTCTATACTTCACTTCTCCACTGTATACTACTCTATACTGTATTCTATACTTCACTTCTCCACTGTATACTACTCTATACTCTATTCTATACTTCACTTCTCCACTGTATACTACTCTATACTCTATTCTATACTTCACTTCTCCACTGTACACTAATCTATACTCTATTCTATAATTCACGTGTCCACTGTATACTACTCTATACTCTATTCTATACTTCACTTCTCCACTGTATACTACTCTATACTCTATTCTATATTTCACTTCTCCACTGTATACTACTCTATACTCTATTCTATACTTCACTTCTTCACTGTATACTACTCTATACTCTATTCTATACTTCACTTGTCCACTGTATACTACTCTATACTCTATTCTATACTTCACTTCTCCACTGTATACTGCTCTATACTCTATTCTATACTTCACTTCTTCACTGTATACTACTCTATACTCTATTCTATACTTCACTTCTTCACTGTATACTACTCTATACTCTATTCTATACTTCACTTCTTCACTGTATACTACTCTATACTCTATTCTATACTTCACTTCTTCATTGTATACCACTCTATACTCTATTCTATACTTCACTTCTCCACTGTATACTGCTCTATATTCTATTCTATACTTCACTTCTTCACTGTATACTGCTCTATACTCTATTCTATACTTCACTTCTTCACTGTATACTGCTCTATACTCTATTCTATACTTCACTTGTCCACTGTATACTACTCTATACTCTATTCTATACTTCACTTCTCCACTGTATACTACTCTATACTCTATTCTATACTTCACTTCTTCACTGTATACTGCTCTATACTCTATTCTATACTTCACTTCTTCACTGTATACTGCTCTATACTCTATTCTATACTTCACTTGTCCACTGTATACTACTCTATACTCTATTCTATACTTCACTTCTCCACTGTATACTACTCTATACTCTATTCTATACTTCACTTCTCCACTGTATACTACTCTATACTCTATTCTATACTTCACTTCTCCACTGTATACTACTCTATACTCTATTCTATACTTCACTTCTTCACTGTATACTACTCTATACTCTATTCTATACTTCACTTCTTCACTGTATACTACTCTATACTCTATTCTATACTTCACTTCTTCACTGTATACTACTCTATACTCTATTCTATACTTCACTTCTTCATTGTATACCACTCTATACTCTATTCTATACTTCACTTCTCCACTGTATACTGCTCTATACTCTATTCTATACTTCACTTCTTCACTGTATACTGCTCTATACTCTATTCTATACTTCACTTCTTCACTGTATACTGCTCTATACTCTATTCTATACTTCACTTGTCCACTGTATACTACTCTATACTCTATTCTATACTTCACTTCTCCACTGTATACTACTCTATACTCTATTCTATACTTCACTTCTTAACTGTATACTGCTCTATACTCTATTCTATACTTCACTTCTCCACTGTATACTACTCTATACTGTATTCTATACTTCACTTCTCCACTGTATACTACTCTATACTCTATTCTATACTTCACTTCTCCACTGTATACTACTCTATACTCTATTCTATACTTCACTTGTCCACTGTATACTACTCTATACTCTATTCTATACTTCACTTCTCCACTGTATACTACTCTATACTCTATTCTATACTTCACTTCTTCACTGTATACTACTCTATACTCTATTCTATACTTCACTTCTCCACTGTATACTACTCCATACTCTATTCTATACTTCACTTCTCCACTGTATACTAATCTATACTCTATTCTATACTTCACGTGTCCACAGTATACTACTCTATACTCTATTCTATACTTCACTTCTCCACTGTATACTACTCTATACTCTATTCTATACTTCACTTCTTAACTGTATACTGCTCTATACTCTATTCTATACTTCACTTCTCCACTGTATACTACTCTATACTCTATTCTATACTTCACTTCTCCACTGTATACTACTCTATACTCTATTCTATACTTCACTTCTCCACTGTATACTGCTCTATACTCTATTCTATACTTCACTTGTCCACTGTATACTACTCTATACTCTATTCTATACTTCACTTCTCCACTGTATACTACTCTATACTCTATTCTATACGTCACATCTTCACTGTATACTACTCTATACTCTATTCTATACTTCACTTCTTAACTGTATACTGCTCTATACTCTATTCTATACTTCACGTGTCCACTGTATACTGCTCTATACTCTATTCTATACTTCACTTCTCCACTGTATACTACTCTATACTCTATTCTATACTTCACTTCTTAACTGTATACTGCTCTATACTCTATTCTATACTTCACTTGTCCACTGTATACTACTCTATACTCTATTCTATACTTCACTTGTCCACTGTATACTACTCTATACTCTATTCTATACTTCCTTCTCCACTGTATACTACTCTATACTCTATTCTATACTTCACTTCTCCACTGTATACTACTCTATACTCTATTCTATACTTCACTTCTCCACTGTATACTACTCCATACTCTATTCTATACTTCACTTCTCCACTGAATACTACTCTATACTCTATTCTATACGTCACTTCTTCACTGTATACTACTCTATACTCTATTCTATACTTCACTTCTCCACTGTATACTACTCTATACTGTATTCTATACTTCACTTCTCCACTGTATACTACTCTATACTCTATTCTATACTTCACTTCTCCACTGTATACTACTCTATACTCTATTCTATACTTCACTTCTCCACTGTATACTACTCTATACTCTATTCTATACTTCACTTCTTCACTGTATACTGCTCTATACTCTATTCTATACTTCACTTCTTCACTGTATACTGCTCTATACTCTATTCTATACTTCACTTGTCCACTGTATACTACTCTATACTCTATTCTATACTTCACTTCTCCACTGTATACTACTCTATACTCTATTCTATACTTCACTTCTCCACTGTATACTACTCTATACTCTATTCTATACTTCACTTCTCCACTGTATACTACTCTATACTCTATTCTATACTTCACTTCTTCACTGTATACTACTCTATACTCTATTCTATACTTCACTTCTTCACTGTATACTACTCTATACTCTATTCTATACTTCACTTCTTCACTGTATACTACTCTATACTCTATTCTATACTTCACTTCTTCATTGTATACCACTCTATACTCTATTCTATACTTCACTTCTCCACTGTATACTACTATATACTCTATTCTATGCTTCACTTCTTCATTGTATACCACTCTATACTCTATTCTATACTTCACTTCTCCACTGTATACTGCTCTATACTCTATTCTATACTTCACTTCTTCACTGTATACTGCTCTATACTCTATTCTATACTTCACTTCTTCACTGTATACTGCTCTATACTCTATTCTATACTTCACTTGTCCACTGTATACTACTCTATACTCTATTCTATACTTCACTTCTCCACTGTATACTACTCTATACTCTATTCTATACTTCACTTCTTAACTGTATACTGCTCTATACTCTATTCTATACTTCACTTGTCCACTGTATACTACTCTATACTCTATTCTATACTTCACTTGTCCACTGTATACTACTCTATACTCTATTCTATACTTCACTTCTCCACTGTATACTAATCTATACTCTATTCTATACTTCACTTCTTCACTGTATACTACTCTATACTCTATTCTATACTTCACTTCTCCACTGTATACTACTCTATACTCTATTCTATACGTCACTTCTTCACTGTATACTACTCTATACTCTATTCTATACTTCACTTCTCCACTGTATACTACTCTATACTGTATTCTATACTTCACTTCTCCACTGTATACTACTCTATACTCTATTCTATACTTCACTTCTCCACTGTATACTACTCTATACTCTATTCTATACTTCACTTCTCCACTGTACACTAATCTATACTCTATTCTATACTTCACTTCTCCACTGTATACTACTCTATACTCTATTCTATACTTCACTTCTTAACTGTATACTGCTCTATACTCTATTCTATACTTCACTTGTCCACTGTATACTACTCTATACTCTATTCTATACTTCACTTGTCCACTGTATACTACTCTATACTCTATTCTATACTTCACTTCTCCACTGTATACTACTCTATACTCTATTCTATACTTCACTTCTTAACTGTATACTGCTCTATACTCTATTCTATACTTCACTTGTCCACTGTATACTACTCTATACTCTATTCTATACTTCACTTGTCCACTGTATACTACTCTATACTCTATTCTATACTTCACTTCTCCACTGTATACTACTCTATACTCTATTCTATACTTCACTTCTTCACTGTATACTACTCTATACTCTATTCTATACTTCACTTCTCCACTGTATACTACTCCATACTCTATTCTATACTTCACTTCTCCACTGTATACTAATCTATACTCTATTCTATACTTCACGTGTCCACTGTATACTACTCTATACTCTATTCTATACTTCACTTCTCCACTGTATACTACTCTATACTCTATTCTATACTTCACTTCTTAACTGTATACTGCTCTATACTCTATTCTATACTTCACTTCTCCACTGTATACTACTCTATACTCTATTCTATACTTCACTTCTCCACTGTATACTACTCTATACTCTATTCTATACTTCACTTCTCCACTGTATACTGCTCTATACTCTATTCTATACTTCACTTGTCCACTGTATACTACTCTATACTCTATTCTATACTTCACTTCTCCACTGTATACTACTCTATACTCTATTCTATACGTCACATCTTCACTGTATACTACTCTATACTCTATTCTATACTTCACTTCTTAACTGTATACTGCTCTATACTCTATTCTATACTTCACGTGTCCACTGTATACTGCTCTATACTCTATTCTATACTTCACTTCTCCACTGTATACTACTCTTAACTCTATTCTATACTTCACTTCTTAACTGTATACTGCTCTATACTCTATTCTATACTTCACTTGTCCACTGTATACTACTCTATACTCTATTCTATACTTCACTTGTCCACTGTATACTACTCTATACTCTATTCTATACTTCACTTCTTCACTGTATACTACTCTATACTCTATTCTATACTTCACTTGTCCACTGTATACTACTCTATACTCTATTCTATACTTCACTTCTTCATTGTATACCACTCTATACTCTATTCTATACTTCACTTCTCCACTGTATACTGCTCTATACTCTATTCTATACTTCACTTCTTCACTGTATACTGCTCTATACTCTATTCTATACTTCACTTGTCCACTGTATACTACTCTATACTCTATTCTATACTTCACTTCTCCACTGTATACTACTCTATACTCTATTCTATACTTCACTTCTTCACTGTATACTGCTCTATACTCTATTCTATGCTTCACTTCTTCACTGTATACTGCTCTATACTCTATTCTATACTTCACTTGTCCACTGTATACTACTCTATACTCTATTCTATACTTCACTTCTCCACTGTATACTACTCTATACTCTATTCTATACTTCACTTCTCCACTGTATACTACTCTATACTCTATTCTATACTTCACTTCTCCACTGTATACTACTCTATACTCTATTCTATACTTCACTTCTTCACTGTATACTACTCTATACTCTATTCTATACTTCACTTCTTCACTGTATACTACTCTATACTCTATTCTATACTTCACTTCTTCACTGTATACTACTCTATACTCTATTCTATACTTCACTTCTTCATTGTATACCACTCTATACTCTATTCTATACTTCACTTCTCCACTGTATACTACTATATACTCTATTCTATGCTTCACTTCTTCATTGTATACCACTCTATACTCTATTCTATACTTCACTTCTCCACTGTATACTGCTCTATACTCTATTCTATACTTCACTTCTTCACTGTATACTGCTCTATACTCTATTCTATACTTCACTTCTTCACTGTATACTGCTCTATACTCTATTCTATACTTCACTTGTCCACTGTATACTACTCTATACTCTATTCTATACTTCACTTCTCCACTGTATACTACTCTATACTCTATTCTATACTTCACTTCTTAACTGTATACTGCTCTATACTCTATTCTATACTTCACTTGTCCACTGTATACTACTCTATACTCTATTCTATACTTCACTTGTCCACTGTATACTACTCTATACTCTATTCTATACTTCACTTCTCCACTGTATACTACTCTATACTCTATTCTATACTTCACTTCTTCACTGTATACTACTCTATACTCTATTCTATACTTCACTTCTCCACTGTATACTACTCTATACTCTATTCTATACGTCACTTCTTCACTGTATACTACTCTATACTCTATTCTATACTTCACTTCTCCACTGTATACTACTCTATACTGTATTCTATACTTCACTTCTCCACTGTATACTACTCTATACTCTATTCTATACTTCACTTCTCCACTGTATACTACTCTATACTCTATTCTATACTTCACTTCTCCACTGTACACTAATCTATACTCTATTCTATACTTCACTTCTCCACTGTACACTAATCTATACTCTATTCTATACTTCACTTCTTCACTGTATACTACTCTATACTCTATTCTATACTTCACTTGTCCACTGTATACTACTCTATACTCTATTCTATACTTCACTTCTCCACTGTATACTGCTCTATACTCTATTCTATACTTCACTTCTTCACTGTATACTACTCTATACTCTATTCTATACTTCACTTCTTCACTGTATACTACTCTATACTCTATTCTATACTTCACTTCTTCACTGTATACTACTCTATACTCTATTCTATACTTCACTTCTTCATTGTATACCACTCTATACTCTATTCTATACTTCACTTCTCCACTGTATACTACTCTATACTCTATTCTATACTTCACTTCTTCACTGTATACTGCTCTATACTCTATTCTATACTTCACTTCTTCACTGTATACTGCTCTATACTCTATTCTATACTTCACTTGTCCACTGTATACTACTCTATACTCTATTCTATACTTCACTTCTCCACTGTATACTACTCTATACTCTATTCTATACTTCACTTCTTCACTGTATACTGCTCTATACTCTATTCTATACTTCACTTCTTCACTGTATACTGCTCTATACTCTATTCTATACTTCACTTGTCCACTGTATACTACTCTATACTCTATTCTATACTTCACTTCTCCACTGTATACTACTCTATACTCTATTCTATACTTCACTTCTCCACTGTATACTACTCTATACTCTATTCTATACTTCACTTCTCCACTGTATACTACTCTATACTCTATTCTATACTTCACTTCTTCACTGTATACTACTCTATACTCTATTCTATACTTCACTTCTTCACTGTATACTACTCTATACTCTATTCTATGCTTCACTTCTTCACTGTATACTACTCTATACTCTATTCTATACTTCACTTCTTCATTGTATACCACTCTATACTCTATTCTATACTTCACTTCTCCACTGTATACTACTATATACTCTATTCTATGCTTCACTTCTTCATTGTATACCACTCTATACTCTATTCTATACTTCACTTCTCCACTGTATACTGCTCTATACTCTATTCTATACTTCACTTCTTCACTGTATACTGCTCTATACTCTATTCTATACTTCACTTCTTCACTGTATACTGCTCTATACTCTATTCTATACTTCACTTGTCCACTGTATACTACTCTATACTCTATTCTATACTTCACTTCTCCACTGTATACTACTCTATACTCTATTCTATACTTCACTTCTTAACTGTATACTGCTCTATACTCTATTCTATACTTCACTTGTCCACTGTATACTACTCTATACTCTATTCTATACTTCACTTGTCCACTGTATACTACTCTATACTCTATTCTATACTTCACTTCTCCACTGTATACTACTCTATACTCTATTCTATACTTCACTTCTTCACTGTATACTACTCTATACTCTATTCTATACTTCACTTCTCCACTGTATACTACTCTATACTCTATTCTATACGTCACTTCTTCACTGTATACTACTCTATACTCTATTCTATACTTCACTTCTCCACTGTATACTACTCTATACTGTATTCTATACTTCACTTCTCCACTGTATACTACTCTATACTCTATTCTATACTTCACTTCTCCACTGTATACTACTCTATACTCTATTCTATACTTCACTTCTCCACTGTACACTAATCTATACTCTATTCTATACTTCACTTCTCCACTGTACACTAATCTATACTCTATTCTATAATTCACGTGTCCACTGTATACTACTCTATACTCTATTCTATACTTCACTTCTCCACTGTATACTACTCTATACTCTATTCTATACTTCACTTGTCCACTGTATACTACTCTATACTCTATTCTATACTTCACTTCTCCACTGTATACTACTCTATACTCTATTCTATACTTCACTTCTTAACTGTATACTGCTCTATACTCTATTCTATACTTCACTTGTCCACTGTATACTACTCTATACTCTATTCTATACTTCACTTGTCCACTGTATACTACTCTATACTCTATTCTATACTTCACTTCTCCACTGTATACTACTCTATACTCTATTCTATACTTCACTTCTTCACTGTATACTACTCTATACTCTATTCTATACTTCACTTCTTAACTGTATACTGCTCTATACTCTATTCTATACTTCACTTCTCCACTGTAAACTAATCTATACTCTATTCTATACTTCACTTCTCCACTGTATACTACTCTATACTCTATTCTATACTTCACTTCTTCACTGTATACTGCTCTATACTCTATTCTATACTTCACTTCTTCACTGTATACTGCTCTATACTCTATTCTATACTTCACTTGTCCACTGTATACTACTCTATACTCTATTCTATACTTCACTTCTCCACTGTATACTACTCTATACTCTATTCTATACGTCACATCTTCACTGTATACTACTCTATACTCTATTCTATACTTCACTTCTTAACTGTATACTGCTCTATACTCTATTCTATACTTCACGTGTCCACTGTATACTGCTCTATACTCTATTCTATACTTCACTTCTCCACTGTATACTACTCTATACTCTATTCTATACTTCACTTCTTAACTGTATACTGCTCTATACTCTATTCTATACTTCACTTGTCCACTGTATACTACTCTATACTCTATTCTATACTTCACTTGTCCACTGTATACTACTCTATACTCTATTCTATACTTCACTTCTTCACTGTATACTACTCTATACTCTATTCTATACTTCACTTGTCCACTGTATACTACTCTATACTCTATTCTATACTTCACTTCTTCATTGTATACCACTCTATACTCTATTCTATACTTCACTTCTCCACTGTATACTGCTCTATACTCTATTCTATACTTCACTTCTTCACTGTATACTGCTCTATACTCTATTCTATACTTCACTTGTCCACTGTATACTACTCTATACTCTATTCTATACTTCACTTCTCCACTGTATACTACTCTATACTCTATTCTATACTTCACTTCTTCACTGTATACTGCTCTATACTCTATTCTATACTTCACTTCTTCACTGTATACTGCTCTATACTCTATTCTATACTTCACTTGTCCACTGTATACTACTCTATACTCTATTCTATACTTCACTTCTCCACTGTATACTACTCTATACTCTATTCTATACTTCACTTCTCCACTATATACTACTCTATACTCTATTCTATACTTCACTTCTCCACTGTATACTACTCTATACTCTATTCTATACTTCACTTCTTCACTGTATACTACTCTATACTCTATTCTATACTTCACTTCTTCACTGTATACTACTCTATACTCTATTCTATACTTCACTTCTTCACTGTATACTACTCTATACTCTATTCTATACTTCACTTCTTCATTGTATACCACTCTATACTCTATTCTATACTTCACTTCTCCACTGTATACTACTATATACTCTATTCTATGCTTCACTTCTTCATTGTATACCACTCTATACTCTATTCTATACTTCACTTCTCCACTGTATACTGCTCTATACTCTATTCTATACTTCACTTCTTCACTGTATACTGCTCTATACTCTATTCTATACTTCACTTCTTCACTGTATACTGCTCTATACTCTATTCTATACTTCACTTGTCCACTGTATACTACTCTATACTCTATTCTATACTTCACTTCTCCACTGTATACTACTCTATACTCTATTCTATACTTCACTTCTTAACTGTATACTGCTCTATACTCTATTCTATACTTCACTTGTCCACTGTATACTACTCTATACTCTATTCTATACTTCACTTGTCCACTGTATACTACTCTATACTCTATTCTATACTTCACTTCTCCACTGTATACTACTCTATACTCTATTCTATACTTCACTTCTTCACTGTATACTACTCTATACTCTATTCTATACTTCACTTCTCCACTGTATACTACTCTATACTCTATTCTATACGTCACTTCTTCACTGTATACTACTCTATACTCTATTCTATACTTCACTTCTCCACTGTATACTACTCTATACTCTATTCTATACTTCACTTCTTAACTGTATACTGCTCTATACTCTATTCTATACTTCACTTGTCCACTGTATACTACTCTATACTGTATTCTATACTTCACTTCTCCACTGTATACTACTCTATACTCTATTCTATACTTCACTTCTCCACTGTATACTACTCTATACTCTATTCTATACTTCACTTCTCCACTGTACACTAATCTATACTCTATTCTATACTTCACTTCTCCACTGTACACTAATCTATACTCTATTCTATACTTCACTTCTTCACTGTATACTACTCTATACTCTATTCTATACTTCACTTGTCCACTGTATACTACTCTATACTCTATTCTATACTTCACTTCTCCACTGTATACTGCTCTATACTCTATTCTATACTTCACTTCTTCACTGTATACTACTCTATACTCTATTCTATACTTCACTTCTTCACTGTATACTACTCTATACTCTATTCTATACTTCACTTCTTCACTGTATACTACTCTATACTCTATTCTATACTTCACTTCTTCATTGTATACCACTCTATACTCTATTCTATACTTCACTTCTCCACTGTATACTGCTCTATACTCTATTCTATACTTCACTTCTTCACTGTATACTGCTCTATACTCTATTCTATACTTCACTTCTTCACTGTATACTGCTCTATACTCTATTCTATACTTCACTTGTCCACTGTATACTACTCTATACTCTATTCTATACTTCACTTCTCCACTGTATACTACTCTATACTCTATTCTATACTTCACTTCTTCACTGTATACTGCTCTATACTCTATTCTATACTTCACTTCTTCACTGTATACTGCTCTATACTCTATTCTATACTTCACTTGTCCACTGTATACTACTCTATACTCTATTCTATACTTCACTTCTCCACTGTATACTACTCTATACTCTATTCTATACTTCACTTCTCCACTGTATACTACTCTATACTCTATTCTATACTTCACTTCTCCACTGTATACTACTCTATACTCTATTCTATACTTCACTTCTTCACTGTATACTACTCTATACTCTATTCTATACTTCACTTCTTCACTGTATACTACTCTATACTCTATTCTATACTTCACTTCTTCATTGTATACCACTCTATACTCTATTCTATACTTCACTTCTCCACTGTATACTACTATATACTCTATTCTATGCTTCACTTCTTCATTGTATACCACTCTATACTCTATTCTATACTTCACTTCTCCACTGTATACTGCTCTATACTCTATTCTATACTTCACTTCTTCACTGTATACTGCTCTATACTCTATTCTATACTTCACTTCTTCACTGTATACTGCTCTATACTCTATTCTATACTTCACTTGTCCACTGTATACTACTCTATACTCTATTCTATACTTCACTTCTCCACTGTATACTACTCTATACTCTATTCTATACTTCACTTCTTAACTGTATACTGCTCTATACTCTATTCTATACTTCACTTGTCCACTGTATACTACTCTATACTCTATTCTATACTTCACTTGTCCACTGTATACTACTCTATACTCTATTCTATACTTCACTTCTCCACTGTATACTACTCTATACTCTATTCTATACTTCACTTCTTCACTGTATACTACTCTATACTCTATTCTATACTTCACTTCTCCACTGTATACTACTCTATACTCTATTCTATACGTCACTTCTTCACTGTATACTACTCTATACTCTATTCTATACTTCACTTCTCCACTGTATACTACTCTATACTGTATTCTATACTTCACTTCTCCACTGTATACTACTCTATACTCTATTCTATACTTCACTTCTCCACTGTATACTACTCTATACTCTATTCTATACTTCACTTCTCCACTGTACACTAATCTATACTCTATTCTATACTTCACTTCTCCACTGTACACTAATCTATACTCTATTCTATAATTCACGTGTCCACTGTATACTACTCTATACTCTATTCTATACTTCACTTCTCCACTGTATACTACTCTATACTCTATTCTATACTTCACTTGTCCACTGTATACTACTCTATACTCTATTCTATACTTCACTTCTCCACTGTATACTACTCTATACTCTATTCTATACTTCACTTCTTAACTGTATACTGCTCTATACTCTATTCTATACTTCACTTGTCCACTGTATACTACTCTATACTCTATTCTATACTTCACTTGTCCACTGTATACTACTCTATACTCTATTCTATACTTCACTTCTCCACTGTATACTACTCTATACTCTATTCTATACTTCACTTCTTCACTGTATACTACTCTATACTCTATTCTATACTTCACTTCTCCACTGTATACTACTCCATACTCTATTCTATACTTCACTTCTCCACTGTATACTACTCTATACTCTATTCTATACGTCACTTCTTCACTGTATACTACTCTATACTCTATTCTATACTTCACTTCTCCACTGTATACTACTCTATACTGTATTCTATACTTCACTTCTCCACTGTATACTACTCTATACTCTATTCTATACTTCACTTCTCCACTGTATACTACTCTATACTCTATTCTATACTTCACTTCTCCACTGTACACTAATCTATACTCTATTCTATAATTCACGTGTCCACTGTATACTACTCTATACTCTATTCTATACTTCACTTCTCCACTGTATACTACTCTATACTCTATTCTATATTTCTCTTCTCCACTGTATACTACTCTATACTCTATTCTATACTTCACTTCTTCACTGTATACTACTCTATACTCTATTCTATACTTCACTTCTTCACTGTATACTACTCTATACTCTATTCTATACTTCACTTCTCCACTGTATACTACTCTATACTCTATTCTATACTTCACTTCTCCACTGTACACTAATCTATACTCTATTCTATACTTCACGTGTCCACTGTATACTACTCTATACTCTATTCTATACTTCACTTCTCCACTGTATACTACTCTATACTCTATTCTATACTTCACTTCTCCACTGTAAACTAATCTATACTCTATTCTATACTTCACTTCTCCACTGTATACTACTCTATACTCTATTCTATACTTCACTTCTTCACTGTATACTGCTCTATACTCTATTCTATACTTCACTTCTTCACTGTATACTGCTCTATACTCTATTCTATACTTCACTTGTCCACTGTATACTACTCTATACTCTATTCTATACTTCACTTCTCCACTGTATACTACTCTATACTCTATTCTATACTTCACTTCTCCACTGTATACTACTCTATACTCTATTCTATACTTCACTTCTCCACTGTATACTACTCTATACTCTATTCTATACTTCACTTCTTCACTGTATACTACTCTATACTCTATTCTATACTTCACTTCTTCACTGTATACTACTCTATACTCTATTCTATACTTCACTTCTCCACTGTATACTACTCTATACTCTATTCTATACTTCACTTCTTCACTGTATACTGCTCTATACTCTATTCTATACTTCACTTCTCCACTGTATACTGCTCTATACTCTATTCTATACTTCACTTCTCCACTGTATACTACTCTATACTCTATTCTATACTTCACTTCTTCACTGTATACTACTCTATACTCTATTCTATACTTCACTTCTCCACTGTATACTACTCTATACTCTATTCTATACTTCACTTCTCCACTGTATACTACTCTATACTCTATTCTATACTTCACTTCTTCACTGTATACTACTCTATACTCTATTCTATACTTCACTTGTACACTCTATACAGTTTACCATTTGGGCTCCTCTCAGCTCAAACTGAACAGTAATAGAACTTCAGCTTTATGGTTATAAAAGATAACACATGACTCACTTCTTTGAAAGATTTAGCAATATTAAAATATGTGTGTTCATCTGTAGCTGCATGATTCAACTTCCTGTCAGAATGAGTTGGGTTTTTTTCAGATGCCAGGCTTAAGGAAATAAACCCAAACTCCAGAGGGGGAGAATAGCTGTGTCCAAGGCAGTTACTCTTCATTAGGGAAGGTAGGGTAACTTTATTTGTAGAGCACAATTTGGACACAAAGTAGTTTAAAGTACTCTATGGAAAAACAGGAAATAATGAATTTCAAACTCCCTGGGGCTGGGGGAGGAGAAGATAGATGAGAGGAGCTGGGGGAGGAGAGAAGAGGAGAGGAGAGATGAGAGGAGCTGGGGGAGGAGAGGAAAGGAGAGATGAGAGGAGCTGGGAGAGAAGAGAAGAGGAGAGGAGAGATTGGAGGAGCTGGGGGAGGAGAGGAGAGATGAGAGGAGCTGGGGGAGGAGAGGAAAGGAGAGGAGAGATTGGAGGAGCTGGGGGAGGAGAGGAGAGATGAGAGGAGCTGGGAGAGGAGAGATGGGAGGAGCTGGGAGAGGAGAGATGGGAGGAGCTGGGAGAGAAGAGGAGAGATGGGAGGAGCTGGGAGAGGAGAAAAGAGGAGAGGAGAGATGGGAGGAGCTGGGAGAGGATAAAAGAGGAAAGGAGAGATGGGAGGAGCTGGGAGAGGAGATGAGAGGAGAGATGAGAGGAGCTGGGAGAGGAGAAGAGAGATGAGAGGAGCAAGGGGAGGAGAAGAGAGATGAGAAGAGCTGGGGGAGAAGAGAAGAGGAGAGATGGGAGGAACTGGGAGAGAAGAGAAGAGGAGAGGAGAGATGGGAGGAGCTGGGAGAGGAGAAAAGAGGAGAGGAGAGATGGGAGGAGCTGGGAGAGGAGAGATGAGAGGAGCAGGGAGAGGAGAGATGAGGGGAGCTGGGGGAGGAGAGGAGAGATGAGAGGAGCTGGGGGAGGAGAGGAAAGGAGAGATGAGAGGAGCTGGGAGAGAAGAGAAGAGGAGAGGAGAGATTGGAGGAGCTGGGGGAGGAGAGGAGAGATGAGAGGAGCTGGGAGAGGAGAGATGGGAGGAGCTGGGAGAGGAGAGATGGGAGGAGCTGGGAGAGAAGAGGAGAGATGGGAGGAGCTGGGAGAGGAGAAAAGAGGAGAGGAGAGATGGGAGGAGCTGGGAGAGGATAAAAGAGGAAAGGAGAGATGGGAGGAGCTGGGAGAGGAGATGAGAGGAGAGATGAGAGGAGCTGGGAGAGGAGAAGAGAGATGAGAGGAGCAAGGGGAGGAGAAGAGAGATGAGAAGAGCTGGGGGAGAAGAGAAGAGGAGAGATGGGAGGAACTGGGAGAGAAGAGAAGAGGAGAGGAGAGATTGGAGGAGCTGGGGGAGGAGAGGAGAGATGAGAGGAGCTGGGAGAGGAGAGATGGGAGGAGCTGGGAGAGGAGAGATGGGAGGAGCTGGGAGAGAAGAGGAGAGATGGGAGGAGCTGGGAGAGGAGAAAAGAGGAGAGGAGAGATGGGAGGAGCTGGGAGAGGATAAAAGAGGAAAGGAGAGATGGGAGGAGCTGGGAGAGGAGATGAGAGGAGAGATGAGAGGAGCTGGGAGAGGAGAAGAGAGATGAGAGGAGCAAGGGGAGGAGAAGAGAGATGAGAAGAGCTGGGGGAGAAGAGAAGAGGAGAGATGGGAGGAACTGGGAGAGAAGAGAAGAGGAGAGGAGAGATGGGAGGAGCTGGGAGAGGAGAAAAGAGGAGAGGAGAGATGGGAGGAGCAGGGAGAGGAGAGATGAGGGGAGCTGGGGGAGGAGAGGAGAGATGAGAGGAGTTGCGGTAGGAGAGGGGTTCTTGTGGAACAAAAGATACTCCATGTTCTTCATCTGTCTGGAAGAACTGGTTCTCCTGTTGAGTGGGTCCACTGTCTCGTGTCCGTCTGAGGGAGTGGGATCTCTCCTTCACTGTGGATCTTCTCCAGGTTTCTACTTTTTCCCAAGAAGGTTTGGTATTTTTTCCTGGCGGAGGGTCTAAGGACAGAGGACCCTGGGACATTTGTCTAAGGACCCGAGATGCTGGGACATTACCAAGTCCATTTGAAAATTGTTTAATCCGTTTTTCACTGTCGCCCTCCGAGTCAACTACTATTGTGATCTTGGGCGATATAAAAATTGAAATTGAGATACTTTTTAATCATTTTAAAGCACTGGACAAGTCTGGGCCCCGGGGAGGAGTCTGGGCCCCGGGGAAGAGTCTGGGCCCCGGGGAAGAGTGTGGGCCCCGGGGAAGAGTCTGGGCCCCGGGGAAGAGTTTGGGCCCCGGCAAAGAGGAGGAAATTGATGATATATATATATTTTTTTACAATTTAGTTTATACTATAAACCATGTGATCTTATACATACTTTCAGTATTAATAAATATTTTTTTATGCATTGATTACGATCTGGTGAATTATTTATTTTGTGTCCTTAAACCCAGTCTAAAGTATGTTACAACTAGAGTTAAAGCAGCACACATTAAAGTGACTTTTGAGAGATGTGACTGGAGCAAATGAAAATCAGATGAACTGCAGCTGGTCCTCTATTTATTTTTTATTTTTCTGGTGAAACAGAAAGAAAGATAAAAACTTCCTCAGCTCCACAGTCCACGTCAGTGACATCACTGATCTCAGTGGCCTGTGATGAACACTGTAGATGAACAAGTCATTTAACAAACAAACAAACAAACAAACAAACAAACAAACACATTTTCAAATATCTTTATTAACTTATACAACTAATGGCAACTTATACTGTCTCAAACTGATGTCATTGGACTCAAATAAAGCTGAACATTAAACATCATCATCAACATCATATTTATTCCATGTGATTTGAGAGAATTTTGACAAATCTGAAACAAAGCAACATCTTGTTTCACAAATTCCTAATTCTAAATAAATCCATGTTAACAAAAGCTCAGTTTACTGAAGACAAGACGTGATACAAGTCATTATTACAGTAAAATAGAGGTTTTGTTGATACAAACTGCTAAGCCGTTGTGTTGCAGGTCGCTTCCTTTTCACATACAAACCTATACCTTAGGCCACAATAAAGATCTGCCCAACATTTCTCTACTGTTTTTCCCTTTACAGGAAGAATCAAGACGCAATCTTCACCTTCAGGATATTTATCATTAGATCCATTCCAGTCATCTCGTTCTTTAGTCCAAAACGTTAAACTAAAGAGGAGGAATTAAAAAAAAAAACATTAATTGACTTAATTCTCACGACTAGAGATGGACCAGTGTGTGTTTTATAATGGCCAATGTCGATACCAATTGTTCAGAGAAACTGATGCTCTGGGCCAATATAGAGCCAAATTTAGATAAATGTTTACAAATTTAAATGTACAGTACTAAAAACTCTAATCACAGGTCAGCAGTGCAGTTCATCTCACTAAAGAGTTAAGATAAACCTTTATATGTGTTCTATACCCTAAAGAGTGTAAATGCCGTTCATCTGTCCATCTCTATTCTCTATATCTATTCTCTATATCTCTATTCTCGTTTCTTGATTGACCAAGACAATAGTGATGAGCCATTTCTCACTTTTGGTTGAGTGAAGAGCCGTCCGTCCATGTCCAGTCACCTTCTGCTTTAGAGTCTGTCAGTCCAATCCAGAACCACTCATCCTCCACCGACAGTGTCTGGAACAGGAACGCCTGAAGACGCAGTTTACACTCAATTTAAGTAAGTAAAAAAAGCTGAAAGATGATCTCAAACATTCAGATGCACCTGCTCCTCTCTGCTGTCGATCTTCACCAGATCTCCGCCCATGTCCCGACATGTCGCTCGGCCGGTGCTCCAGGATACATGAGTTCTAGTTGTGGAGAGATAATAGCACCTGAATCCCTCTTGGATCCAGTTCACGCCACAGAGTTTTGTGCGGTTTAGACAGGTTTGGACAACTGTGGAGAACAGTGAGACATTTACACACGGCAACAGCAAAACTCACAGTCAAGCGATGCCAAAAAGAGGACCAGGAACCTTTGACATGTTTAACTTGTTAATTTTTCAGACTAGGACTAACTTTATTGCTTTATTTTGCACCAGATCACCTTCTTCTTCTGGTAATGTTTTTACCTGGTGCAGTTGTAGTTTTTTCCATCGGTCCGGACTCATCTTCACACGAGCGTCTAACACTGACTCCAACGAGAGCAGGCAAAGCAGCCAAAAGCAGCACGCTGAGCACCACCAGAGCCACTCTCTCCACTGTGACCTTTGACCTCTTCTGTGGAACACGAAGATCCTTCAGACCTGAGGAAAAGGGAAACATACAGTCGGCACGGGTTTCATGCTTCTTGGAGACATCACATCGACTCACATGCAGCAGAGACTGGTTTTAACCTACACTTTAACCTATTTATTGACTTTAAATCATGTTATCAATGTAATTATAAAAGGAATTTTATAGTTTTTGGAGGAAAGATTAAAAATGTTAAACCGTATCATCATTTTTTTGGGATTGGGTCCGTAAAGCTGTTTTTTGTGTTAATGACATTCAACTTTTTGTTTGAAACTTTTCTTCACAAAACTATGATCAGTATTTACCACAGATACAAAGCAAAGTAACAAATAACAAAGCATCAGGACCTGTCATACTAATACAATCATAATAAAAATGTAATATTGCCCATAATTTGAGAGGTTTCAAAATCTAATAACGTTCAATTTACTGCCTCAAACCAAAACTAACTCAAACTCAACCAAAAACATTAACTATATAGTTTATGGAAAGTGTTTGCTCACCTTCGTTTTGCTCAGTACTTAGCGCAGCAACATTAGCGTAGACATTTTCTTCTGCCATCTCTGCCGTCTCTGTCTGACTTCTGTCTTATCATCCGGTGATGAATGTGTAAACTAAAAGGGGCGGGTGTTGCGGACAAGCAAAAAATAAAACAAAATCAGCTTTGGTGGCAGTATTATTCAAAGGAGGAAGTAGGTATTTAGACCGACAGAAAGACTGACATTGTCCCCAGGGGAAAATAGTTTCAGACATTACAGACAAGAAAACCTTCATGCTGCTTATGTTTGTGATTATAAATTGTTTAAAGCAGAAATGGCAGAGGGGACAACGTTTTTACTGACGCGTGCCAGCTTCCACCTCAAAGTCCTGTGAGGCCTGAGGGCAGCAGAGAAGTGAGAGAGCAGAGCTGTGCAGAGCTGTGCAGAGCTGTGCAGGGCTGTGCAGAGCTGTGCAGAGCTGTGCAAAGCTGTGCAGAGCCGTGCAGAGCCGTGCAGAGCCGTGCAGAGCTGTGCAGGGCTGTGCAGAGCTGTGCAGAGCTGTGCAGAGCTGTGCAGAGCTGTGCAGAGCCGTGCAGAGCCGTGCAGAGCTGTGCAGCTGCAACAGATAAACTCCAAACTCAAGACAACATAAAACATAAAACAAACGGAGCGGTGCTGCAGACGTCTAGTTGGGCCGGGAAAAGCAAAAGAGGTGTTGGGAAAGTTCACTTTCTACATGAACTAGTTCAGTTCATAGTTCATAATTCAAAATTTTGAACTAAGTTCACAGCTCCAAAAAATGAACTAGTTCAGTTCTCTTTTTCAATATTATGCAATCATTTTTCTAAATTATTTCCACAGCCCAAATACAACCACAGGCAGCGATTATTGTATTAGTTTAATGCTGAAACTATGTGTCAGATTTCATCTTCATATTCAATTTTGAATCCTTACCCAGGATTTACATTCACATTGAAGGGACAGACTTCCCCCATGTGTTGCTCTCCATTAGGTCCACACTAGCAGCAGTTGCAGCTTTCAACCCCACAGTATATTCTCAAAAACATGAGGGAAAACTTGCTGGGAAAAGTTTGCACAGAAAGATTGTTCCCATCATCACCGACCTTATCATAAAACTCACGTAACTGGTCGCAGCAGGGCGAATCGTTACTGCTCTGGTGACTACACGTTGCGGTCGTTGAGATCTGCCCTGAGTACCTAAAGTCTCTGGATGTAGGACTGTCTTGGCTGACACGTCTCTGCAACATCGCGTGGCGGTCGGGGACAGTGCCTCTGGACTGGCAGACAGGGGTGGTGGTCCCTCTGTTCAAGAAGGGTGTGTTCCAACTACAGAGGGATCACACTCCTCAGCCTCCCCGGTAAGGTCTATTCCAGGTACCGGAGAGGAGAATATGACCGATAGTCAAATCTCAGATTCAGGAGGAGCAGAGTGGTTTTCCTCCTGGTCGTGGAACACTGGACCAGCTCTATACTCTTCATCGGGTGCTCGAGGGTTCTTGGCAGTTTGCCCAACCAGTCCACATGTGTTTTGTGGATCTGGAGAAGGCTTTCGACCTTTGAGGGGTTCTCCGGGAGTACGGGGTCCGGGGCCCTTTGCTCAGGGCTGTCCGGTCCCTGTATGACCGGAGCAGGAGCTGTGTTCGCATTGTCGGCAGTAAGTCAGACCTGTTCCCAGTGCATGTTGGACTCCGCCAGGGCTGCCCTTTGTCACCGGTTCTGTT
This sequence comes from Eucyclogobius newberryi, assembly GCF_026437365.1. Classification (NCBI taxonomy): domain Eukaryota; kingdom Metazoa; phylum Chordata; class Actinopteri; order Gobiiformes; family Gobiidae; genus Eucyclogobius; species Eucyclogobius newberryi. The sequence goes on from NW_027315819.1 coordinate 59,070, forward strand.
CATAATTTTTATGGACAGAATTTCTAGGCGCAGTCAGGGGTCAGAGGGTGTCTGGTTTGGGGACCACAGGATCTATGATGTTGTCCTGATGGCTCCATCAAACCCGGACCTGCAACATGCACTGGGACGGTTTGCAGCCGAGTGTGAAGCAGCTGGGATGAGAATCAGCACCTCCAAATCCGAGTCATGGTTCTCAATCAGAAAAAGGTGTCCTGCCCTCTTCAGGTGGGTGGGGAGTCCTTGCCCCAAGTGCAGGAGTTCAAGTATCTTGGGGTCTTGTTCACCAGTGAGGGAAGGATGGAACGTGAGATCGACAGTTGGATCGGTGCAGCGTCTGCAGTGATGCGGTCGCTGCCTCGGACTGTTGTGGTGAAGAAGGAGCTGAGTCGATTCACCGGTCAATTTCCCCTAACCCTACCTGTTCCTGCCCTCACCTATGGTCATGAGCTTTGGGTAATGACCGAAAGAACAAGATCGCGGATACAAGCGGTCGAAATGAGTTTTCTCCACATGAGTGAGCGCCCAGCCACCCTGGCTGGGCGCTCACTTAGAGATAGGGGGAGGAGCTCAGTCACATGGGAGGAGCTCCGAGTAGAGCCACTGCTCCACCATGTCGAGAGGAGCCAGCTGAGGTGGCTCGCGCATCTGTTCCGGTGTTCTGTTCCGTGTTTCGGGCATGTCCCACCGGGAAGAGGCTCCGGGGAAGACCCAAGACACGCTGGAGGGACTATGTCTCTCTGTGGCCTGGGAACGCCTCGGGATCCCCCAGGGGGAGTTGGAGGAAGTGTCTGGGGAGGAGGAAGTCTGGGAGTCCCTGCTCAGACTGCTGCCCCCGCGACCCGGCCCCAGATAAGCGGTAGAAGATGGATGGAAGTATTGAAGTATTTCAGACATATTTTTGAGAACTATTAAAATGACAAAAGTATGTGTAAAAGTAGTGATCTGGATTTTTAAACATGTACTGATTAGACAGAACAGTTGAACAGAATCAACTGAATCGAGGTCAAAAATGTTCTGGCAGTTTTTGGTATATTTTCTTTGCTCAAAGTTGAGGATGTTAAGTCTTACTTTGTAGTCCAGGTTTAAAACATTTTTGAAAGTACAGATACTTTCTCAAACTTAATCAAGTCAAAATAAAATAAAGTGAACCTTAATAAATTAAAATAAAGATACCTACAAACTTCAGTCAACAGCGTAGTTACAACATACACATAATAAGCTCTTGTTCTAGTCTATTCACCTTGCATTTTGGCCACTTTGAGTCTTGGCGCGAATACATACGTAAATAAGTAAATCTATAAAAATAAATTAATAGGTATATTTTTCTTTCTATATATGAATGACATCAATAAATTGAGTTTATATTGTGTCATCAAAGTCAATAAAGGGAAAAGTCATGATTTTGACAGATCAAAGGGCAAAGTAAGTTCTTTGTATTGAGCTCAGACTGTTGCATCTCTGCTGCCATCTAGAGTTCAGATTCCACAAGTCATCTAAAGCTACAAAAAAACATAAACATTGAGCAAAATTAGTCACAACAATGTATTTAACGCAATATTCCTGAAGCAGTACTGACAAAGTCACTATGGAGCACACAAACAATATGTATCTCTAGAATTAGGGTAAACAGAGGAAAGATAATGAAACTGTGGCAAACCTCTCTCTAGTTCTCAGCTGAGATTCAACGACTGGATGACAAAAGGTACAACAAGTTTTTACAAAGAAAAAAGATTTGATATGTTTATTATGGAATCTTTTGGCTTGAAAAAACAGGTCTTTTATTCGCTCTTAAAAATGACATCGAGACAAAGACCGATTTGGCTGTGTCAATTCATTCATCATGCTTCATACGTAACGACTGCGCTGACTGTGCAGAAGCCTGGTGTTCTCCTTTAAACATGAAATAAAAACATTACACAATCAATGCTCCGTCAAAAACTATACAATGTGCTTTCACCAACGTACAGGCCCATTATTATTGGCAAACGCAAGAACGAAAATGCAGCACGGACACAGCAATTTATAGATTTAATTTATAGATTCACAGGGCAGTTTGTGCTTTGAAGGTTCAAACATTATTATTGCACAGGTGGTTTATAGTTTGAGCCCCCCTGTAAAATAAAACCCTGGCTACGCCCCTGAGTATGTACAGTACTTTTATTGTACTTTCCTTTCGCCACTGCAAATATAAGAGAACGTTAATGGACAAAAGTGTTATAGGTTGTTATGGATACACGAAAAAAGACTCTTTACAAGGCAGAAAACAACAGAAACACATATTTCTGTCAGGGTTTAGTTCCTATTGACAGGCCGGAGATCTTCGTGGTTCTCCCTCGCACAGGAACCTGCTTGTCATACTGCAGGGAACGTCGAACCAGCACAGGAACTCAGAGGCCCCTGCTCTCGCTCCCATCCGCCCACAGTCCTCTCCCGCCGGGTACTCGGTCCAGTTGTCCGGTTCATTCGCGGTTCCTAGCACGAACCAAAACGCCAAACTAAAGCAGAAAATTAGAAGAATTTAACACAAATCACAGCGTTCTGGCTCTAAAGATCGTTAGAGTACGAGCTCATGCAGTCTGTGAGGAGAGACGTAATTGTCTTGTGTAAAAGGTATAAAAAAACAACATCAACATGGATTGAACGTGTCCAGTCGCGTCATCGCACCAGGGTCCACTTCTGCTCTGGTGCGGTTTAAATGTGTGTGTGAACATGCAAACAATCAAACAAACAAACAAACTACAGCTCTGCGCAGTCGGGGAAACTACTGTCATTTTCCAGTCATTTGAAAAACAACAACAAAAAAGCTCCGTGGACAGAAATTAAAACGAAAAGCAAAGAAACACAGTCGTGATGGTCATAATTCTGCCACAGTAAAAGTGTTTGGTTTTGTCACATGTACCGTATTTTCCAGAGTATAAGTAGCACCAGGAAAAAAATGCATAATAGAAAAGGAAAAAAACATAAGTTGCACTGGAGTATGAAATGCGGTTGCAAGTGTGAAAAATAACGAATAATATCACATATAAGTCACTATAAGTATAAGTATATAGGTATAAATATAAGTCCAAAACTATGAAAAAAGGTGCCACTTATAGTACGGAAAATACAGCAGTTGTTACACACTGATACATTGCAAAGTAGTGTTTATGTATAATGCGTATTGTAAATCTGACCTTTTGTTCAGCTGAGAGCCGTCCATCCACATCCACTCTCCTTCTGTCTCGGAGTCTGTCAGTCCGACCCAGAACATTTCCTCGGAACTTTTCCTTCCTTTCAACGCCTTCATTTTCTCAAACAGAAATTTCTAAAAAAATAAAATATGAGGCTTGTTTTATTTGATTGCTTTTTACTTAACTACTGATAATGTGTGTGTAATCCTGTATCAGCCAGACTCCACCCACAGCTCTGTGTTACCGTATTTTCTGGACTATAAGTCGCACCTTTGTTCATAGTTTTGGCCGGGGTGCGACTTATACTTATATTTCTACTTATATACTTATACTTATATACTTATACTCCGGAGTGACTTATATGTGATATTATTTGTTATTTTCACACTTGCAACTGCATTTCATACTCCAGTGCGACTTATATATGTTTTTTTCTTCTCTATTATACATTTTTTGGCTGGTGCGACTTATACTCCGGTGCGACTTATAGTCTGGAAAATACGGTACTTGTTACAAACACAAAATCTTCAAAAATGTGGGAAAAACTAAACATGCGAGTGAAAAAGCCACAAAGAATGAGTCATTTCAGATAAATATTATCTTTTACAATTAACAAAAAATGTCTTCTACAAGGAATATTACAGTTACGACTTGGTTTTATTCATCATTTATTCATTTTAATAGAATAATATCAGTGAATTTAGCCTGAAATGAGAAAAAATATATCAGACGCTGGCAGAAAATTCAAACAATCGATACTCCACGTAAATCTAAACTATAAGTATTTAGAGCTGAGACATTCTGACAGGTCTAAACATCGTACTTTACTTCAAAATACTAATACTCAAGTAGAAGTACAGGGTAAGGGCTTGTACCTGCTCCTCTCTGGTCTCCACCTTCACCAGGTCACCTACCATCTCCTGACACATCGTCCGGCTGAGGCTCCAGGACGTCTGAGATTTGGAAAAATGATAACACTTTTCCCCGCTGAGATGCCAGTCCTCGTCACAGCCGAGTGTGAGTCGCGTGGCCGCCGGGTTTAAAACTGTCACTGAAATGGAAACGAAAGCGTGTTCAGAAGCGAGGCCACAGCGCAGGGAGGAAGTGCTGAATTACTCGGGCCGGCGGAAATCGGTTGTGGTGCTTTGTTCTTTTCGGCGATGGACCCTGAAGGGGAAATGAAACAAAAACACGTTCTTTAGAGGCAAAATGGTCTTCAAAAATGTTTTTCCAACTCTATATGTGAGTCTACAAAAGGTGTTTAAATGTGCTGTATAAATGCTCGTGTATTATTCACTTTGAAATGGGAATAGTCAGATATACTGTGTTTCAGTTTATGCACAACAACTGCTTTAATCCTCTTATATTTATAAAAACAAGATATAGGCAGCAATATAGATCTATTTACTCCTCTGTTCTGACTGCAGAAGAAAAAAACACTTCAATTTTAGTTTATGGTGGTTTTAGTTTTTCTTGTCTCATGGAAAATCATCTTGATTATATTTATTTTTCTACTTTTTTCCAGATTTTTTTTTTAAATACAAACAGTTCAAAACAAAACAAAAAACATACTATTTACATAAAACATCCGTAGGTAGTTCTATTTACAACTCTGGCATATTTTTCCCAATTATATTATATATATTATATATATAATAAATATATATTATATTAGTCTTTTGAATTTGTCAAGTTTTTTTTTAAAAAAGAATTTCCATAATAATTTTGGTTCAGTTCTTATTTGTCGGTAAAATTAGTGTCATCATAAATACTTGTAACTTGTAAAATGCATCAAGAGGATTTTCTTCTTAAATCAAAAATATCAGAGTCAGAAAATCCATAGAAAATCAACATTAATTTCTAAAAATAAAAAAAAAATCTAAACCAATCAAACTCCTCAAGACAAGATTATGAAGTATTTTACTGCCATATTTGTTTGCACAATGGTGTCAACAAAAACAACATGACAAACAAATGACTCACAGAAGAGTGCGACTCCGTCAAAGACATAAGCGACGATCAGAACCAGAGCCAGAACCACAGCCACTCTCAGAACTGTCACCTTCAGCCTCCTCCCAGAATGCACTCCTGCACAAACCACATTTAGACATTCAACTATGACTCATTTTATAAACGTTTTTCCAGTCTTTATTCGGTTGGACAGAACGCCTTAATATGAGTGTGAAGAGCGCTGTGGACATTCAGGAAGTACTATTCAACCCCTGATTGTGATGAATGTCTTTTTCAGCTTTGCCCTGGTTTAGTGCTGGTTTACTCCTGGTTTAGTGCTGGTTTAGTCCTGGTTTAGTGCTGGTTTAGTCCTGGTTTACTCCTGGTTTAGTGCTGGTTTACTCCTGGTTTAGTGCTGGTTTAGTCCTGGTTTACTCCTGGTTTAGTGCTGGTTTAGTCCTGGTTTACTCCTGGTTTAGTCCTGGTTTAGTGCTGGTTTACTCCTGGTTAAGTCCTGGTTTAGTGCTGATTTAGTGCTGGTTTAGTGCTGGTTTAGTCCTGGTTTAGTGCTGGTTTACTCCTGGTTAAGTCCTGGTTTAGTGCTGGTTTAGTCCTGGTTTAGTGCTGGTTTAGTCCTGGTTTAGTCCTGGTTTACTCCTGGTTTAGTCCTGGTTTAGTCCTGGTTAAGTCCCTGTTTAGTGCTGGTTTAGTCCTGGTTTAGTGCTGGTTTAGTCTTGGTTTAGTGCTGGTTTAGTCCTGGTTTAAGACATGTTTGGTTCTGGTTTAGTGCTGGTTTAGTCCATGTTTAGTCCTGGTTTAAGACATGTTTGGTTCTGGTTTAGTGCTGGTTTAGTCCATGTTTAGTCCTGGTTTAAGACATGTTTGGTTCTGGTTTAGTGCTGGTTTAGTGCTGGTTTAGTCTTGGTTTAGTCCTGGTTTAAGACATGTTTGGTTCTGGTTTAGTGCTGGTTTAGTGCTGGTTTAGTCCTGGTTTAGTGCTGGTTTAGTCTTGGTTTAGTCCTGGTTAAAACATGTTTGGTTCTGGTTTAGTCCTGGTTTAGTGCTGGTTTAGTCCTGGTTTAGTGCTGGTTTAATCTTGGTTTAGTGCTGGTTTGGTCCTGGTTCAAGACATGTTTGGTTCTGGTTTAGTGCTGGTTTAGTCCATGTTTAGTCCTGGTTTAAGACATGTTTGGTTCTGGTTTAGTGCTGGTTTAGTCCTGGTTTAGTGCTGGTTTAGTCTTGGTTTAGTCCTGGTTTAAGACATGTTTGGTTCTGGTTTAGTGTTGGTTTAGTGCTGGTTTAGTCCTGGTTTAGTGCTGGTTTAGTCTTGGTTTAGTCCTGGTTAAAACATGTTTGGTTCTGGTTTAGTCCTGGTTTAGTGCTGGTTTAGTCCTGGTTTAGTGCTGGTTTAGTCTTGGTTTAGTGCTGGTTTAGTGCTGGTTTAGTCTTGGTTTAGTCCTGGTTAAACATGTTTGGTTCTGGTTTAGTCCTGGTTTAGTGCTGGTTTAGTCCTGGTTTAGTGCTGGTTTAGTCTTGGTTTAGTGCTGGTTTAGTCCTGGTTTACTCCTGGTTTAGTCCTGGTTTAGTGCTGGTTTACTCCTGGTTAAGTCCTGGTTTAGTGCTGGTTTACTCCTGGTTTAGTGCTAGTTTACTCCTGGTTAAGTCCTGGTTTAGTGCTGATTTAGTGCTGGTTTAGTGCTGGTTTAGTGCTGGTTTACTCCTGGTTAAGTCCTGGTTTAGTGCTGGTTTAGTCCTGGTTTAGTGCTGGTTTAGTCCTGGTTTAGTCCTGGTTTACTCCTGGTTTAGTCCTGGTTAAGTCCCTGTTTAGTGCTGGTTTAGTCCTGATTTAGTGCTGGTTTAGTCCTGGTTTAGTGCTGGTTTAGTCTTGGTTTAGTGCTGGTTTAGTCCTGGTTTAAGTCATGTTTGGTTCTGGTTTAATGCTGGTTTAGTCCATGTTTAGTCCTGGTTTAAGACATGTTTGGTTCTGGTTTAATGCTGGTTTAGTGCTGGTTTAGTCCTGGTTTAGTGCTGGTTTAGTCTTGGTTTAGTCCTGGTTTAAGACATGTTTGGTTCTGGTTTAGTGCTGGTTTAGTGCTGGTTTAGTCCTGGTTTAGTGCTGGTTTAGTCTTGGTTTAGTCCTGGTTTAAGACATGTTTGGTTCTGGTTCAAGACATGTTTGGTTCTGGTTTAATGCTGGTTTAGTGCTGGTTTAGTCCTGGTTTAGTGCTGGTTTAGTCTTGGTTTAGTCCTGGTTAAAACATGTTTGGTTCTGGTTTAGTCCTGGTTTAGTGCTGGTTTAGTCCTGGTTTAGTGCTGGTTTAGTCTTGGTTTAGTGCTGGTTTAGTCCTGGTTTAGTGCTGGTTTAGTCTTGGTTTAGTGCTGGTTTAGTCCTGGTTTAAGACATGTTTGGTTCTGGTTTAGTGCTGGTTTAGTGCTGGTTTAGTCCTGGTTTAGTGCTGGTTTAGTCTTGGTTTAGTCCTGGTTTAAGACATGTTTGGTTCTGGTTTAGTCCTGGTTTAGTGCTGGTTTAGTCTTGGTTTAGTCCTGGTTAAAACATGTTTGGTTCTGGTTTAGTCCTGGTTTAGTGCTGGTTTAGTCCTGGTTTAGTGCTGGTTTAGTCTTGGTTTAGTGCTGGTTTAGTCTTGGTTTAGTCCTGGTTAAAACATGTTTGGTTCTGGTTTAGTCCTGGTTTAGTGCTGGTTTAGTCCTGGTTTAGTGCTGGTTTAGTCTTGGTTTAGTGCTAGTTTAGTCCTGGTTTAAGACATGTTTGGTTCTGGTTTAAGACATGTTTGGTTCTGGTTTAGTGCTGGTTTAGTGCTGGTTTAGTCCTGGTTTAGTGCTGGTTTAGTCCTGGTTTAGTGCTGGTTTAGTCCTGGTTTAGTGCTGGTTTAGTCTTGGTTTAGGGGTCCAAATATGTTCTAAGGTGTGAAAGGTTAGAACATTTCTGCATCTTGGCACGGACTTCCTGTTCTGATTTCATGCTTCGTGAGCTGTTCTAACTTCTACTTAACAAAGTGTTTTTTTCCCATTCTTTTTCACAATCCTCTGTGACCAGAACAGAATCCATAAATGTCCAGTAATGCATTATTTCCCAACAACACTGGAGAAGTCCCTTTATGTAGTGCTATGAGAAGACAATATCGTCTACACTGAAGACATTACAGAAATAGTACAAAGTTGAAACGTTGAAATGAATATTTTTGAAAGGTCTATTTGAGAATAAAATCACATGGAACCAATACTTAATTCTTCAACATTAAAAAAAAAATCATAGTTATGGCATCTATTTTCCTGTATCGAAATCCAGTTTGTAATCTTTGTGTAACACTAAAGTCTCTCACCTTCGTGTCGGCTCGTGCTTGTCTCATCTTCTGTCTTCATTTTTACAATCATATTTACACCTTTACTTTTCTTTCTCTTGTATTTGGAGAAAGTAGAAGTAGCAAAGACGGCTGCACTTCCTCTTGTGCAATGGAAAATAGAAGAGAAGAAAAATGCACCTTTGGTTTTGCCTTTGGCCTCATGTACTCGACAACAGGAAACTAAATGAAATGTTGGGCCCTGTTTTGTTTTTTTATGTTAAAATCAGAACGTTTCTGTTTCTCGCAGAGGGTTTAAAAAAACAGTTTTAATTCCTCTGATCTGAGTGTAACTGGAGTCTGCTCCTGAAGGTGATTGGACAGTTGCCTCATTGTACCAGTTGAACTTAAAAAGGGGTTCAATTATTTGACTTCATTTATACCGTATTTTCAAGACTATAAGTCGTACCTTTTTTCATAGTTTTGGCCGGGGTGCAACTTATACTTATATTTATACTTATATAATTATACTTTTACTCCGGAGCAACTTATATGTGATATTATTTGCTATTATTTGCCCCCTATTTTCACACTTGCAACTGCATTTCATACTCCAATGCGACTTACATGTTTTTTTTCTTCTCTATTATGCATTTTTTGGCTGGTGCGACTTATATTCCGATGCGACTTATAGTCCGGAAAATACGGTACTGTCCTTTGCACTTATTATTCTACTCAAATTAATCATGGCCTTTCATCAACTTGGAAATAAGGTGCAGACTTTATTTTAATGGAGATACACTGCATTCAACATTTAGATTATTGTTGTATTGAAGGATCTATTTTGTCTATTTTTATCTATTTTTATGTATTTATTTTGCATTATGGGTTGTCTTACAAAAAAAACGCCAATACCCGAATATTTTCTCAGCAACAATCGCTAAACAATCCAACTGAATTATAATAGACTTATTTATTTTTTACAATTAGAAAGCAAAAGTGAGTTAACATGATGTAAAGTTACAAAAGCCACGATAAGAGTCACAGCCTCCTCCCAGAATGCACTCCTGCACAAGCACTTTTTTTTCTCCTTCTAATTTCCATCATTTAATTTGTTTTAGATTTATTTGCAGATGCTTTTCATTTTGAACAACTTCATCATTTTAAACTCTGCTGTAGATTAGAATATTATGTTCAATGAATAATAATTACCAAAGCATTTACAGCATTAGCGATATGATTCAAATATAATACACAAACACTGTTAAAACACTGTTATTTTTGTGAACAGAATCGGTTTAAAGACATCACCATTGCGTTTCTCGGTGACTCAGATAATGGAACTGGACAGTGACGGAGAGACAAGTCTTTCTCCTTTTATGCACATGTCTAAGACCACAAACTTCCTACTTACAGTGAAGCGAGTGAAATGAATCATTATTGAGAGACGGGTGAAGATACTGTCGTGTCGTAATGTATTGGCTTCTTCTCAGTATTCGCTGTAAAACAGTCAAATAGTCGTACGTTGTTTTTCTGACATTTGACTCACACAACGTTCTGAACACAAACTCACACAGACAGCAACGCTTTTCACTTCTTTTATTTTAGGAACAAGCAAAGGTGGTCAGAGGTCGGTGGTCTGTGGTCGTGGTCGGTGGTCGTGGTCGGTGGTCGTGGTCAGAGGTCGGTGGTCGTGGTCAGAGGTCGGTGGTCAGTGGTCGGTGGTCATTGGTCGTGGTCGGTGGTCTGTGGCCGTGGTCGGTGGTCAGTGGTCGGTGGTCAGTGGTCGTGGTCAGTGGTCGGTGGTCGTGGTCAGTGGTCTGTGGTCAGTGGTCGGTGGTCTGTGGTCGGTGGTCTGTGGTCGGTGGTCGTGGTCAGAGGTCGGTGGTCTGTGGTCGGTGGTTGGTGGTCGTGGTCAGAGGTCGGTGGTCGTGGTCTGTGGTCAGTGGTCGGTGGTCTGTGGCCGTGGTCGGTGGTCAGTGGTCGGTGGTCAGTGGTCAGTGGTCGTGGTCAGTGGTCGGTGGTCGTGGTCAGTGGTCTGTGGTCAGTGGTCGGTGGTCTGTGGTCGGTGGTCTGTGGTCGGTGGTCGTGGTCAGAGGTCGGTGGTCTGTGGTCGGTGGTTGGTGGTCGTGGTCAGAGGTCGTGGTCGGTGGTCTGTGGCCGTGGTCGGTGGTCAGTGGTCGGTGGTCAGTGGTCAGTGGTCGTGGTCAGTGGTCGGTGGTCGTGGTCAGTGGTCTGTGGTCAGTGGTCGGTGGTCTGTGGTCGGTGGTCTGTGGTCGGTGGTCATTGGTCGTGGTCGGTGGTCTGTGGCCGTGGTCGGTGGTCAGTGGTCGGTGGTCAGTGGTCAGTGGTCGTGGTCAGTGGTCGGTGGTCGTGGTCAGTGGTCTGTGGTCAGTGGTCGGTGGTCTGTGGTCGGTGGTCTGTGGTCGGTGGTCGTGGTCAGAGGTCGGTGGTCTGTGGTCGGTGGTTGGTGGTCGTGGTCAGAGGTCGGTGGTCGGTGGTCTGTGGTCAGTGGTCGGTGGTCTGTGGTCGGTGGTCGTGGTCAGAGGTCGGTGGTCATTAGTCGGTGGTCAGTGGTTAGTTGTCAGTGCTTGGCGGTCGTAGTCTGTGGTCGGTGCTTGGTGGTCAGTAGTCAGTGGTAGGTGGTCAGTGGTCGTGGTCAGTGGCCGTGGTCAGTGGTCATGGTCAGTGGTCAGTGGTCGGTGGTCGGTGGTCGTGGTCTGTGGTCAGTGGTTGGTGGTCGTGGTCAGTGGTCTGTGGTCAGTGGTCGTGGTCGGTGGTCTGTGGTCAGTGGTCGTGGTCAGTGGTCGGTGGTCGTGGTCTGTGGTCAGTGGTTGGTGGTCGTGGTCAGTGGTCTGTGGTCAGTGGTCGTGGTCAGTGGTCTGTGGTCGGTGGTCTGTGGTCAGTGGTCGTGGTCAGTGGTCAGTGGTCGGTGGTCGTGGTCTGTGGTCAGTGGTCGGTGGTCGTGGTCAGTGGTCTGTGGTCAGTGGTCAGTGGTCGTGGTCAGTGGTCGTGGTCAGTGGTCGGTCACTCTCCATCCCTGGATCTCTCACTCATCTTGGACCGCTGTCGTACTGCACTGCATCTTATATTTGTGAGAGACGACAGAATTTGATGGAAAGTTATTATTCTCACTTGTTTTAATATTATAATGTAGTGTAAGTTCTATCGACCGTCACACGTTTGAATTGGGGCCTTCTGACAGATGAATCTTCTCTGCATAAACTCTAATCTGAGTCAGAAGAAATAATTAGGTCATAAAAAGGAATTCACTGCAGCTTGATTTACATTTGACACAAACTGTTGTTAATCTCACCCTGTGTCCAGTGAAGAGCCGTCCGTCCACGCCCACACTCCCGGGACCACACCCCAAAACTGTGTTTGTGAGTATCCCATCCAGAACTTATCGTCATTGTACTGCATTAACCCGCTCACTTTAGAATACAGAAAAATCTAAAACCACACAAATAAACTAAATTAGTCTAAATAAGGCAGCAGTGGCTCATTGGTCAGAGTGAGTCAGGAGTGAATGAATGGAACAGTACCTCCTCCAAAAAGCTATCGATATTCATCAGTCGTCCACCCGCGGCTTCACATATGTAACGGCTTTGACTCCATGTTTGATAATTGGAGGAGAAATAATAGCACTTGTTGTATGTTGTTTGAAGCTCCCAGCCGTTGTCACAGTGCCATTTGATTGGTCGAGGTGCAACTATAGGGGCATTTATTTGATGATTAGCATTGTTTTGTTGTAATTATACATTTATTTCATGCAGATTTATCATGCATTGTTGCAGCTTTAACTGGCTTTTAAACCTGCTTTTGGGCAAAGTGGCATTGTTATTCCATTCTCTCTAACTTAAGGTAAAGTCAACCATCAACCAAAAGCTACAGTCCTGACAAAGTCTCGCTCAGTATCAATACCGCACTGCTCCTGAGGGCCCGGCGGCATTGAAGAATGGCTCAAATGCTCAGGACGAATTACCCTACGGGGACAATAAAGTGTACATTAACCTTAGACTTCAACCAGTGCCGCCGTGGCAGGTGTGAGGAGCAGTGCAGCGCCTGAGAACCAGGTCCAGATCTTGAGCTTGACTTGGTCGATCGGGGGAAACTGTGCCCAGAGGAATCCCACTAAGACAGGGAGGAACATGCAAACTCCTCACAGAAAAGCCCGGGCCGGGAATTGAACCAGGAATATGATTAATAGAGCCGTGCGTTTGTACTGAACACAGTTTGAGTACAGAACTGGTCAGGTGATGGTTTATGTACTTAAAAACTGCAAAGGACACTTCCATTTTGTTTTGTTTTGATCTATTGCGTGACAATCTGGGGAAAATCGTGACTTGAGAAACAAGATAAATAAAGCAATGAATGACGCAAAAAGTATGCTTTTGATGTGTGAATACTGTTGCAACATGGTCATAAAGCTCAAAGCATGATAAATCCCCTTTAACCTCATGACCGAGACCAATACCTGGAGGAGGGCGATATACAGGGGGACAAGTACAAGGAAGGGTGCAAGTACGAGGAGGGAGACAGGAAGAGGGAGCAGGGGGACAGGAAGGAGGAAGGGGACAAGTACGAGGAGGGGGACAAGTAGGACTAGGGGGACAGGAAGGAGGACGGGGACAAGTAGGAGGAGGGGGACAGGAAGAGGGAGGAGGGGGAGGACGAGTGCGGGTCGTTGTTTCGGGGATCGTTCTGGTCAGGTTTGTGGTTCTCGGAAGTCGCTTTGAGCATTCTTCGGTTTGCACTGTTCAAAGAGAAACAAAGTCGTCACGCATTTTGCTAAAACGCTCTTTCACTTAAAACACGACGGGACAATCTGCCACAACACAACACCATCACGTCCAACTTTGTTCATGTTTGTGTTGTAAAACTCACAGAAGAGCGCGACTCCGTCAAAGACAAAAGCGGCGATCAGAGCCAGAGCCAGAACCACAGCCACTCTCAGTGCTGCCACCTTCAGCCTCCTCCCAGAATGCACTCCTGCACAAACAATGGCTATTTTACACTTCACATAATATTAACAACTTAACCTAAAGTCCTCTAGGAACTAAACGCTTGCCATGGATCAGCAGAAATATTGGCAATGTAATAGAAGTAATACAATAATAATCGCAGTCTTACCATTTTGTTTATTGGCTGTTGCAGGAACATTTGCGTAGGTCATCTCTTGATTTTTGGATATTTTTTATCTCTCGACTTCTCTCCAGAACTGAACAGCGAGTGTGTGAAGTTCACCGAGTTATCGTTAGAATTAATCAGAAATCTTGTTCCTTAAACGTACATATTTATAACACTGTGGAACTTCCTCCTATTACGTGTTTCAGGGATGTGTTGAAATTACACTTTTATTTTGCATCAGCAGATATTTTAGACAGTTTCAAAATGGAATCTAATAGAACACTTAAAATACTTGTGTTTTTCACTATTTTAGAGTGTGCCTTTCAACTTATTTTTATTGTATCACTTAAAAAAACAAACATTACATGCACTAAAGTGATTATTTACAACGTTATATACATTTAATCTTCTATAAAGACAGAAGTAGCCTGAGAGTTGAAAGAAGAAGCATGAGGCTGGAGTTTGTTGTGGAATTTCTGCAAACAATTACCAAGACATAATGAAATTCAACAGTTTGTATTTCTCAAAATCTTTATTTACTTGTGTTGTGAAAATTCTCTTTTAACGCTTATCAAGAAATAAAGTAAAACAATAGAACCGAGTTGTCTTTTCTCAATCATGAATGGTTTAATTCAGTGTGCAGTCTGAATTAATCTGTCCCTAATCCTAGTGTATCTGTCCTTTCCACGTCTCAAGATCCCGACTCAGCGATGATACTTCTTTATATAGTTTTACACTTGAACAGATGGTCACATGACTCACATCACACGGAAAGTTACTGGCTCTGAAACAAATGGAAGGTAGAACAAAAGAACAGAGGAACCGTAGTTGACTGTTGACACATAGAAAGACAAAGCCCAGACCAAAAGGGGCTCATCCTGGACCCCAATGGAGACAAAAGAAATCAGTCTTTGATCACAGACATGTAATTATCAGGTATATTCTAACAGGTCCAGGTTCAAACTGGAGTTGTGAAATCTATAATGTCACAAAGAATAAGCTCCAAATGATATTTTTCCATAACAGTGGTGCACAGTAAATAATCACGTTCTCTGACAGAGGTTTCTGTCCCTCCAGAACAATGACAATACACATGCTTTTAAAGGAAGTGACATAAACTGACACATGCACACATAATCACAATCAAATCAGCTCCGAAAGAGAGAGAACAACCATCACGGATGCAAAGATTCGAGCTCTCTCATCCGGAGGTGACCTGACCCTCAAGACATGTCCTGACGCAAGACTCCATGATACAGAGGCCCTGGACCAGGAAGGAACACATATATATATATATTATCCACACACAATAACAGCGTAGATAGAATGACATGACATTTTCCCATTTCAATACCCCTCTTATGATTATTATGAAACCCTGATTTATTATAAATCACATCATCAGCAAAATGTCATCATCATCAGTCAATTAATCCTGAAAATCAAATACATTGTAAATATATATTTATTAAACATTAACTGAAGCAAAAACCTCTCAGAGGAGAAACCTTTCACCACAAATGTTCAGGCTATAAAGATAAATACCATTTTGCCCTGGGACTTTTGACCACTGAGTATCTCATCCTCACATTATCGCAAAATTAGCACAAAGCTAATAAGAATAAATATTTATAATATTAAAAATCAATAATATTAAAATGGATAGTAAAGATTAATAAAAAATATATGTAATTAATAATACAAATTAATAATGAAAAATAAATAATATACAAATTGATAATAAAAACTATCGAGTGTAATGCTGTTTTTTATGGGCCTCAACACCTGATTGTTTGGCCAATCCATTTCAACTCCATTCATTTGTTCCCCCCCAGACTGTCCTTAGGCAAATCTCCCAGGGTCCTCTGTCCTTCGGCAAATGTCCCAGGGTCCTCTGTCCTTCGGCAAATGTCCCAGGGTCCTCTGTCCTTCGGCAAATGTCCCAGGGTCCTCTGTCCTTAGACCCTCCTTCTCGACCAGGAAAGACTACAAAATCTCTTTGGGAAAAAGTAGAAACCTGGAGGAGTTCCACAGAGAAGGAGAGATCCCACTCCCTCAGAAAAAGGGATAAAATAGTTAAATTTGCCTTCATTCTCTTTTATACCTCGAATTGCCTAATGTTTTACTTTTACTGTGTCCTGCTTAAAAGAGTCTTTATCTTAATTGCCCTGTCACGTGAACACACATATCGAGCAGATTCCTTCTTACCAATCACTTTGAATAAACACAGGAGAACACAGCAAAACAGGACCAAGATCACAACTATAATGATTATAAAAATGCAAACATTTATGAGAACGTCACGCCACAGAGTAAGAAACCATCCCAGCACAAAAGAAGAATGAGTGGGACAGTTTCTGACTCTGAGGGAGTCAGACTGTACGCACTAATGAACGATCTATGTCAACTTTTAGAGCAGTATTTGAATGGCCCTATAATATCTTGTGGTTCAGATAGTTTTTGCATTTTCTGCTTCGTTCATTTATTTCTACAGCCACAAATGTATGTTTTACTCTAGTGCCGTGGCTCACGCCCCACGAGACGCCGCGCCGTGGGTCACTCCTGGATGGTGCTTTGGGGGCCGGTAGTTCAGGATGCCGGGGTCCCATGTGTGTAGCCGGCTGAACTAGCCACGTCCGCTGCAGGTCGAGGGTGCGCAGCAGAAGTGTCTCAGCGGTAGGTGAAAGGAAAGCTGCATTTTAGGCCCATTTTATTGCTTTTATAACTAAATCTTTAACTTTTAGGTCATGGAGGATGGGACGAGCCTTTTTCTCGACCTGTCTTGACTCTTGTGACTATTTTGAGGATGAATTGATTTGTATTTATGGACGACGATGAATGAGAAATTCCAGAGAGACTTTTTTTTTTTTTAATTATGGAACTTATCATTCATAAAAACAAAGAAGAAACTAATTTGTAGATTAATCACATTCTGTATAGGAGTCTTTTTTGCCTCGTGCAGCTTCTTTCAGTGTTTTCAAAATGGTCCTGGGCCCATTAATGTCCAGGTGGCGTTGTCCGATTTGGTTTGAACAGCTACAGCTAAAGTTAACACACCCTGACACGCTACAATCTGTTTCATTCATTTCTATCAACATTTAAGAGATAGCTGCATCAGAAATATTACAAAGTGATTTTAATTATCTGTGAAGCAAGTTGTGAAATGCCTTTTATACATTTATATAAACATTTTTACAACACAAGATAAGAATAATGGCGTGATCATATGATTCTCCTGCGTATGTCAGACTCTAACAACCACACAAACACATACAGGTGATATTAAAGTGGGACTAAACACCTAAAGTCGACACAAAGCCACAGTCTGAACGAGCGGTGAAACTGGGCAGCGCCTGGAGGACTGAAGGGGAAGAAGGGACGGCGTCTGGATGATTGAGGAACAGATTGACTTGGTTTGAGTTGGTGTTTAGTCTCACTTTAAAGTCATTGGTGAATGTCATTTCTATTGACAGACTGTTGTTGGGTTCTTCTCACAGATGAATCTCTGAGGTGTGTCGCAGTTTTGGTCAAACCAGCTTTTCTCCTGATAGTTGTCTGTCTGCTCCCCCATCCGCACACAGTCTTCTCCTTCAGGATCAACTCCTGTCCAATTGTCTGGTTCTGTTTTATTTTTACCCTTAAACCAAAACGTTAAACTAAACCAGAGAAACAAAAGATGCAGAATTATTCACAGGGACTAGTTTCATTGCACAATGCTTTGAATTTAAATCGTTTCAACTGTGTAAGTATTTTTAGCAGAAATGAAAATATATGAATGAAATATACACATTTGTTTATTTCACTTTTTTCAAATCTCACCTTGTGTTCAGTGAAGAGCCGTCTGTCCACTTCCACACAGCCTCAGCCTCAGTCTGTCAGTCCGATCCAGAACTTATCTTCACCCTCGCTCATTAAAGTTCTCCATTTTTCATATAGAAAGAACTAAAACAGAAAATGTTCGCTTAAGTGAATTCTTGTTCTCTGCTGATGTTATAATCTCATGCAGCTGCCAATATAATTGTTGTACATTAAGTTGTGAAGAGTTTTTTTTAAATCTCCAACATTAAAACACATCAAACACAAAGACGTCAAACTTGTCCGATCGAATGACACGTCACATCTGGAAACTTGATGTTGAACTTTGTGTCAGTTTTTGTTTCCCGCGCAGTATTTCAGATGCAGTAATTACAGAGACATTAACCATGAACCAGCTCAAAACATCTGCATTTGAACAGTTTAAAAGTGTAAAGTTCAGTCTCCAGTACCTGCTCCTCTCTGCTGTCTATCTTCACCAGGCGTTCGCCAATAGATTCACACAGCGTCTTGCTCTTGATCCATGAGAACTTATTTGTGGAGAAATAATAGCACTTTCTTCCATTTAGTTTCCAGTTGGTTTCACACTGGAGTTTCGTTGAACATGTTGAAACTGGGACAGTGTTAAATGATCAGCATCATCTTGATATGTATTTATTTGATGTATTTGACTAATACCTCTGCTGGCGGTCGTAGTAGCAGTAGTAGTGGTCATAGTAATATCTGTCATGTTCGTTGTAGTTGTAGTTTTCACGGCTTTCTGAACTCCTTTTTTGCATTCTTTGATGTTCACTGTTTATAGAGAAATGTTTGAAAATTATACAATAACTAAATACCAACCATGACCTTATTATGGCACCAAAAAACTATTTCAAGCTTTTTTGAGCAATTAAAACACATGTAATTGACTTAATGCCATGCTATGGAGCATTTCAAGAAGAACTAAACATTTTGATGGAGACAAGCAGGTGGTGGACGGAAAAGTTACGTAGTGCACCATTATGTTACTACTTAGGCTGCAGTTATTTTATTACTTGGTTTACGGATTTTTAAATGAAATATATTGAACAGGCCTACGCTGGAGAAAATGTGTTAAACGAGTTTAAAGTATATTTGCGATATAAAGGCGCGCAGCAGAAAGGGAAACGGGCGCGCACGCTCTTGCCGGGGCCGCGCACTGGACAGACCCGCTCCTTCACAGACTCCCGCAGGATTTTGACTTAATACCACTTTTTATATTTCATTTAATCCTATTTTGCGTTGTCTGCGGTACTTTATTTTAAAAAAAATGATAATAATGTATTTTATTTATATTGTAGAAATCAATTATCTAAGTGTGGCGGATCCGTAAACCAAGTAATAAAATAACCGCGGCCTTATAATATTTTAAAACTGGTGTTATGGATCATTGTCATATTATTGGTGTTGTAAAACTCACAGAAGAGCGCGACTCCGTCAAAGACATAAGCGACGATCAGAACCAGAGCCAGAACCACAGCCACTCTCAGAACTGTCACCTTCAGCCTCCTCCCAGAATGCACTCCTGCACAAACCACATTTAACAACTTACTTTAGAGCAGGGGTGGGCAAACTTTTTGACTCGAGGGCCACAATGGGTTCTAAAATGTGACCAGGAACAAATGGATGGTGTGACGATGCTGGAGTCCCCTTGCGCGTATAAAGTTTACAAGTTTTACAACGGGATTCACAACATGGTTAAAGATCCTATATCAAGCAAAATTGACTTTTCAGAGCTTTATTGGTGATATTGGTGGCTCATATATGAGCCCAAAGTGTTTTTTTTTTTATTGATTCCTGTAGTCTTTAGCTATAGAACAGTCTCTCTCCTTTTCCTCGAATGAGCAGACGGACGGGGCCTACCCACAGGGATGCGTCATCCTTGTAGAGTGCCGCGGCACACTTCCCTGTTTCAGCCCATCCTCCAGGAAGCACTCTGTCCCTATAACAAACACCCCGGCCCACGGCCCCCGCGCTCGAGAGGAACCGCGGATATTTAGGCACAGTTAGCATCAAACGCTACTTCTTTTGTTCCATGTGCCGCTGTGTCATGAGCTGTGTAGCGGCGCACGCATTTACGTCTCCACACTGAGACTACGTCACGGGGTGGGGGGGAACAAACACTCTCGCTGAGACTACGTCACGGGGTGGGGGGGAACAAACACTCTCGCTGAGACTACGTCACGGGGTGGGGGGAACAAACACTCTCGCTGAGACTACGTCACGGGGTGGGGGGAACAAACACTCTCGCTGAGACTACGTCACGGGGTGGGGGGGAACAAACACTCTCGCTGAGACTACGTCACGGGGTGGGGGGGAACATACACTCTCGCTGAGACTACGTCACGGGGTGGGGGGGAACATACACTCTCGCTGAGACTACGTCACGGGGTGGGGGGGAACATACACTCTCGCTGAGACTACGTCACTGGGTGGGGGGGAACATACACTCTCGCTGAGACTACGTCACGGGGTGGGGGGGAACATACACTCTCGCTGAGACTACGTCACTGGGTGGGGGGGAACATACGCTCTTGCTGAGACTACGTCACGGGGTGGGGGGGAACATACGCTCTTGCTGAGACTACGTCACGGGGTGGGGGGGAACATACACTCTCGCTGAGACTACGTCACTGGGTGGGGGGGAACAAACACTCTCGCTGAGACTACGTCACTGGGTGGGGGGGAACAAACACTCTCGCTGAGACTACGTCACTGGGTGGGGGGGAACATACACTCTCGCTGAGACTACGTCACGGGGTGGGGGGGAACATACACTCTCGCTGAGACTACGTCACTGGGTGGGGGGGAACATACACTCTCGCTGAGACTACGTCACTGGGTGGGGGGGAACATACACTCTCGCTGAGACTACGTCACTGGGTGGGGGGGAACATACACTCTCGCTGAGACTACGTCACGGGGTGGGGGGGAACATACACTCTCGCTGAGACGACTACGTCACTGGGTGGGGGGGAACATACACTCTCGCTGAGACTACGTCACGGGGTGGGGGGGAACATACACTCTCGCTGAGACTACGTCACTGGGTGGGGGGGAACATACACTCTCGCTGAGACTACGTCACGGGGTGGGGGGGAACATACACTCTCGCTGAGACGACTACGTCACTGGGTGGGGGGGAACATACACTCTCGCTGAGACTACGTCACGGGGTGGGGGGGAACATACACTCTCGCTGAGACTACGTCACGGGGTGGGGGGGAACATACACTCTCGCTGAGACTACGTCACTGGGTGGGGGGGAACATACACTCTCGCTGAGACTACTTCACGGGGTGGGGGGGAACATACACTCTCGCTGAGACTACGTCACGGGGTGGGGGGGAACAAACACTCTCGCTGAGACTACGTCACGGGGTGGGGGGGAACATACACTCTCGCTGAGACTACTTCACGGGGTGGGGGGGGAGGCAGATCACTCTTCGCAAGGGTGGGGGCGAATCTCAAACTAATCTGTTTGCATTTCCGGGTTTGTGATGGGTGTTGCACAACACTTATTATTATCAAATATACTCTTAGGGTAGACTACGGAACTTGAAAAATAGCATGATATGGGATCTTTAAGCTGCAATATGGAAAAAAACATCCTGCTCAGGGTTTTTCTCTTTCACTTTAGCCCAATGTTTTTTCCTGTTAAATCTGGTGATCCATTCGACGTGACAGTGGCATGTTTTTACACAAAGGTTGGTTGAGAAAAGCTTAACAGAGAAGAAGAGGTCACCAAAAAGGTCAAAGTGCACTTTCTCTTGGGGAAATGTGGGCAGTACAGGAGAAAGGTCAAATGAACGGCCGGTCGCAGTGTCATGAGTTTGAATCCCGACTCCGACATTTACTGCATGTCCTCCCTTCTCTCTCACCCCCCTTCATACTTTCATCTCCTGTCTAATAAAGCCTAAGGGCAGGCCGGATTATAAACGAAACAAAGACAAACCGGCCATATATGGCCCGCGGGCCGTACTTTACCCATGTCTGCTTTAGAGGAACTGTTACAGAGACATGATTTAACTTTATCCTGCATTTCGTGATGACATAAAATTATATTGAATTGTTTTCATAACGGTACTTTCAAGATAAAACTAATTAATATTAACTTAATATTTTTTCATTCTTTTACACTAAACTTTAACTTAACACAGCTCACATGTTCTTTTTTTTCATTAAAGTGTAGAAATTACCACATAGATCTGTTTACCTTATGGTTGACTCGAGTAAGAGTGTTTCAATAATTTGTGAGATAAAACATTTCCCTTTAAACTGGTAAAGTTCTTTCCCATCACATGCCTGATGTTGTAATCATAAATTCAAAAGTAATTCATGAATGAGTCTGCGTTTGAGGAACATTTCTAATCAAAGTAAGCAAAGAAGACAAATTCTTCACAAATAAGCAGTTTAGGTCTTTATGCATTTGTCTCTGTGCTGCTCTGGTCTGGATCGTTTGTCATTTTTCTCAGGTCAGCATTTGCATTTGATCAAACTGTGGGACAATAATGCAAACGATCAAAGATTATTGTTAATGTGCACATAGTGGACATTTAAGGAAAATGTATTATAAATATATATTTATGTATTTTTTTTCAATACTAGAAATATAATTCAAACAGAAAATACTACAACTAACTACTTCTACTGCTGTTTCATCTATATTCAATGTAAGACAGACTCACTGTGGCGTCTCTCTGCTGCTGGCACAGGATCATTGACATAATCAGGCTCCTGGTCTTCTGACATCTCCATCTCTCTCAGATCTGAACTGAACTATGACTGAGCAACGGTCACAACTTTATAGATGTAAATGTGTTCTTTAAAATGTAAGTCACACGCTGAAATACTTCCTCTTTTCAATGTGTGAAAATGACTTAAGGTTTGAGATGTGTGAGAGATGTTTATCTCTATTGATTACTTCATCAGCAGATGTTAAGGGAGCGGTTTTAAACAAGTTGTTTCGTGAACACGCCGATGTCAAAAAATGGAAATCCAAACATTTATTTCTTCATTTAGTTATTTTGGCCAAAACCTCAATAAAATAAAAAAATATTCTGCACCAGCAATTCCGACACCGAGATCACTTGCGTCAGAACGTCAGAATGGTACATCCGGGGTTGTGGTTTGACACTAGATTGACATTGGGATTGCATATAAGTAAAGCAGTAGAGTGTGTGCAAAAAAAAAAAAAAAAACGGGTGAAAAAATGATAAACATTATGAGGCGCTTGAGAGGACGGGAGTGGGGAGCTAGCCAGAAATGCCTGAAGGTAATATATATGGCTCTGATCAGATCATTGATTGACTATGGGTGTATTGTATATTGCTCAGCTTCAAGGAGTAATCTATGAGATATAGCTCAGAACCAAGCTTTAAGAGTGTGTTGTGGGGCGATGAGGTCAACTCCAGTAGATGCACTCCAAGTTGAAATGGGGGGGATGCCTCTAGAAAGCAGAAGAGGGCAGATGATTCTAACATATGGGGTTAATTTATAGGACATAGTGTAAGCCACCCAGGACTAAATGTACTAAAACCATGCCAGGAAAAAGAAAAGGCACAGTTCACCAGCTTTGGGTGGATAGAGAAATAGAGAGTGAAGCTCAAAGAAGAGGAATTAACCAGCTGAACGTGAGTCCTACAGTTCAAATCTCTAATATCCCTCCATGGTTTCTGAAAGAGCCTGTGGTAGATCTGAGTTTGTTGAGAAGAAGGAAATGTAGTAGTGTTAATGTGAACGGGTACATAAATGAGTATTCAGAAAATCGAGTAATTTACTCTGATGCATCAAAGTTAATTAGTGGTAAGATAGGAGTAGCTTTTGTCATCCTTGATATAGACATTGTTGTAAAAAAAAGAGTAAGTGATTATATAGCTGTGTATACAGCAGAACTGTTGGCTGAGCTTTTGGCACTAAGCTGGAGGAGGGAAATGGGCCAGAGAAAAATCTAGTTGCATCAGATTCAAGTAGTGCAATAACAAGTATTAAACATTTGAGCTCGGAAACCAGACAAGACGTAATCTGTGAAATAAGACAAGTATTAGAAAGAATAAACAGACAAGGGAAACAAGTAACCCTTTTGTGGGTCCCAGCGCACATAGGGGTGGAAGGGAATGAGCTGGCACATAAATATGCAAAAGGAGGAGCTACAAAAGCAGAGGTGGACATCCCCATTAAATATTGTAAAAAGCATAATTAGGGAAGAAGTTAAGAAACAATGGCAGAGGAGATGGGATGCTTGCCTCAAAGGCCGTTTTTTCTATATTATACAAACGAGAGTAGAGGGGAGAACAAGAGAGTGGAGTAATAAGAACCCAGAGAGGAGGATGTTCTGACGCGTCTGAGGTTGGGACACACAGGGCTGAATGACACCCTCAGAATAATAGGGAAACAGTGCCCGGGGCGGATTGTTATTATTTTTATTTTTTTATTTTTTTTGCTTGGCGGAGTTTTCTGCGGCCCCTTCTATTTATCCAAACACTATTTTGGAATTGACAAATAAATCTAACGAAAGGAGAAAATCGAAAAATCGAAAATCGAAAGCAGTGTGTTACGTATTCTAGCAAGTCAGGGGTATCACCTCTGGATAGACAGAACAGGCTAGAATATCGAATGCCAACAGTGCCCCCCTCCGGGAAAAAAAAATAAAAAATTGTTATATATTTGTTTTTGCTTGCTTGAGTTTTTTGCGCCCCCTTCTATATTTCCCAACACTATTTTGGCATTAAAATAAATAAATCTAATGAATGGGGAAAATGACCCGAAAATCAAAAGCGGTCGGTGTGTTACGACGACAAAGTTATTATAATAAATGCAACGCGCGCATAAAAGAGAGCATATTTTCCTGCACTGAAGAAGAAGAAGAATGAAGAAGAAGAAGAAGAAGAAGACGAAGAAGAAGAAGAAGAAGAAGAAGAAGAATGAAGAAGAAGAAGAAGAAGAAGAAGAAGAAGAATGAAGAATGAAGAAGAAGAAGAATGAAGAAGAAGAAGAAGAAGAATGAAGAAGAAGAAGAAGAAGAAGAATGAAGAAGAAGAAGAAGAAGAAGAAGAAGAAGAAGAAGAAGAAGAAGAAGAATGAAGAAGAAGAAGAAGAAGAATGAAGAAGAAGAAGAAGAATGAAGAAGAAGAAGAAGAATGAAGAAGAAGAAGAAGAAGAAGAAGAAGAAGAAGAAGAAGAAGAAGAAGAAGAAGAAGAAGAAGAAGAAGAAGAAGAAGAAGAAGAAGAAGAATGAAGAAGAAGAAGAAGAAGAAGAATGAAGAAGAAGAAGAAGAAGAAGAAGAAGACGAAGAAGAAGAAGAAGAAGAAGAAGAAGAAGAAGAAGAAGAAGAAGAAGAAGAAGAATGAAGAAGAAGAAGAAGAAGAATGAAGAAGAAGAAGAAGAAGAAGAAGAAGAAGAATGAAGAAGAAGAAGAAGAAGAAGAAGAAGAAGAAGAAGAAGAAGAAGAAGAAGAAGAAGAAGAAGAAGAAGAAGAAGAAGAATGAATGAAGAAGAAGAAGAAGAAGAATGAAGAAGAAGAAGAAGAATGAAGAAGAAGAAGAAGAATGAAGAAGAAGAAGAAGAATGAAGAAGAAGAAGAAGAAGAATGAAGAAGAAGAAGAAGAAGAAGAAGAAGAAGAAGAAGAAGAAGAAGAAGAAGAAGAAGAAGAAGAATGAAGAAGAAGAAGAAGAAGAATGAAGAAGAAGAAGAATGAAGAATTAAGAATTAAGAATAATAATAATCCATTAACGCCCGCTGGGATGTTTGGGGCATACGCTCCAGGATCCCTGGCCAGCCTGGTGAAGACGAGGAAAAAGAGTTGGGTCTGCGCTGTGGGCGGTCTGGAGAGACAGGAGATGGCGGAGCAGAGTGGATCGATGGTCGGTGGTGTTGGGGAAATATCTGCAAACAATGACCAAAAAAGGATGAAGCGGAACAGAGTTTGTCTTTCTCAAAAGGTGGATCTTTATTTACTCGTGCACAGTAAATAACCACTGTCCCTAACAAAGGTATCTGTCCCTAACCCCAGAACAAATGACAATACACATGCTTTTAACGGCAGTGGCATAGACTGCCACGTACGCACAAAACCCACATCAAATCAGCTCCAAAAGAGATCAATCAAAACATCACGGATACAGAGGCGCCGGACCACATTTATCAGTAACATATATTCTTATATCATCTGTACACAGGAAAACAACATAGATAGGTATGACATGTCATGACCTATTTTTCCACAACAATCCCCCTCTTTTGATAAATATAAAACACTGTTTTTATTATAAATCACATCAGCAAAATGTCAACTATCATCAGTCAATTACCCCTAAAAATCAAAGAAGATTGTAAATATATATATATGTCTTAAACCTTTAGCTGAAGCAAAACATTTCAGAGGAGAAACCTTTCATCACAAGTGTTCAGGGAATAAATATCATTTTGTCCTGGGACTTTTGACCACCAGTATCTCATCCTCAAATTACCGCAACATTAGCACAGAACTAATAAGAATGAAATAAAAAAAATAACAAATAAAATAACAAATAAAAACAAATAATTTAATAGATAATTAACAAATACAATGAATAATAAAACATGAATAAAGCATGAATAATAAAAATTAATAATGAAAAATGAATAAAACATGAATAACACAAATAAATAATAAAACAATAGAAAATAAAAAATAATCATAAAAATAAATAAATAAAATGAATAGAAAATAAACAATAATCCTATAGATGTCCTATAGAGCTCAACATCCGATTGTAAAGCTAATTCAATTAAATTCCATGTATCTATTTTATTTTCGTAACACCCAACAGATTAATCAATGTTTATAGGAATTTGGCAATTTCCCAGTCTGTCTTTAGACAAATGTCCCAAGCTCCCCTGTCCTTAGACCCCCCTTCTCGGCCAGGAAAAACTACATAAACCTCTTTGGGAAAAAACGTAGAAACCTGGAGGAGTTCCAGATGAAGGAGAGATCTGACTCTCACAGATGGACAGGCTGATGCAAGAGAGACTAAGCTGATTTCTGGAAAATAATGCTAAATTAACATAATCCAACCCAATTTAACATAATCCAACCCAATTTAAATTATAATACTTTTCCCCCTTTTAATCAGTAAATTCTAATAATCTATAAAATTGATAAAATTGTTAAATCCTCTTTTATGTCTGTATAATGCAGTCAGTGTCCTGTTTAACAGCGTCTTTATCTTGCCCTGTCACTCAAACACACACATATTGAGCAGATTCCATCTTATCACTCACTTTGAATAAACACAGGAGTTCACAAGAAAACAGGACCAAGATCACAACTATAATAATTATAATAATGTCAAAATGTTTTAAAATAACGTTACACCACAGAGTAAGAAACCATCTCAACACAAGAAAAGACTTTTCTGGTTCAGACTCCATGAGGCCACAGTTTAGTCAGATTTGCAATTGCTTTTTCTTTTAAAATTATTATGCCTGTGTCAACGTCATTCGCAGGAACAAAAGTACACATATTTAACTATATGTATATAGACATCTGGTCCAAATGATGCGGTGTTACACGCGCAGAGCGTGCATAACAATCTCATCACCTATGACCATCCGCTACGTATTTCACATATAGTGAACTACTCTTTAATACAGTGTATTCATTTGAAAATAAAATGGCCATAAATGGATTAAATAATATAAAAGTATGCTTATTGGCCCCTCATTGTAGCTCTTTTAAGCATTATATAATTTATTAGTGAGATAATCTCCATGGTAACGCTCGGGGGAGGGGCTTGAAACTTTCCTTTGGCTCACGCCAACAACAAAAAGATTTGTGAAGAACAAAAAAGCATTTACAGGTAAGATTACGCTCTGGAACTACCTTTATCCTCTTCTCTCTTTCCCTCCCTCTCCCTCTGGGCCGCTCTGGTGGAGCCAAAGCGTCCAACGGTCAAACGCACCCGACGTGTTGCCCCACTATTTGAGAAGGACTGCTGTCACGGGCACAAAACTTAGCGAGATCATCATCAATCCATTTCTTGACAGTGATCGTCTTGAGTGTCCCTGCAGCCGCTGGTTTTTGTTTGTGTTTGACAGCGGCAGCGTGGTGTTTCTCAGCCCGCACATGCGCTCCGCTGCGTCCGCTGCTGTACAACTACAACAATCATCGTCGTCTGTAGTGTAGCGCGCCCAGTTTGTGCATAGGAATCGCTTTGGTTATGTTCACTGCGCTGTTTTTGCCAATGCAAAATATATTACTGCGAAAAATTAGCGTCAGTCAGTATGTCCGAAGCCTTGATTTTGGAGTCGGTCAAAACTGATTTTTGCGTCGGTCATTGACCGTGTCCGACCCGTTATTTCAAGGCTTGTAACACCACTCCCCACCAGTCCACGGGTGAGTCTCCATTCTTCCTGATGTATGGGCAAGAACCAAGTCTACCTATTGACTTCTTGTTGGGTAGGGTGCAAGACCCCATGGGGGGAAGTGTGCATGAGTGGGTGAAGTAGCACCATATGTGTCTTCAGGTGGCTTTTGATGGGGCAAGAGAAAAAGATAGCGCCTAGCGGCCACACGCAGAGAGGCAAATCATGACCAACGGGTCAGAGATGTGCCATTTAAGGAAGGTAAGTTGGTACTTCGCGATAACAGTGCTAGGGGTCGCCGGAAGACCCAAGACCTGTGGAGCCCTCTAACCTATGTAGTCCTTCAAGCCCCAAGGGAAGATGATGTGGTGTACACTGTGGCTCCTGTGGATCAGCCGACCAAAGTAAAAAGGGTCCACCGATCCCTGTTGAAGGCCTTGCTTAGCAACGACTCCCCTGCCACTGTCCCTGGTGTGAATTTTCCGGATGCACCCGTAGCACCAATCATAGAAGATGATTTGTTTCTACAGCCGCCGGAACGGCAGCCAACAGCTGTGCCCCAAAACTCCTCCCACCTTCCATTACACGTGCTGAGTGCTCAAGAGCCATTAGTTGCTCTCCCCACCGATGTCACTGACCAGGCTCCGCCAGCAATTGATCCTGTGGCCAATCCTGGCTTCAGCGAGGAATCTGTACGCAGGTCCACTCACACGACCACTGGCCAACACCTAAATCCCCACAGTCTTCCAAGGTCCCTAGTTGAACAACCATCCGAGCAAGGTACTCCTGTATCATCCTCCAGGCTGACACATGCAGTTTATAGGCCTTGGTGTTAAGTTGTGTTTCATCGTCGAGGCGACAATGCATTTCGGGGGGGTGGAATGTGGCAAGATGGGCTGTGGAGGCCTGTGCTGAGGGTACACTTACCTGCCGCTCTGTGGCGCTGAGCTGGCAGACTACTTAAGCGCGCCCTCCTCATCCGCCTCTCGTTTTGCCCACACGCTCTTCCGGGCCTTGGTGGTTGGCCACTCCGTCCTCCATTCCAGGTAATGACAATCCCGCGGCTTCGATTCATTCATTTCACAAATTCATGAATTAAATTCTTCTGGTAGTGCCGCTGCAGTGCCACAGGTACCCATAATCCAGTCCGGGGCTCTGTTGAATCACCTCGCAGGTAATGAATGCCCAATTCTCCTCAGTCATTCAGTCTCAACGCTCCTAAATCCCGGTTTGCCCTAGATACACTGGTCAAATACACCCGGTTGCCTTGTAACACCTGGTCCGTGGCCACACGCCGCAGATCGTGCCGAAGGTGCTGTTGTGCGGCTGGCAGCTGGCAAACGTTGCAAGCGCTGGTCCATTCAGTTTGGACACTAACGCAGCATGTGGTGTGGAGCGATCCCATTGAGCAGTTAAGCAAGTATCGTGCGCTACGCCGTCAACCATCCCCGGTATGTGCCGTGTATTTATTTAGATCCATTTCGGTTGAATGTAGTATAATTCCACCGGTAATATTGCAGGTCTCCCGTGGTGGTCTGCAGCGGCTTGGGCACGCCCCCCTCTGCTGTTTTGTTCCTGTTTTGTTCCTGTTTTGTTCCTATTTTGCTCCTATTTTGCCTCTGTATTGTTCTGTCTTGTTCCCGGTTTTGTTTTGTCTTGTTCGGTCTTGTGTTGATCTGTTTTGTTCTCCTGTTTTGCTTTGCTTTGTGTTGATCTGTCCTGCGCGTTCTGATTTGTTTTCTGTTTTGGTCCGCGGTGTCTTGGCACCTTCCTGGTGTCAGGTTACGGCTGGACAGGGGGACTCTCAGTACGGGGCACTTTCCCCCGATTTTGGACTGACCGGCAGTCAATTCGGGGTCAATTTTAGGAAAATGAGTGAGTGCGAATCAGTAAGAGTGTGAATGCGTTTTAGTAAAGACTTTATAGCAAAAACATAATTAAATACTTGAAATTAAAATACTGTTTGTGTACAAAACTATTGTGAAATAAAAACCATGTAACTTAAATGGAACCTGGCCAGCCTCCTCCTTAATATACTTATCTGCGTGCCTTTGGGAAATATTCTCCAGGTAAACTGGAGTGGCGCAAAATACTATAATAACTGATTCATCCACGACCCGGCCACTACACTTATATGTCACACGCTGAAATACTTCCTCTTTTCAATGTATGAAAATGATTTAACCTTTGAGATGTGTGAGAGATGTTTATCTCTATTGATTACTTCATCAGCAGATGTTAAGGGAGAGGTTTTAAACAAGTTGTTTCGTGAACACAAAAAACGGAAATCCAAAACATTTCCTGTTTTTGTGGATTTTCTGCAGTTATTTTGGCCAAAACCTCAATAAAATAAAAAATGATTCTGCACCAGCAACTCCGACACAGAGATCACTTGCGTCAGAACGTCAGAAAAAGTGTAAAAAAATGATAAACATTATGAGGCGCTTGAGAGGACGGGAGTGGGGAGCTAGCCAGAAATGCCTGAAGGTAATATATATGGCTCTGATCAGATCATTGATTGACTATGGGTGTATTGTATATTGCTCAGCTTCAAGGAGTAATCTATGAGATATAGTTCAGAACCAAGCTTTAAGAGTGTGTTGTGGGGCGATGAGGTCAACTCCAGTAGATGCACTCCAAGTTGAAATGGGGGGGATGCCTCTAGAAAGCAGAAGAGGGCAGATGATTCTAACATATGGGGTTAATTTATAGGACATAGTGTAAGCCACCCAGGACTAAATGTACTAAAACCATGCCAGGAAAAAGAAAAGGCACAGCTCACCAGCTTTGGGTGGATAGGAGAGAGTGAAGCTCAAAGAAGAGGAATTAACCAGCTGAACGTGAGTCCTACAGTTCCAATCTCTAATATCCCTCCATGGTTTCTGAAAGAGCCTGTGGTAGATCTGAGTTTGTTGAGAAGAAGGAAATGTAGTAGTGTTAATGTGAACGGGTACATAAATGAGTATTCAGAAAATCGAGTAATTTACTCTGATGCATCAAAGTTAAAGGCGCAATGGACGATTCTTCGGCGATTTGAGAACTCAGGCGGAAGTGCGCATGCCACTCCCCCGTCCACATGCGCACTCCCCCGTGCGGACTGATACAACACACACGTGCGTTTGTTTATTAGTGCGACGGATCGCATCACATCTCTCGTCTCCCGTAGATTTCCGTCTTCTTCTGAGTCAGCTCGAACTGTCTTTCTCCGTCTTCATTCTGTCCCGTACACTGAGGGAACTATATTATGATAGATCAATGTGCTGCAGGTGAGCGGTAGGTGCGTTTTATGATTGATACGTGGCAGGACTAATTGGCAGTCCACTCCATGAGGAAATAAGACTCAGATTTGGGACAAAAAAATCGTCCATTCAACCTTTAATTAGTGGTAAGATAGGAGTAGCTTTTGTCATCCTTGATATAGACATTGTTGTAAAAAAAAGAGTAAGTGATTATATAGCTGTGTATACAGCAGAACTGTTGGCTGAGCTTTTGGCACTAAGCTGGAGGAGGGAAATGGTCTGGAGAAAAATCTAGTTGCATCAGATTCAAGTAGTGCAATAACAAGTATTAAACATTTGAGCTCGGAAACCAGACAAGACGTAATCTGTGAAATAAGACAAGTATTAGAAAGAATAAACAGACAAGGGAAACAAGTAACCCTTTTGTGGGTCCCAGCGCACATAGGGGTGGAAGGGAATGAGCTGGCACATAAATATGCAAAAGGAGGAGCTACAAAAGCAGAGGTGGACATCCCCATTAAATATTGTAAAAAGCATAATTAGGGACGAAGTTAAGAAACAATGGCAGAGGAGATGGGATGCTTGCCTCAAAGGCCGTTTTTTCTATATTATACAAACGGGAGTAGAGGGGAGAACAAGAGAGTGGAGTAATAAGAACCCAGAGAGGAGGATGTTCTGACGCGTCTGAGGTTGGGACACACAGGGCTGAATGACACCCTCAGAATAATAGGGAAACATCGAACAGGGGAGTGTGAGTGCTGCAGAATCCAGGAGACAGTGGAGCATGTCCTTATTCATTGCCCGAAATATCAACAACAAAGACAAATTCTGAGAGAGAGAGTATGTGGACATGGGATTAGATTAAAAGGTTATAGTAAAGGTACTCCTTGTGTATCTTAGGTCAACAGGATTAATGGGGGGGATTTAAGGACTGTTGGGGCCTTCCCGGCCCACACTCCATACCGGGCGGTGGCGATAATGCACCTTCAGATGCGTGCCAACCTCTAATAAACAATACTAGAAGAAGAAGAAGAAGAAGAAGAAGAAGAAGAAGAAGAAGAAGAAGAAGAAGAAGAAGAAGAAGAAGAAGAAGAAGAAGAAGAAGAAGAAGAAGAAGAAGAAGAAGAAGAAGAAGAAGTCATTCAGTTTTATTTGTTTCTTTTGTGTGTCTTGTTTTGTTGATGTGTGTAACTGTGTGGATTCCTTATTTAATTGTGTTTGAGGTGGTGTTATGTGTGTTTTTTGTCTGAATCTTCGTGTTGTTTGTTCCTGTTAGCCGCGAGTAGGGTTGCCAACTACCTCAACCCCAAATGAGGGACACTTTATTCCAGGCGCGCCAACAGCTGACCAACAATAATGGAACTTGCAAGATTTCATTAGCCATACCATAAACCTACTAATTTCAGTGTATCTTTGGCAAACCACTACTGTACTTGCTTGGATGTATTGTTCATGGGAATAGTGAAGACAATTATTACAAGTTTCTCTCAAATGTCATGTTAGCATTAGACTTTAACCATATGCCGCAGACACTGAAAAGCTTTAGGCCTAAACCAACCATTGTCAAACTAATTTATCCCAGTTCTGAGCAATACACGGGAGGCCATGATATTATCATATTGAAGGGGGGAAAAGACATTTATGTAAGTTATATACTAACATTTTATTATAAATCTGACATTTAAGCTTTTAAAAAACATGTAATGTAATTGTTATTATCCATCTGTTTTTTTCTCTCCTACATAAATTGTATTGGTGTTGCTCTCCTGACCTGTTTCTGTTGTTTCTTACTACTGTATTGTCTTCTTGACTGTGTTGTCCTCAGTTGTCTGTGTATTTGCTGTCTGTTTCATGGACCTCCTCTTACCCTGCAGTAAATTACAGAAACAAATCATTCTTAGTTTGAGAAATACTGCCCCAAACCTATGAGGTTATGTGTGGGGCATAAATAAGAATTTTAAATTAACGAAGTCAAAACTGTTTGCCTAGGTTTAAACATGCTTTACCTTCTGTTTCCCTCTCTGGATATGAATAATACTTGATCTTGAGCTGGCGGTGGCGGTCAGAGAGCGAGGACAGGACAGGTATTTCAATTCAATCTAACCTCGGATCGGATTGGCTGAGACGTGCGTCTGTCATGGTAATTCCAGGAAGTGGAGCTTTGAGAGGCGCGTGGTAAATGTGTGCGTAGCGCGTTTGCAGTAGCCAATTCTTGGCCGGCGAGGCTGTGATTGGAATACGGGACTAGAACTGTCCCGGACGGGACAAATCAAACTCGCCCATAATTCGGGACGGTTGGCAACCCTAGCCGCGAGCTAAGTTGGGAGCTAGGCTAGGCTGGCGCCTTGTTCGTTGTTCTCCGCCTCCCTGCGGCTTATTATCGGTGGTGTTCTGTATTTCTTGACCCGTGGGTTGTGTGGGTCGTGTGGAGTGTGTTTTATGGTGGTTTTGTGTTAGTTTTGGTCATTTTATTGTCACTTTTGCCGGCTTTTGCCTCCGGCTAGGCTGAGTTCGGGCCCCGGGGGCTAAGCTGTTAGCTCCAGGGGTTGAGTGCCCATGGTTGAGTTCTGAATCAGAGTAAGTAAAGTAAATTTAAAAGAAAAGGGTGGGCAAATAAAAACAAAGTCTAATATGACCAGTTTTTGTTCAAATAAACCTGTCTAATCAAAGTTCTCAAATAAAGAATAGTCATTGCTTCAGAATATTGTTTATTATTTTCAATTTCTTGCATTGATAACTATAATTATGTAGATAATGAGCTTTATATACAGCCCGCCCGGGGGCCGCCATATTTGTCATCTGGTATGTATTATAAACCCCTTTTCCGTTTCAAATAAGAATGTCAAAATGTTCAGATGTTTGTTGTTCAGATACAGGGAGGAGGCAGAACCTGCTCTGCCTCTGGAACACACACACACTCTTCACAAACTGAGCTGGAGCAATGCAAATGATGCGTCGCTCTCTCTCCCCACGTTTATAACAAATAAAACTCCCTGACGATGTGCTCTGTGCTTCCATATTCTAAATAATGTATGAAATGTATTTCTGAAGCGTGTTTCAGGCTCTCAGATTCATTATAAAATCACAGTAAAAGTTCACAAAGCGAGGCATCAGTACGTGTGCCTCATGGAAGAGGGCGCTCCTGACCGTGTGTGGACAGGTACACTTATCTTCTTTGTTATCATTTTGTATGTAGAATCCGGACAATATGGACGATTAGATTTCCAAGTTAAAACATTTCGCAAATCTGGATTTTTAATCAAAGCAAAAGGTTCTAACTGAAGGAAGACCTACACCAGAGTTGAACGGGTTGCTTCAGAGAGTGTTATATCTCTAAAAACGCTAGTTTCATTTTCACAATACTTAGCCTCCCGTTTGTACCGAAATGTATTTTGTGTTCAAACTTTTTAAACTTTTAGATGAACCGAGGAAATGATTTTTTAACATTTTTGATAACGTCAATGATCAGATTAAAATCAGGTTTGATCATTTTGGTGAGTTAGCTTTTCTTGGTTTAGTGGATTGCACATTTTGTGAATTTTGATGACACAAAACTGAAGAGCCTGTCAAAATATGCAAGGTTTTTTGATTTTGTGAGACAAAGGGCAGATCTAGTCGGTGAGGAATGAATGAGTCTGCTGCAGCTTCTCCTCTTTTTGGTCCAGAACGACCTGTCTAAGGTGCTCTTTTGGGTTCATTTGCGTTTGTAAATCCGACTCAGAGTCTTTGACTCACTAGCCCTGGACCTCACCGCACATCACTGTAAATAAATTTGATTGATATTTATGTGGAGTGTGATTGGAGTAGTAGTAAGGCCCACAAAGCAGTTATCCAGTAGCTGCTCCTCTCTGCTGTCTTTCTTCACCATATTCATATTTCTTCTCGCTCTGGATCCATGATAATGTGTTTAGCTCCCAGTCGGTGCCACAGTGGAGTTGGAATGGGCACGGTGGAACTGGCATGACGGTTCAGTTACTGATTATTAGACGCTGAGAGATTCGCATTCTTTTTTTTATAGTTTTATTAGTTTTTTACGACACAAAAACACGACGTGATAATGCATATTGCTTACGTATTTCAGACTTTAATTACGAAACAACCACACAAACACGTCGTCTAAAGTTAATTAAAGTGGAACTAAACACCACATGGTTTAGTTGCAAAAAGAAAAGTTGATTTGTTGTTTTGTTCAGCTTTAAAGTCATCCGTAAAAGTGCTCTCTACTACAGACTGGGTTCTTCTCACAGATGAAATTCTGAGGTGTTTTGCAGTCTTGGTCAAACCAGCTTTTCTCCTGATAGTTGGATGCTTTCATCCCCATCCGCACACAGTCTTCTCCTTTAGGATTAACTCTTGTCAAGTTGTCTGGTTCTTTTGCATTATCATGTTCATCCTTAAACCAAAACGTTAAACTAAACCAGAGGAAAAAAGGAACAGTTGAGGCAGAATTATTCACAGGGACTAGTTTCATTGCACAATGCTTTGAATTTAAATTATTTCAAGTATTTTTAGCAGTTATGTATGAATTATACACATTAGTCTAGTTTACTTTGATCAAATCTCACCTTGGGTTCAGTGAAGAGCCGTCTGTCCACTTCCACACACCCTCAGCTTCAGAGTCTGTCAGTCCGATCCAGAACTTATCTTCTGGAGCGCTCATTAAAGCTCTACATTTTCCATATAGAAGGAACTAAAACAGAAAATAAACATGTTCATCTTAACATTTTTCGCAACTCAAGTGAATTCTTGTTCTCTGCTGATGTTTTAATCTCATGCAGCTGTCAATATAGTTGTACATTAAGTTGTGAAGATAGCTTTTTTTACCTCCAACACTAAAACACATCAAACACAAAGACCTCAAACTTGTCCGATCGATTCACGCGCAGTATTTCAAATGCAGTAATTACAGAGACATTAACCATGAACCAGCTCAAAACATCTGCATTTGACCAGTTTAAAAGTGTAAAGTTCAGTCTCCAGTACCTGCTCCTCTCTGCTGTCTATCTTCACCAGGTTTCCGGCCAAAGATTCACAAACCCACTTGCTCGTGAGCCATGGCTCCTTATTTGTGGATAAATAATAGCACTTTGTTCCCGCTAGTTTGAAGTGGGAGCCACACTGGAGTTTGAATGGACACGGTGGAACTGGCATGAGGGTCGTAAATGATCAGAATTAACTTCCTGTGTATTTATTTTGATAGAATCATGACTGAGATGTACCTGTGCTGGGGCCAGGAGTCGAAGTAGTTGTTGCTGTCTTGGTGGTTGTGGTTGGAGGAGGCGTTACCATGGTTACTGTGGCCAGTTTTTTGATCGTCTCAAGTCCTGTTGTGGATTCTTTGATGTGCACTGTTTAAATAGAGAAAATGTGGCAAAAAAGGGTTTAGTCCTGACTCTGGCACCAGCAGGAGGCCGGTCCATGTTTAGTCCTGACTCTGGCACCAGCAGGAGGCCGGTCCATGTTTAGTCCTGACTCTGGCACCAGCAGGAGGCCGGTCCATGTTTAGTCCTGACTCTGGCACCAGCAGGAGGCCGGTCCATGTTTAGTCCTGACTCTGGCACCAGCAGGAGGCCGGTCCATGTTTAATCCTGACTCTGGCACCAGCAGGAGGCCGGTCCATGTTTAGTCCTGACTCTGGCACCAGCAGGAGGCCGGTCCATGTTTAGTCCTGACTCTGGCACCAGCAGGAGGCCGGTCCATGTTTAGTCCTGACTCTGGCACCAGCAGGAGGCCGGTCCATGTTTAGTCCTGACTCTGGCACCAGCAGGAGGCCGGTCCATGTTTAATCCTGACTCTGGCACCAGCAGGAGGCCGGTCCATGTTTAGTCCTGAATCTGGCACCAGCAGGAGGCCGGTCCATGTTTAGTCCTGACTCTGGCACCAGCAGGAGGCCGGTCCATGTTTAGTCCTGACTCTGGCACCAGCAGGAGGCCGGTCCATGTTTAGTCCTGACTCTGGCACCAGCAGGAGGCCGGTCCATGTTTAGTCCTGACTCTGGCACCAGCAGGAGGCCGGTCCATGTTTAGTCCTGACTCTGGCACCAGCAGGAGGCCGGTCCATGTTTAGTCCTGACTCTGGCACCAGCAGGAGGCCGGTCCATGTTTAGTCCTGACTCTGGCACCAGCAGGAGGCCGGTCCATGTTTAGTCCTGACTCTGGCACCAGCAGGAGGCCGGTCCATGTTTAGTCCTGACTCTGGCACCAGCAGGAGGCCGGTCCATGTTTAGTCCTGACTCTGGCACCAGCAGGAGGCCGGTCCATGTTTAGTCCTGACTCTGGCACCAGCAGGAGGCCGGTCCATGTTTAGTCCTGACTCTGACACCAGCAGGAGGCCGGTCCATGTTTAGTCCTGACTCTGGGCACCAGCAGGAGGCCGGTCCATGTTTAGTCCTGACTCTGGCACCAGCAGGAGGCCGGTCCATGTTTAGTCCTGACTCTGGGCACCAGCAGGAGGCCGGTCCATGTTTAGTCCTGACTCTGGCACCAGCAGGAGGCCGGTCCATGTTTAGTCCTGACTCTGGGCACCAGCAGGAGGCCGGTCCATGTTTAGTCCTGACTCTGGCACCAGCAGGAGTCCGGTCCATGTTTAGTCCTGATTCTGGCACCAGCAGGAGGCCGGTCCATGTTTAGTCCTGACTCTGGCACCAGCAGGAGGCCGGTCCATGTTTAGTCCAGACTCTGGACACCATGTAGTCCAGGCAAAGTGATCCCATTTGGTCCAAAATCTATTCAATTTGTCAATTTTCAAATTTGGTCCCAATGTAATTTCCTGTTTTTTTAAATGTCAGTTATAATCCAGTCCTTGATTGTTGGGTCAGCTTAAATCATCCAGAATCAGAATAATGTTCCAAAGGTATTTTGTGTCCATGAGTTTTGAGGCCGAAATACATAGTTCTGAAGTCAAGTGAGACAGAAAAAATATATAAATATATATGCATATTACAGCTTTTTGTTCCCATAAAGCCAACTGTCAAAACCAGTCAAAGTAATTGACTCTTTGAGGTGTGACGGTCATAAATGATCAGAATTAACTTCCTGTGTATTTATTTTGATAGAATCATGACTGAGATGTACCTGTGCTGGGGCCAGGAGTCGAAGTAGTTGTTGCTGTCTTGGTGGTTGCGGTTGGAGGCGTTACCATGGTTACTGCGGCCAGTTTTTTGATCGTCTCAAGTCCTGTTGTGGATTCTTTGATGTGCACTGCTTAAATAGAGAAAATCTGGCTTAATTGTACAATAATTAGGGTCGATACATAAATCGTCCAACATGTGCCAGCTTATTTAGTTTCTTTTTTAGTCATATTTTTTCTTTTACAGTATTTGAAACAACATAAGGCAAATTTATTTGTAGAGCACAATTTGTACACACGGCAATTCAAAGTGTTTCACACAAAACAGGATAAAAGACATGACAGAAATCAAACAATTTAAGGCATTTAATAGAGAAAAGTGCAAAGAAAAAAGAAAAATCCTTTCAGTCATATGCACAGCCATTTGATCCAAAGTCTATTCAATTTGTCAATTTTCAAATTTGGTCCCAATGTAATTTCCTGTTTTTTTAAATGTCAGTTATAATCCAGTCCTTGATTGTTGGGTCAGCTTAAATCATCCAGAATCGGAATCATGTTCCAAAGGTATTTTGTGTCCATGAGTTTTGAGGCCGAAATACATAGTTCTGAAGTCAAGTGAGACAGAAAAAATATATAAATATATATGCATATTACAGCTTTTTGTTCCCATAAAGCCAACTGTCAAAACCAGTCAAAGTAATTGACTCTTTGAGGTGTGACGGTCATAAATGATCAGAATTAACTTCCTGTGTATTTATTTTGATAGAATCATGACTGAGATGTACCTGTGCTGGGGCCAGGAGTCGAAGTAGTTGTTGCTGTCTTGGTGGTTGTGGTTGGAGGAGGCGTTACCATGGTTACTGTGGCCAGTTTTTTGATCGTCTCAAGTCCTGTTGTGGATTCTTTGATGTGCACTGTTTAAATAGAGAAAATGTGGCAAAAAAGGGTTTAGTCCTGACTCTGGCACCAGCAGGAGGCCGGTCCATGTTTAGTCCTGACTCTGGCACCAGCAGGAGGCCAGTCCATGTTTAGTCCTGACTCTGGCACCAGCAGGAGGCCGGTCCATGTTTAGTCCTGACTCTGGCACCAGCAGGAGGCCGGTCCATGTTTAGTCCTGACTCTGGCATCAGCAGGAGGCCGGTCCATGTTTAGTCCGCCGGTCCATGTTTAGTCCTGACTCTGGCACCAGCAGGAGGCCGGTCCATGTTTAGTCCTGACTCTGGCACCAGCAGGAGGCCGGTCCATGTTTAGTCCTGACTCTGGCACCAGCAGGAGGCCGGTCCATGTTTAGTCCTGACTCTGGCATCAGCAGGAGGCCGGTCCATGTTTAGTCCGCCGGTCCATGTTTAGTCCTGACTCTGGCACCAGCAGGAGGCCGGTCCATGTTTAGTCCTGACTCTGGGCACCAGCAGGAGGCCGGTCCATGTTTAGTCCAGACTCTGGACACCAGCAGGAGGCCGGTCCATGTTTAGTCCAGACTCTGGGCACCAGCAGGAGGCTGGTCCATGTTTAGTCCTGACTCTGGACACCAGCAGGAGGCCGGTCCATGTTTAGTCCTGACTCTGGCACCAGCAGGAGGCCGGTCCATGTTTAGTCCTGACTCTGGCACCAGCAGGAGGCCGGTCCATGTTTAGTCCTGACTCTGGACACCAGCAGGAGGCCGGTCCATGTTTAGTCCAGACTCTGGGCACCAGCAGGAGGCTGGTCCATGTTTAGTCCTGACTCTGGACACCAGCAGGAGGCCGGTCCATGTTTAGATCCTGATTCTGGCACCAGCAGGAGGCCGGTCCATGTTTAGTCCAGACTCTGGACACCATGTAGTCCAGGCAAAGTGATCCCATTTGGTCCAAAATCTATTCAATTTGTCAATTTTCAAATTTGGTCCCAATGTAATTTCCTGTTTTTTTAAATGTCAGTTATAATCCAGTCCTTGATTGTTGGGTCAGCTTAAATCATCCAGAATCAGAATCATGTTCCAAAGGTATTTTGTGTCCATGAGTTTTGAGGCCGAAATACATAGTTCTGAAGTCAAGTGAGACAGAAAAAATATATAAATATATATGCATATTACAGCTTTTTGTTCCCATAAAGCCAACTGTCAAAACCAGTCAAAGTAATTGACTCTTTGAGGTGTGACGGTCATAAATGATCAGAATTAACTTCCGGTGTATTTATTTTGATAGAATCATGACTGAGATGTACCTGTGCTGGGGCCAGGAGTCGAAGTAGTTGTTGCTGTCTTGGTGGTTGTGGTTGGAGGCGTTACCATGGTTACTGCGGCCAGTTTTTTGATCGTCTCAAGTCCTGTTGTGGATTCTTTGATGTGCACTATTTAAATAGAGAAAATGTGGCAAAATTGTACAATAATTAGGGTCGATACATAAATCGTCCAACATGTGCCAGCTTATTTAGTTTCTTTTTTAGTCATATTTTTTCTTTTACAGTATTTGAAAAAACATATGGCAAGTTTATTTGAAGAGCACAATTTGTACACACGGCAATTCAAAGTGTTTCACACAAAACCGGATAAAATGCATTAAAATCACAAAGACATGACAGAAATCAAACAATTTAAGACAAAAAAGAGAAAAGTGCAAAGACAAATGGACTCTTTGAGGTGTCACTTCTCCTTTGTCTCCTTTGCAGTTTCGGCGGCCGCGCTATTTCGTGCCGCGGCTCCTGAAACTGCTGGGCTATTTGACCGCGCCACGGCTACTGGAAAAAAGTTTAATCCCGGAGTTAATTTATTCATTAATAATACGATAAGGAGCTCAGGATATGCACAGAAACAAGTCGGTTATGGAAAATACGTGAGTTTTGGACTCACACCTTCGAACCAGTGAACCTTAAAATTTCTGAATTTTCGGACTAGTGAATCTTCGGACCAGTGAACCTTCGGACTCGTGGGCAGCCACCATCAGAAAGAGGTTTATTGCCATTGTCAGTGAACAGAATTCACAAATTCACGGTTGTTTAGTGCCAGTGAAAGCCGCTCACAGAGGTCAAAGTTCGGAGCCTTTTTGGCTTTGTCTGTTCTCTCTTTACTATGGGGCACAGGCAGCAGGC
Organism: Eucyclogobius newberryi; assembly: GCF_026437365.1. Lineage (NCBI taxonomy): Eukaryota > Metazoa > Chordata > Actinopteri > Gobiiformes > Gobiidae > Eucyclogobius > Eucyclogobius newberryi. The sequence goes on from NW_027315819.1 coordinate 100,169, forward strand.
AGTGGCTTGGTTTGTTGGGGAAATTACAGCCACATTGCCTTGTTCTGCTGGTGTCAAGCTACAACATGTCACACACAGAAACAAGCAAAAGAGTGAATGGATGGAAGCGCAAACTGATGACAATACGACACTGTGATAAAATGTAAATATATGATTATATTTCTGTGATGCATTTTATCTTCATAATAGTGATATGACGATATTTTATATTATCTGCATCATTAGTCTAAGAGAAAAACGGCATGTGAAAAACTGCATTTGTTTGTGTGTCGTAAAGATGGAGCAGAGGAATGTTTACTCTCCAGGGAGGGGGTGTAACACCCCAGGGGAGTTAGGTAAACATTACCCATGCTTTATCTCTAAGGGAAAATACCAACTGTTATAAAAGACAAGTGCCTTGATGTGAAGCTGACCAATGAGAATGTCACCCGCCTATTCCATAATATCTAATAAAACCAACCTGCGTGAGAAAAAAAACGTTGTGAGACCAAGCAGGGTCGCCAGGCTACGTACAAATCAGCCCTGGCGACCCAGTCCGAGATTTTCTCCCATGCATGCTACACAAAAGTCTGACATTTCTGTATCGTTTCATATTCTAAGTTGAATTGTGTTCTCTGTGTGTTAAGGAATAGCATTGGTTTATGTCTAATTTCTTGACGGACACACGGAACTGTGTCCGTGTGTCCTTCATGGTATTTTTCAGCAATAAAAACATATGTTATTGATTAAATGCAAGATATATACGTTTAATGCCATGCTATGGAACATTCCAGGCAAAACAATACAAATATTATTATTATATTTATTGGCGTTATGTATCATTGTCATATTATTGGTGTTGTACAAGTTCACATTTGTGTGTAAAACTCACAGATGACCGCGGCTCCGGAAAAGACCAAAAAAGCCACGAACAGAACCAGAGCCAGAACCACACCCACTCTCTGCTTTCCATCCAGCCTCCTCTTCCCAGAATGCACTTCTGCTCAAACCACATTTAACAACTTTAGAGGAACCTTTACAGAGACATGACTGAACTTCATCCTGCTTTTCAGTGATGACATAAAATGATGTTGAATTATTTTCATATTGGTACTTTCAAGATAAAACTAATTATGTTTGTTGACACCAAACTTCAACTTAACATGTTACCACAGAAATTACCACACATATTTGACTCGAGTAAGAGTGTTTCAATAATTTGTGAGATAAAACATTTCCCTTTAAACTGGTAAAGTTCTTTCCCATCACATGCCTGATGTTGTAATCATAAATTCAAGAGTAATTCATGAATGAGTCTGAGTTTCAGGAACATTTCTAATAAAAGTAAGCAAAGAAGACAAATTCTTCACAAATAAGCAGTTTAGGTCTTTATGCATTTGTCTCTGTGCTGCTCTGGTCTGGATCGTTTGTCATTTTTCTCAGATCAGCATTTGCATTTGATCAAACTGTGGGACAATAATGCAAACGATCAAAGATTATTGTTAATGTGCACATAGTGGACATTTAAGGAAAATCAATTTGATTTTTTCTTCTTTTTTTTTAAATACTAGGAATATAATTCAAACAAAAAATACTACCACTAACTACTTCTACTGCTGTTTCATCTATATTCAATGTGAGACAGACTCACCGTTGTCTCTCTCTTCTGTTGGCACAGGATCATCGACATATTTTGACATCTCCATCTCTTCTTCTTCTTCTTCTTCTTCTTCTTCTTCTTCTTCTTCTTCTTCTTCTTCTTCTTCTTCTTCTTCTTCTTCTTCTTCTTCTTCTTCTTCTTCTTCTTCTTCTTCTTCTTCTTCTTCTTCTTCTTTTGTGTTTTATGGCAGTTGGTATCCAAGTGTTAGATTACCGCCAGACTTTCTTCTTTAGACTTAATTTTTTAGAGTTCGACCGGCTTTATTCCAGGGCTGACTCTTCTTCAAGCGTTACATTGTCGTTGTTGTTGTTGTTGTTGTTGTTTTATGGCGGTTGGCATCCAAGTGTTGCATTACCGCCAGACTTTATTCCTCAGACTTTGTCGTAGTCCTCAGACTCTGTCGTAGTCCGTAAAATTACTCCTTCCATTGCTTTGGTGTTACAAAGCCCATGAGGTCATGATATGTCTTTGTGACCGGCTTTATTCCAGGGAGACTCTTCTTCATCTTCCTCTCCTTCTTTGACGTTCGGTGCTTCCACCGTACAGCTTTATTCTTCAGGCTTCATTCTATTCTAATATGTCCACTGATGTCGCTGCTTGGTAGCCGTGCGTCTACGAGACTGGGCGAGGACAGGAGACCACCCCCACCCCCATCTCGTCACTCTGATCACTCTGACTCCCCACAAGCAGACCCCCATCACTCCGACTCCCATTTAGCGCCTTTAGCCTGTTTTCTATATCTGCCCAATCAAGCTCCTTTGTTCCAAGGAATCTCCCTGCAGCTTTAGCAATGATCCTGATCCTTTCAGTTCTGCTTTGAGTCTGAGCAGCACAGTTTACAACCCGCCACCCACTATACGTCTACGTCTTAGACTTCAGAATTTATTCTTTAGACTTTATTCTTAATTCTTTAGACTTTATTTAATCACTGGAAGAACAACTTTTAGGACTACGACAAAGTCTGGGGAATAAAGTCTGGCGGTGATGCGACACTCGGCTGTCGACTGCCATAAAACAATAACAACAGCAACAACAACAGTCTAAGGAATAAAGCCTGGCGGTAATGCAACACTCGGATGCCAACCGCCATAAATCAACAACAACAACAACAACTTTATTCTTAATTCCTTAGACTTTATTCTTAATTATTTAGACTTTATTCTTTAGACTTTATTCTTCAGTTCAAAGCCCACGAATTCCAAGCTCATGAGATCTTCTTCTTCTTCCTCTTCTTCGTCCCCCTCTACCGGTATCCAAGCGCTACACCACCGCCACCCACCACAGCAGTGCCACACACCTCAACTCTATAGACATCCACCCAACCCTGTGTTATAAGTAAGCAACTACCGCCTTACGCAAACCCTGTGACTGGAATGTAAGAAATTCCTGCCTATTATTCTGAAACCACAAGGCCAACCCGGTCCTTTCTCTTTCATAGGTCGCACAGTGAATCAGCACATGCTCGACCGTCTCTGGCTCTTGACAGTGATTACACAGACCGGTCAGATGTTTGCCTATCCTACTCAGTGACCGATTGAGTCCAGTATGGTCCATCCTCATGCGAGCAAAGGCCCTTTCCTCCCCCGCGTGGATCTGCATGGACCAACACTACTTTGTATTTGATAGAGATGCCGTCCAGTATCACAACGACTCCAAAATCCCTGCCAAAGTTTATGCACATGACTCTTAATAATAGGTTTGATTTCAGATTTGCTTAACTCAACCGTCACATCAATTGACGGCCGCCTAGGGGAACTTTTTGCCAGCGAATCAGACACTTTGTTACCGTCTACCTCCACATGCGCAGGAACTCAAATGAAGGAAACCCTCACATCCTTCCTAGACAGAGAGCGTATCAGACAGAAGATGCTTTATAAAACATCCTGTCTACAATCCGACTTCCCAGATTGAATGCTTTGCAATGCAGAAAGTCTGTCAGAGGCCCCCCCCACGCCGCACCACTGTAAAGTAGACTCAACCCATCCCAATGCTGACTGGTCGCTTCGGAGTGAAAGATTACTAAGAATTTCCGCACTACTAACACCCGCTAACTCCTTGGACATAAGCATAAGCTCTATTGCGCTCTCCGTATTGTTCACTATATTATAACGGGTTCCGTGGCCATCATTCAGACAAACCAACTCCCTCTGATCGATAAAACCTTCAAACACCAACTCATTCCTATCAGTACTACTACCGCCCCATAAAGTGCTACGTGCATTGAAATCTCCACACCACATGTTTTTTCCTTGAACATCCTCGCCGATACAGTTTAAAGAGTCTAGCGTTAACTCACCACACGGGTTATAAAGGTTAACCACAGTAACAGTATCATTACTAAACTAGACAGCCAAAGCCTCAAGCGTATTACTCACATTGACATTATTGAGGTAATTTCGAGTAAACACAGCTACACCTCCCCCTCTGCCCTGCTCCCTGTCATTCCTAACACCCATATATCCTCTCAGATCTGAATTATCACGGTCACTAGATGTAAAATGTGTCCCTTATATGTCACACGCTGAAATACTTCTTCTTTTCACGGTGTCAAAATGAATAAACATTTGAGATGTGTGAGAGATGTTTATCTTTATTTATGACTGCATCAACAGATATTAAAGGGGAACTATGAAACTTTTCTTCTTATTCTTTGGCGGCTGGAATCCAGGTGTCACATGACCGACACCTACTGTAGTTGTAGATCTAACTTTATTCTTCTACGACAAAGTCTAAGGAATAAAGTCTGGCGGTAATGCAACACTCGGATGTCAACCGCCATAAAACAACAACAACAACAACAACAACAACAACAACAACAACTTTATTCTTCAGAAGCACAGGAGTTCAAAGCCCACGAGTTCCAAACACACAAGGTCTTCCTCTTCCTCCAACGACCGCCATTGTGGAAGGCTAAAGAATAAAGTCTTGTGGTAATGTAACACTTGGATACCAACCGCCATAAAACAACAACAACGACTGCCATTATGAGCCAGGATGCAAAAAAGAAAAAAAAAGAATAAATAAAAAAATAAGAAAACAACACAACACTAATGGGCCATCAAAGAGATCTACATCCAAAATATTACAAAGTGATTTTAATTCTCTGTGAAGCAAGTTGTGAAATGCCTTTTATACATTTATATAAACATTTTTACAACACAAGATAAGAATGATGGCGTGATCATATGATTCTCCTGCGTATGTCAGACTCTAACAACCACACAAACACATACAGGTGATATTAAAGTGGGACTAAACACCTAAAGTCGACACAAAGCCACAGTCTGAACGAGCGGTGAAACTGGGCAGCGCCTGGAGGACTGAAGGGGAAGAAGGGACGGCGTCTGGATGATTGAGGAACAGATTGACTTGGTTTGAGTTGGTGTTTAGTCTCACTTTAAAGTCATTGGTGAATGTCATTTCTATTGACAGACTGTTGTTGGGTTCTTCTCACAGATGAATCTCTGAGGTGTGTCGCAGTTTTGGTCAAACCAGCTTTTCTCCTGATAGTTGTCTGTCTGCTCCCCCATCCGCACACAGTCTTCTCCTTCAGGATCAACTCCTGTCCAATTGTCTGGTTCTGTTTTATTTTTACCCTTAAACCAAAACGTTAAACTAAACCAGAGAAACAAAAGATGCAGAATTATTCACAGGGACTAGTTTCATTGCACAATGCTTTGAATTTAAATCGTTTCAACTGTGTAAGTATTTTTAGCAGTTAAGTATGAAATATACACTTTTGTCTCGTTTACTTTGATCAAATCTCACCTTGGGTTCAGTGAAGAGCCGTCTGTCCACTTCCACACACCCTCAGCTTCAGAGTCTGTCAGTCCGATCCAGAACTTATCTTCACCCTCGCTCATTAAAGTTCTCAATTTTTCATATAGAAACAACTAAAACAGAAAATAAACATGTTTAGTCTTAACATTTTCTCAATTTAAGTGAATTCTTGTTCTCTGCTGATGTTATAATCTCATGCAGCTGCCAATATATTTTTGTACAATTATTATTTTTTTCTCCAATTCTAAAACACATTAAACACAAATGGAAAGACGTCAAACTTGTCCGATCGAATGACACGTCACATCTGGAAACTTGATGTTGAACTTTGTGTCAGTTTTTGTTTCCCGCGCAGTATTTCAGATGCAGTAATTACAGAGACATTAACCATGAACCAGCTCAAAACATCTGCATTTGAACAGTTTAAAAGTGTAAAGTTCAGTCTCCAGTACCTGCTCCTCTCTGCTGTCTATCTTCACCAGGCGTCCATCCATAGATTCACAAAACGTCTTGCTCTTGATCCATGAGAACTTATTTGTGGAGAAATAATAGCACTTTCTTCCATTTAGTTTCCAGTTGGTTTCACACTGGAGTTTCGTTGAACATGTTGAAACTGGGACAGTGTTAAATGATCAGAATCATCTTGATATGTATTTATTTGATGTATTTGACTAATACCTGTGCTGGTGGTAGTAGTAGTAGTAGCAGTGGTCATAGTTATATCTGTCATGTTCGTTGTAGTTGTAGTTGTTTCTTTGGTGTTTACTGTTTAAATAAAGAGCTTATGCAATGACAATCATGATAACACAAATTAGAACAGTAACAAATATTGACCCATGACTAAAGTAAGACTAAATGATAATAAAATCTGAAATGAACCAGGACTAAGGAAACTAAACTGCTGTATGACTCGAACACTAAACCAGTTTCCGGTAATCCTGTGTATGACAGATTAGACAACTCATTTCACTACAACATAAATGCATTTAAGATTTAATGTTCAAACTCTGTAAGGTTTTTACTGCACAACACTACTTCCTGTAATGTTCACCGTTTCTCCCCCTTGACTGATGTAAAACTATGATAAATATTAGATAAAAGATGGCCTAATATCCTATAAAAAACAATAGTAATAACTTTAAACTATCTCGCAAACCACTATATAAACAGAAAATGTTAGAGAACTTACCGCCAAAAAGAACTGCAACGACAACAATCAAGAGTACAACAATGAGGAGGACTCCTATAATCACTAGTTTTTTCACAGTTGAAATCCCAGGTGAAGGCCCTTTGGTCTCGGAGTCTGCAGAGACAATAAATAGTACATTAGAGCCCAAAATAACATATATTTAAATGCAAAAAAGTTCCTTCAGTCCGGCCTGCTCTAGCCTTTGGTTGGATTTCTTGATATTAGCCACTTAAATAATGTTCTGGTGGTATATCCCATGTAGGGGCGGGTCCTCCCATGACGGTCCCTCCTCCAGCACCTCGTCCTTGTTCCTGTTGCCTGAGACATTCACTGGGCACGTCATCTGTCCTGGTCCTTGATGTTCTTGTGGATCTTACTGGACAGCGGCTCTCACAATCACTAGTGCGTTTAGCTTAGAGAAAAGGGAGGAGACTTTGCTTCTACTAAAAATGTTTCATCAAAATAGCAGGAAACAAAGAAAAAGAAATGCAATCTTTTTTGGACATTCAATTTACCTGCATTAACTGAAGATCAAAACCAAAAATGAGGTGCTGATATAACAACTACTGAAATTCAAAGTGCAATCAAAAGACTAAAAACAATAAATCTCCGGGGAGTGATGGGCTCACAGTGGTATAAAGCTCTAAAATACACACTTACTTTATAGACTCTATTCTTAATATAATAAATACTTCACTCGAAAGTGGCTATGTTCCACAGTCCTTCAAACATGCAGTCATTAAACCTCTTCTGAAAAAGCCTAATCTAGATCCCGACCTATTGGTAAACTACAGACCTATTTCAAATCTTCCCTTCGTCTCTAAAATCCTTGAAAAAGTTGTAGTAAAACAGCTTTGTCGCCACCTGCAGGACAATAACTTATTTGAAGTTTTCCAGTCAGGGTTCAGAGCCCACCATAGCACTGAAACTGCACTAGTTAAAGTCACAAATGATTTGTTATTAGCCGCTGACGATGGACTGGTCTCAATCCTGGTTCTGTTGGACCTCAGCGCAGCGTTTGACACCATCGACCACAACATTCTACTGCAGAGGTTAGAATGTGATGTAGGTGTTGGAGGAACAGCCCTCAGCTGGTTTAAATCCTATCTATCTGATAGGTTCCAATTTGTTAATGTAAACCAGAGCTCCTCACCAAGCTCTAAAGTAATTTACGGTGTGCCACAGGGTTCGGTACTCGGTCCAATTCTGTTTACTCTTTATATGCTGCCATTAGGAAACATTATCAGAAAGCATGACATTAACTTCCACTGCTATGCAGACGACACTCAGCTGTATTTATCAATGAAACCTGATCAGAGCGATCAAGTAGACAGACTTAGTACTTGTGTGAAGGAGATAAAAACCTGGATGACACTAAACTACCAGCTTCTTAACCCTGAAAAAACCGAGGTCATTGTGCTTGGCCCTAAGCATCTACGAGACGCTCTATCTGAGCAGATAGTCACACTGGACAATGTCAGTGTAGCCTCCAGTTCTACTGTAAGAAACCTTGGAGTCTTATTTGACCAGGAGCTCTCATTTAAAGCTCATATAAATCAAGCTTGTAAAACAGCCTATTTCCATTTGCGCAACATCGCCAAAATCAGAAGAATCCTGCCTAAAAGTGATGCCGAAAAACTTATCCATGCATTTGTAACGACTAGATTAGACTACTGTAACTCCCTGCTTGCAGCGTGTCCTAAAAGCTCCATAAAAAGCTTTCAACTGGTTCAAAATGCAGCAGCAAGATTACTAACAGGAACAAAAAGAAGAGAGCACATTACGCCAGTGCTGAAGTCTCTTCACTGGCTCCCCGTCGAGTCCAGAATCAAATTCAAAATTCTACTCTTGACCTACAAAGCCATAAATGACATGGCCCCATCCTACCTCAAAGATGCTATAGAACCATATCATCCAAACAGAGCTCTTCGCTCTCAGAATGCTGGCCTTCTGGTGGTGCCAAGAGTCTCTAAAAGTACTGTAGGAGGTAGAGCGTTTAGCTACCAAGCTCCTGTGTTATGGAATCAGCTCCCGACCCATGTTAAATATGCTGACACAGTCTCTTCATTTAAGTCCAGGCTTAAAACGTTCCTCTTCGAAATCGCTTATGGTCAGAGTAGTTAGGAACAGAAAGATAAACCCACAGCTTCAGCTACGCTGCCCTAGGAGTAACTGTGCTGGGGGAAGTATGACAGCTTGAGCACTATCCTCTTCTTCTTCTGACTACTTATGCTATCAAACAATATTTATTTTTTGATTCCACTTGCAAACTGTTCACCGCCTTCTTTTCTTTCTCTCACTCCTGAGGACCTGTGGACCCAGATGCCCCTCCCCTGGTGAAGTGGTCCCTGCCCTGTGTGGACGGTCCCTCATCTGCCTGAAGAGTGGCTCCAGTTCGCCTCAGTCGGTCCCTCTTCTGCCTGAAGAGTGGGTCCAGCTCGACTCAGACGGTCCCTCTTCTGCCTGAAGAGTGGGTCCAGCTCGACTCAGACGGTCCCTCATCTGCCTGAAGAGTGGGTCCAGCTCGACTCAGACGGTCCCTCTTCTGCCTGAAGAGTGGGTCCAGCTCCAGTCTCCTCGTGTCCGTCTGTCCGTCTGTGAGAGTCGGATCTCTCCTTCACTGGAACTCCTTCAGGTTTCTACGCTTTTTTCCCAAAGAGGTTTTTTTTGTAGTTTTTCCTGGCCGAGAAGGAGAGTCTAAGGACAGAGGACCCTGGGACATCGTCCCTCGCCACCACAGACATTGTCTGACTTCATCGCCACCACAGACATTGTCTGACTCCATCGCCACCACAGACATTGTTGATTCATTTCCCCCTGTGGCCCTCAGAGGCAACTGTTGTTGTGATTTTGGGCCTTACAAAAATAAATTGATTTGATTTGACTTACTCTTTTGCTTTTATCAACTTTTAACTGGGCCCTTAAAAAAGCTGAGATCCCAGAGTTGGAATGAAGCCATCATATCCTTAATACCTAAAGAGGGGAAGGACCGACATGACTGTGCCTCATATAGACTATTGTGTATACAACTCAATTATGACCATAAGAATGGAACAAACACTCCCAAATTTAATTCAAAACGATGAGACAGGATTTATTAATAGACGACAAACACAGGATGAACTAAGTCGATCTTTACACTTAATGAACCATTTAAAACAACGACAAAACAAAGCTGAAATATTAACTTTGGTCGCTGAGAAAGCTTTTGAGTCTGTTAACTGGCCTTGTTTATTTAAAGTGCTGAACAAACTTCAAAAAGATGATTTCATGATAACATAGATATTGGGGCTCTGTACGACATCAAGAATCAAAATGAATGATCACTTGTCAGAACTGTAACTTTTGCACATAAACTCACCGGCTGTTGCTCGTGGAGTCGGCGCTATGGTATCGGCGGAGTAGGTGACGTCATCCTCCTGCAGTGGACGAGAGGCTGCACCAGACCAAAGAAAGTTTGTAATAAAATAATAACAGACGCTGCTTTTATGTGGGTCTTCTTGCCCATCTTTTCATGCAAACAAAACACAGATTATTCCAAGTACTTTACGTCTTTCAATCAATTTCAATTTCTTTTTTTTATCTGTTTGTCAATTTTCTTAATTTTTTTTGTTAAACAAACATAAAACACAGAAAAGAACAAGACCAGGGAGCAAATAACAAATGCCAATAATAATCCTATGTCAGTCCAGTCCTTGATTTTCTGAGCCTTTTTTCCTGCTGCCATTAGTACGTTCCAAAAGTCTACGTTTATTGTGCTCAGGGCAGGAGTTTGAGCCGTTGCAACGCTACAAACTCCTTTTTATTACTATTGTGTTAGTGCAGGTGGTTTTTGTCCACGGGAGTAGGAAGTCAAACTTAAAATTGATTAGGTTGGTCTATTATTTTTAGTACGGGCTGAGTAATTGTTTGCCTGACCCGCCAGCCCCGCCCACATTCTGTTTGACTGCGTCTCGAGGGCGTCAAAATAAACTTTCCAGCATTTATCGCTCCAACCATCGCCGCTAATTTGTGTCACGTGTCTCTCAAATGCGGAAGACTTTGTGTCACGTGTCTCTCAAATGCGGAAGACTTTGTGTCACGTGTCTCTCAAATGCGGAAGACTTTGTGTCACGTGTCTCTCAAATGCGAAAGACGTCTCTCAAATATTTTCGGAACATTCAGAACAAAATATATAACTTCATTACCTCAGATTTACAGAGTTTAGTGCGTCGCTTGTTGACTCAGCAGAAGTCGGCGACGTTTCTCAGTCTGTGTTATTTTTGTCCTTTCCTCGTAATCCACCATGTTGGTTTGGACACGAACGGACAATGCGTTTGTCTGATTGGTTAATCCGCGCGTCAATCACTCCATTTGGAAATTGGCGCGACTGGGTTGGATCCCAGACCCTCAGGTTTTGTAAAGTAGTCTGTCAAAATGTGTTGGGAACGGCTGGTCAGGTCAAGTAAATGTAGCTTTCTGGTCCTATTCTATGTTTATGTTTTATAAATTCGTTCTGAAAAGGTTTTTAAAAATGACAACAACTAAAATGTACACGTTTATTTTGCATTTATGAAATTACAGGTGTTCGAAGCTAGTGGCAGACCCTCCACCATCAAGGTTACATAGTGCATCTTTAAATCATTTTGGCCAGAAAAAGGGAAGATGTTATTATGTTTACATCTGGATCGATTAATTGGCTTTTTATCACTCACGTTGATTTAACCACAGTCATTGTAAAGTTGTTTTTGCCGTGACGGAGTAGAAACGTTCTACAACACTTAGTCTGAAAGTTCTTCAATGGACTGTTTGTAGTTGTATTGACGAAGTGCTGTCTCAAACTCTTTAAAATGAGGACCAACTGTTTGTCTACAGTATATTTAACTCTGCTGACACTTCCTTGTTTCGCTGTGACACTTTCTTCCTTCCTTTTTTTTACACTCAATCACTCTATTTTTGCATAAGTGCGACAACTGTCTGAAGTACATTTGCCGACGCTGAATCTGTCCTTGAAAATACCATGAGTTCTTTATGTTTTATCCACACAATTAGGTGACATAAACTTCAAATTCTAAATCATATCGTGTCCAAACAGTTACACTTAGTTTCCCCAGAAATATGTTCTGCACTACAACGTCTGCAATATCATTTCGAACAATCTCTTAATTGAGTACACATTTTGGTCGCCATCTTTAGTTGGAATAAGACATCATTATGAAGTCATTTACAAGTCTTTTCCAGTTAATCTAATTCTGTGGAAGAGAAACATTGCTAAATTCAGATTATTGGGTCAGAATTGGCTCTGAACTCTTTGGACGTCGAGGCAAGTGACTTCCTCATTTTGGTGAGAACTTGTCTTTGCATTAATAAGAATAAATATAAACTTGTGAACATTCAACTATGTATCAAACGTTCCTGTTTTGAGTTTTGCAGATATACCGATAAGCCTGACAGTTTAAACGAAGACTGCTTCTCATGAATATATTTGTTTACAATTACATGCTGTTTTGTTTTTTACTTAAACATATCTGTATACTGTTACCTTGCTGCTTTTATTTAACACATATTATTATTTTAATCATATCAGACTTACACTTACGTTATTGATCCAAAGCGGAAACTACTTTCACACAACATAGCTCCTCAATTACAATATAAACATTGTTTTTAATAGCAAAGAAATTGTAAATTAAACTGGAAACAAACTTTAGAAAAAAGAAGCAAAGAATACAAGAAATGTGTCAAATCAGATATACAGGTATATCTATATATGTATGCATATGTATGCCAGTAATATAAGATCAAATATAAATAAATAGGCTATATGCAAGAGGTAGAAGTAGTCATGCAGTAGTCATGAGATGGGGGAGCGCCTGGTCCTGCCCCACCTCAAGTCCTTCACTTCCCCCCTGCTGGACCCCCTGTTGGACCCCCTGTTGGACCCCCTGCTGGACCCCCTGCTGGACCCCCTGCTGGACCCCCTGTTGGACCCCCTGTTGGACCCCCTGCTGGACCCCCTGCTGGACCCCCTGTTGGACTCCCTGTTGGACCCCCTGTTGGACCCCCTGTTGGACCCCCTGCTGGACCCCCTGCTGGACCCCCTGTTGGACCCCTGCTGGACCCCCTGCTGGACCCCTGCAGTTGGATTCATGAACACTTCTTAAACACTGTCACTTTAACTCCAATTTAATCACTCACTGCACTGTTCACTTTCTGCACTACATCTGTAAATTTAACTATACAATTTGTGTACATAATAAGCATATTTTTCATCCAATAGTAGATTTAAATTGTTTTTTTCTTTAATGCATGTCCTTTTTGATTTTATATATGTTGTTTTATGATTGTTCATTGTTTTATGTTGCACCGAATCTATTTTTATGAATTGTGTTTATTGGCAATGGCAATAAACCTTTTCTGATTCTGATTCTAGAGTGAGGTGATACTGCGCAAAGATGGAAATGGCAGCTTTGATATGACATAAGTTTATCATGGAACCATATCACCGGTCTAATTTACGTCGTTTTACATTGTGTTTTTGAGCTACTAGTCATCTAATATCCCTCATGGGTCAACAAAAGTCACATAAATTCAAGTCATCATTATATTTCAAAAATGTGTCGTGGTCTTTGAGGCAGGACGCTAACATTAGACTTAACCTATTTTTATGTTAAAGGTGCAAATCAAGTGTGAACTCTTGGTACTTTTTTTGTATCATTAAAACTGTGTTAGTGGCACTCTCAACCCTTTCATAACTGTATTGCACACGCGTGGAAAATAACACACACTTTTTCTCACTTTTTGATGCTTACTTTGCAAAGCGAGGCCCGTTATCACTGTTTTAATCTGTGTAGCACGGATGTGGAGCCTCAGAGTGACACCGTGAAGACAAACTTCAACTATTGCAGTTTGGGAGGCGTTTGCATAGCCATTTTTATTAGTTCATTTGCATTCATTATTATTTTTATCCGATAAGGCTTAATCTTGAAAGTGTGAATATTTGTAACTTTTGCCCATGAACTCACCGGCTGTTGCTCGTGGAGCCGGCGCTATGGTAACCGTGGCGTAAGTGACGTCATCCTCCTGCAGTGGACGAGAGCCTGCACCAATTTTCCCCCAATTTTTTTGTAAATAAATGAACAGAACATAATTACATGGAGAAAATATCAAATGCAAATAATAGTCCTGAGTCAGCCCAGTTCTTGATCGTTGGTGAGGTTTGTGTCCCGAGTACATAGTTAAAAAATTGGGTGGGATGCAATGTCAATTCAACGCTTTGAATAGAGGCAATTTGGATCCAACTGTAAAATATGATTGCTTTCCAGACACCACTGGTTTGAGGTGTAATACAAGTGCAATACAAAGGTGCAAGACCAGTTTTAGCAGCAATGTTAGAGGACATAGAGTCAGATATGTGAACTTCTATGTCATTATGCAACAAAGCAAAGTCCATTTCATTGCAATTTTGTTATGTCATGTGTTTTTTGCCCACGGGAGTAGGAAGCCAAACTTAGAATTGATTATTTCGGTCTATTATTTTTAATAGATTATTATTATTTTATTATTTTAGTTTGAGTAAATGTAAGCTTTCACTTTCAAATGTTCAAAAGAAATTGGCAGAATTTGCACTTTTTCTTATGTTAATAGTATTTGTTCCGCTTACCTTTGGTTTTAGAAGTCACTTTTCTGACCTCAGAGTAGGTGACATCATCCTCATTTTGACAGCTGGGATCTGAAACAAACGCACAAAACTAAAAAGTCAACAGTATTTACATGTTACAGATTGAAGCTACTGAATGACATAATCGATCCCCACGACACGCACCAACTTCACATGAACTTACTGTGGTTTTTGGCTCTCTTTTTGGCAAACTTTACATCGCTGTAAGTCACATCTATTGACATTTCAGCAGTGAGTCTCAAAGCAAAGTGAAGTATGAGAGCTGTTGAGCCTCACATTAACTTCCCGTCAAACACAGAGGGGTTTGGTCTCATCTTGTTCCTTAAAATGTTATCATTGTCAAACTTGAGTAAGAAAAAATGTTTTCACTTCCCTCAATCTATTTTTTTCTTTTTTACAGTTTAAACCTATTATGGGCAACCTGAAAAATATAGCCTGCTACTCAAGTAAGAGTGCTGTTACTTCCAAATAACAACACTCAAGTAGAAATATAAAGTAGTGCTCCAAGAAAAATTATAATAAAAATAGTTAAGTAGTATTTGGGGAAAATACAGTATATTCTTCAAGTAAGAGTACAAGTACATTTGAAAAGTTATTAATGTAACTATTTATTATTTGTTACAAGCCTACCTTCTTGCATGACTGGATTTGTTGATGTCATTGTAATATAGCAGTTATTGGGGAAAAAGGAAAAACATATTAAAAATAAAGCCTCCAAAATTTGGATAGAGAGAATAGAATTCTGTTTGTGAGGAAATGTTGGGGAGGGTAAATATAGGGAATTGTATGGTGGGATATTTTTGTATATGCCTTTATGTGTCTATGCAAAAATTGCATCTTGTTAAAGTCTATGATTTTCTCCTTTAATGTGTAGGTGGAATGTCAGCTGAATTATTCAATGGAAATACAAAGTTAAAATTATATTCTGATGTGGATGTATGATTAATGCCATACTGTGAACTATTACGGTTAAATACAGTGGTTCCAAAGTAAGGCCGTGGCTGCAGCGCCGCGGTGCGGTCAAATGGCCCAGCAGTTTCAGGAACCGCGTCACTGCCATGGTTAACCCTAACCCTAACCTTAACCCTAACCCTAACCCTAACCCTAACCCTAACCCTGACCCTAACCTTAACCTTAACCCTAACCTTAACCCTAACGCCTGACGGCATCAGCCCCAGGCTCCTTAAGTCCTGCGCAGATGAACTGTGTGGAGTTATGGAGCATGTCTTCAACATGAGCCTGAAGCTGAGGGTGGTACCACAGGTCTGGAAGACCTCCTGTTTGGTACCTGTGCCTAAGACACCGCGCGCCAAAGACCTCAACAGCTTCAGGCCGGTGGCTCTCACGTCCCATCTGATGAAGACACTGGAGCGGCTGGTCCTGGACCACCTCCGCTCCACCGTGAGCTCAGCCATGGACCCGCTGCAGTTTGCATATCGGTCTGGCATCGGAGTGGAGGACGCCGTCATCTCCCTGCTGCACCGCTCTCTCTCTCACCTAGAAAAGCCTGGCAGCTCTGTGAGGATCCTGTTCTTCGATCTTTCCAGCGCCTTCAACACCATCCAGCCGCTGCTCCTGAGGGACAAGCTGGAGACGGCTGGTGTGGAGTATGACCTGGCAGAGTGGATCCTGGACTACCTCACAGACCGACCCCAGTTTGTGAGAGCACAGGACTGTGTGTCTGACACTCGGACCTGCAGTGTGGGGGCGCCCCAGGGCACTGTCCTCTCGCCCTTTCTCTTCACCCTTTACACTGCAGACTTCAGACATGACACGGACAGCTGTGTCCTGCAGAAGTTCTCTGATGACTCTCCCATCATCGGACTCATCTCGGACGACGATGATGCGGAGTACAGAGGACTGGCGCAGGACTTTTTGGACTGGTGTCAGCGGAACCACCTCCTCATCAACGCTGGAAAGACCAAGGAGATGGTGGTGGATTTCCGCAGACGCCACCCCACTGCCTCTCACCAGTGAACATCCAGGGACGGGACATTGAGAGAGTGGATTCATACAAATACCTGGGTGTTCATCTGAACCACAAACTGGACTGGACTCATAACACAGACGCACTGTACAGGAAGAGCCAGAGTCGGCTCTACCTCCTGAGGAGACTCAGGTCTTTTGGAGTGGCAGGGCCACTCCTGAAGACCTTCTACGACTCTGTGGTGGCATCAGCCCTCCTGTACGGTGTGGCCTGCTGGAGCAGCAGCATCACAGAGACGGAGAGGAAGAGGCTGGACAGAGTCATCAAGAAGTCCAGCTCCGTCCTGGGCTGTGCTCTGGACTCGGTGCAGGAGGTGGGGGACAGAAGGGTCCTGGCTAGATTCACATCTATGCTGGACCATGAGTCTCACCCCCTGCAGGACACTCTCTCCGCTCTGGAGAGCAGCTTCAGCGAGAGACTGATCCACCCTCGCTGTGTGAAGGAGAGGTTTCGCAGGTCTTTCCTTCCTGCTGCTGTCAGACTTTATAACAAACACTGTTAGTCCTGAACACTCGCAATACTGACCTAACCTAATACTGATGTGCAATTCTGTCATATGTGCAATTGCTGTTGGAATTCATGTGCAATTACTGTGAAATTCATGTGCAATCTATGTGCCGTGTGACACATATTCATGTGCAATTACTGTTGTGATCACATGCAATGGTATTTATGTATTTATTTATTTGTCTATGGGAGTTTTTGTTTATAGGAGATCTTCTACTGAAAGTGTTTTTCAGACTTCCTATAAGCGATGTGATCTGTTCTTTTCTTCTGTATCTGCCTCTGTATCTACCTGCGTTGCACCAATGAAATTTCCCCATGTGGGACAATAAAGGATTATGTTATCTTAACCCTAACCCTAACCCTAACCCTAACCTTAAACCTAACCCTGACCCTAACCTTAACCCTAACCTTAACCCGGCGCGGTCAAATAGCGCAGCAGTTTCAGGAGCCGCGGCACAAAATAACATGGCAGTTTCGGCCGCGCGCCGCGGCTCTGTAGACACTCCCCCAAAGTAAAGGTTGAGTCACGCGGCATGAGCTGGAGGTCACGGCATGATCTCAAGTTTAAAAAAGTTAAGATCACACTGTATTTTGTCTTTTTTTAAATTTAAAACAAATATTTTCTGGTTATTTTTAAAAAATAAAAGCCCCAGTGTTTTGAGATTATATATTTATTTTTTCTTCTTACGCTACATTTACGTTGAACCCTTTACCCAATCATATCGCTTTGTTACATGACAGACTGGGATATTGACCAATAGAATTCCAATGTCTCACTGTGAGAGGCGGGGTTTAAGTGGCGTACGGCCTCCTATCGGTCCAACTCGGCTACGCTGTCTCCGGGAGGAAGGACCCAGCTCACGGGCAGAAAAGTTTTTTCCCCGCCGCTGTTCCGCTGCAGACATGGCCCCAAGCACGCAGCTCCAGGAGACCGTGGCCGATGTGAAAGAGGGCATCCGGGCCATCCTGCTCGGACCCCCGGGAGCAGGGAAAGGCACGCAGGTGAGGCGCTGTCTTTGGCTGTTAGCATTAGCTTCGTCTAGCTCTGGTTACATTGCAGCGCATGGTCAAGTCAGCGGCTAATGCTAAAAGCTAACGTTTCCCATATGTCAAACCTTGGGAATGAAGCTTTAGAAATCCTACGTCATTAGAGTGTCAATTCACATTTATCAATTATTAACCACAATCAGTTACACTAAGGATTCTAAGTCTGTATAACAAATGATGAGCATCCCTTTTGAATGTCCTGGTAGTTTGTTTATGTTGAGGAAGTACTGTTTTCTAGCCTCTTATTTGAGCTCCACAACAAGTATTACAACAAGTATTATCTGTGGTCAAGTATGTGATGTATCTGAAGATAAAAAGTATTTGTCCATTAAATACTAAAACTAATAATGCCTTAGTTGCCTTAATCAAAAAGGCGTGTCTGTCTCCTATTCAACAAACAATAATGTTAAATACAATAGTGCTTAATGCCTTTAAACCAAGCTCTGATATTCAAAACCATCTTGATTTTTCATATTTTGTGATATACTGTGGTTAATCCATCCCGGGTTTTTTTCCATTGAAATGACATTATTTAACCGCTCATTTTTGCCTCCGTTATGGAATTTGGAATGTATTTTTTCATTTACAAGCTTCTTAAAAGTCTTAGGAAGTATTTGTAATCGGTGCATTTTAGTAGGAAGTGTGTTTATAGCTTTTATTTGGCAGTTGCTTCGTTGAGAGGTCTAACGCTTTTTTCATTTTCATTTTTTTTGACAGGGGTACTTTGTTGATTTTGGCTGAAAAGTAAAGGCCTAATCCAGTTACATTGACATCATGGCATAGAGTGACCCACACTTTGCATTTGGAGATGATGAATTTGCATATACAACTTTATTAACACCTCTAAGTCTGCTCTGCGTTTGTTTGATCAACTTTCACTATTTTGTCTTAATACTTTCAGGTGGAGCTGCAACAATTCATCTGAATAATCGTGACCGGTCGACTCTTAAATTGTTGACTCTTCCAAACGTTGTTATTTGGAATATACCGACTC
The DNA here is from genome assembly GCF_026437365.1 of Eucyclogobius newberryi. Taxonomy (NCBI): domain Eukaryota; kingdom Metazoa; phylum Chordata; class Actinopteri; order Gobiiformes; family Gobiidae; genus Eucyclogobius; species Eucyclogobius newberryi. Next base: position 118,972 of record NW_027315819.1, read on the forward strand.
TAAAACACAAGTCAAAAGATGATTTTAAACAACAGCATTATTAAACAAACGCTGTAAAGAAATCGGCGTAATCCATTCGTCCAGGAGTGTTCTTTTTCTACAACATGGCTAAAATCAAATCAATCAAAACGTACCGGCGCTAAGATAAATCATTTGTCAAATACGTGACTTTTAAAAGCAAATGAGGCATTTGAAGTCATCTGAAGTCATCCTGCTTTTATAATAATAAATAATAAAACTGACACATTGCAGATTTAACTTCGTACTCGTTCTTAGTGCACAGACTTTGATATTTGTTTTAGCAGTGCTTGAACTAAACCTGTTTTCTTTGACCAACTGTTTTTGAAAATGTCACTTGACCACTTCTCTTTGGAAGTGGTTGTTACACACAAATCAGTGCCATAGGTGTTCCCTTGGGTGTGGTATTTACCGTTTATTTCAAGGATTACATTCATGCGCAAGAAGTGCTGTGAATACAACGCTTATCTTTATACATTTTCCATTGTTGCATCGCAATCCAATCAAAATCGCCGTTTGAATTACCGCTGCAAGTATTTTTTAATCTATACAAAATCTTCACTTATTAAGTACCGTATTTTCCTGAGTATAAGTCACACCAGCCAAAAAATGCATAATAGAGAAGAAAAAAACATGTTTAAGTTGCACTGGAGTATGAAATGCAGTTGCAAGTGTGAAAATAACAAATACTATCACATATAAGTTGCTTCGGAGTATAAGTATAAAAGTGTAAATGTAAGTAGAAGTCGCACCCTGGCAAAAAAGGTGTATAGTCCGGCAAATATGGTAGAAAAGTTGCTAACCTTGTTCTGAAATACATGATATTCTTGTTTTAGTGTTTGCTCCTGGATGTGTGTTTAAATGTGACCGTCGAACAGAATCCGACGATTAAAACTCTAATTGCAATTGCAGTTGTAGATATTTTGCCCGAATCTTTTAGCCCTGGTTCAGTGTTTAAAAGAGTCAAACGCCTGATGCCGGACAGAGGAGCTTTAACACGTTAAATACACTTCCCTTTAGGCTTTGTACGTCGCGTGTGTTTGTAATTGTTGGTCGCTAAACTAAACTCTGCGGATGTGTCCAGGCTCAGACTCACACAGACGTTTGGGGTCATGACCTGAACCTGTTCAGACTGGACTGGAGCAGGTTCTGCATTAAACACTGGCCGTTCTAGATTTCACTTCATTTGAGAAAGATGTCACAACATATTTGCCACGTAGATGGTTTAAATTAGTGAAGCGCTTTTGTACTTGTGATATTTATCTTGATATGTTGAAGCCAGCTCCAGCTCGTGTTGTAAATCCAACATTTTTCTTTTTGCTGCCTTTATTTCCCAGTGTACATTATTTACAGGACTAGATAGGGGAATACTTTTTATTGTTTTTTAAATTATTTTTGTATTTTTTTCATTATTTTCTTTTAAAAATATTGTCTCTTTCATTTTTTGCTATTTATTTTTGTTAGCAATACATTGTAGGGTTAACCCTAACTCTTGATGGTGTTTTGCCAGTGTCTTGATGGTGTTTTGCCAGTGTCTTGATGGTGTTTTGCCAGTGTCTTGATGGTGTTTTGCCAGTGTCTTGATGGTGTTTTGCCAGTGTCTTGATGGTGTTTTGCCAGTGTCTTGATGGTGTTTTGCCAGTGTCTTGCCAGTGTTTCTGTGGATGGTGTCTTGACGGTGTTTCTGTGGATGGTGTCTTGACGGTGTTTCTGTGGATGGTGTCTTGACGGTGTTTGAATTTATGGTGTTTCTATGGATGGTGTTTCTATGGACGGTGCCTTGCCGGTGTTTGTATGGATGGTGTCTTGATGGTGTCTTTCATGGTTGCAGGCCCCTCGTCTGGCAGAGCGGTTCTGCGTGTGTCATTTGGCCACAGGAGACATGCTGCGGGCGATGGTGGCGACAGGCTCCGAGCTCGGCAAACGGCTCAAATCGACGATGGACGCCGGGAAACTGGTAACACCGCTGCCCTCTACTGTTACACTGGGAGAACTGGGACATTAGCAGATGTTTGTGTTACTTAAACGTCAGACTTCTTTATTTCTTAATGGTCCTACATTATGCTAAAGTGTTACTTGGCCGTGTAAATTCAAAGTCTCACATTTGATCATTTGCACGGAAGTCATTTTTAAAAGCTTGAATATTGCATTTAATTGGGCGTTTTTAAGTGCTAAAATGTCAAGAAAGTGTAAAAGACCATTTAAACGGCTCAAGATAGTTTTATTATTACTCTATATGTATAAAGAAATGCATTAAGATTCACATTTTGAGTTTTGTGTGTCGCTGTAGGTGAGTGATGAGATGGTGGTGGAGCTCATAGAGAAGAACCTGGACACGCCCCCCTGCAGCAAAGGATTTCTATTGGACGGATTTCCGCGAACGGTCAAACAGGCCGAGATGGTGCGTCATGTGTCCAAACAGCACAACACAGACTCAAAACATTCACTCTAACAGCTCCTTTAGGACTCTTATTCCAGTATTAAAAGTGACACTTGCAACACTTTTTAATATCGTAAATGTTCTATGTATTTTCAGCTCCACCAAAAGTCAGATTTCACTTACATTTTCACATATTTTAGATTTTTTTTATGAGCGGACAATATGTTTATCTTTGTCTTTACAATAGAGTTGGTTTGGATGTTTTATGTGTAAAAAAAATGAGGCTTTTATAGCACCACATTAAACGCATACAGCGAGTGCCTTCAAGTGGCCGCTAGTGTGTACTGCAGTTGGTTTGTCTCCCTCAAAACAGATTTAAACAAATAATTTATGACTAACTACGACTAAAATCAACTGTAACAATAGTCTTCTACCACGTACGTTTTATTTTGTTATTTTACACGCATTATTGCTACTGTAAATGTTTATTTTGTCATCCTAACTGGGTTTTCCTCGTTACATTTTGATTTTTGATTTATTGGTTGCAATTTTTGCCAAACTAACACATTTGGAACGGTAAATTAGAAAATATTCATATCCATTTGTTCTGGCTTCGTTGTTCTATAGTGTTAATTTAAAATGACTAAAGAGAAAAGTAAACTACTCCAGACCACCCGTCATGTGGCGTCTAACATTTCTAAGATCAATTCCATGACCTTTATTATCTAGTGTTTTTTCTAATGGAGGATAACGAGTGTTTCTCCGTTTTCAGCTCGATGACCTTTTGGACAAGCGGCAGGAGAATCTGGACTCTGTGGTGGAGTTTTCCGTGGACGATTCTCTGTTGGTTCGCAGGATCTGTGGCAGGTACGATTCTGCATGTCCAAAATGTGTTTACTTTGATGACAAAATTGCGAGCTAAAGTCCAAAACTTGTAACGCGCTTCGCAGAAAAGGCCGGAAGTTGTTTCTCGTTTAATCAAGTGTCACAGCGCCACAAAGTTGGAATTTAGATTTGATTCATTAAGAAAAACATGTTGGTGGTTAGAGACGTTTGAGCGTTTACACCTGGGACAAAGTGAGGCTTTTGCAATTTTAGAATTTAAGAGTTTTTGTCAGTTTTTATTTAATGTGCCAAACAACAAAACAGTTTTATGATCATTTAAAAGTAAATCTTCTGTGTGTGCGCTTTGAAGACTGCCCATTTCCTTGGATTTTCTTGTTTAGGCCATTTTAAATTCACTCTCTTATTTTCCTCATGAACTAATTGACACTTCCTCTTCACTGAGCTGCTGATATCGATCCAGTTTAATAAAAGTATCACAGCGTAAAGCCTACGGGAAGCACTTTACTTTACAGCTCAGCGATGCCCTGGATATAACATGGAAACTGGAACCGTCATTCTCTTATTTCTTGGTAATATGATTCATCCGAACGCTAAACTTAACCCAGACGAGGGCTGAACGCTTATCACGATAAAACGCACATTTCTGTATTTTAATCACTTCTCAAACAAATACAAGGCGTGTGTCAGTTGCATTTGGCAGTTCCACGTTGTAAAGACTATGGCGGAAAAGGCAAATCCATTTCTATTTTGTACAAATGTTAGATTAAATGTCACTTATACGTACGATAAGTCGCACCAGCCAAAAAATGCATAATAGAGAAGATAAAAACATAAGTTGCACTGGAGTATGAAATGTGGTTGCAAGTGTGAAAATAACAAATAATATCACATAAGTCGCTCTGGAGTATAAGTATAAGTATATGTCGCACCCCGGACAAAACTATGAAAAAAAAGATGCGACTTAAGTTAGATGCGACGATAGGCCTAAAGTATTATTTGTCGTATTAGTGCGTCGTTTATTTTGTTTTAAGCTACGGGGGATGAAATTGGACTACGGAAGGCCACTTTTTATTCATGGGAAACACTGGGTCTAAATTACAGATTTTTATGTAACAAGATTGTCATGTTTCTTCTCACAAATGTCCACATCCTTATGCGTCCACACTGTTCCTGTCTTAAGTTGTACAAGGACAGTCTGTGTGTGTGTGTTTCTGTGCGTCTGGGTTGTGCATCCGCAGTGAGTCACTCTGAGTACATTTGTCCACTGTCCTCGCGCCCTCGTCTCGACCTCGTCCTCCACTTACCCGTGTACCTTCCGTTTTTCTTTCTTTTCATCGCCAGGCTGATCCACCAGCCCAGCGGCCGCTCCTACCACGAGGAGTTCAACCCGCCCAAACAGCCCATGAAAGACGACGTGAGTATGTTCGATATATCGGGCCGTTTGCGCCGCTGCTGCTGCCACCTGCTGGAGGCTGCGCGAACACGGCTATTTTCAACCCATGACGCAGTTGGATGTAAATTGAGGACAGACCGAGCGAAGACAGGATTTATTTAAATGTGTTACTGTGGAAATAAGATGCGCGGTAGGTATTTTATGGATCTGATGAGTGCAAAGCTGGATCGCAGGATTCAAATTAACTAAACATAGATATGATTTTCCATATTCAGCGATTCTTTAAGTGACTGTGAGCGTTGGTTTGATTTTCTAATCTAAATACACTAATAGTATAGTCAAAAACTGATATACTATTTCAGGTTTTCATTATAGATAAAATAAGAACACAAGTACACGTCAACTAAACATCACAAAAAACAAACTCACGGCGCATTTAGATAAAGTCCCATTTAGTCTCGACAAATTTGTCCATTTCCAAATTAAGTCCAAATGTTTCAGATTTTCATAAACGATGCACCTAATTTGAAAATGCTCTTATTGATTTATTACTTTGTAGAAATGATTAAGCTAGAGCTGGGTTGAAATAGTCGATTTTCCGATTTTTAATCGATTCACATATTAATGACCGATTATCGATTCGTAGTCCAAAGATCGATTTTTTTTTTTTTTTTTTTTTTTTTTTTTTTTAAATTATTATTATTTTTAATTCAAATTATTTTCTACATTTCCCTCAGTGAACTTCACTCTACCTTCAAGAAAGATAATTCAGGACTCCTGGATTATCTTTCTTGAAGGTAGATTGACCCTTAACCTTTTCATCAGTCTTCCATCCATCAGTAACTACCAATACTCGGTTTAATATTGATATAATACTAGTTTTAATATGTTGCTTCTCTACACAGTCATGAATAGAAGGAAACGGTTCAAATACATTTTTAATAACATTAACTCCCGGATTGAATCGAAATCGAATCGGAAATCAGATCGAAATCGGAGCGAATCGGATGGGATCTGAGAAATCCGAAAAAAACCGATTTTGAAACGTAAAAATCGGAATCAAATCGATTCTTGAAATTTGAATCGAAACCTAGCTCTAGATTAAGCACAGTGCTACAAGGTGACTTTAATTAACACACGCGCATGTCTTTTAAAGTTAAAGGCGGTATGGACGATTTGTCGGCGATTTGAGAACTCAGGTGGAAGTGCGCATGCCACTCCCCCGTGTGGACTGATACAACACACACGTGCGTTTGTTTATTAGCGCAACGGAGCGCATCGCATCTCTCGTCTCCCGTAGATTTCTGTCCACTTCTGAGTCAGCTCGAACTGTCTTTCTCCGTCTTCATTTTGCCCCGTACACTGAGGGAACTATATTATGATAGATCCATGCGCTTAGGCACACGGAAACGTGGGGAAGAACCGCACGCGGCTGCAGGTGAGCGGTAGGTGCGTTTTATGATTGATACGTGGCAGAACAAATGATTTATCCACGCCACGAGGAAATATGATAAAAAATTTGCTGGAAAAAAATCGTCCATACCACCTTTAATATTTTAGACTTTGGCTAACATTCTTAACCAACAATTAAGAATGATGAATATTTGTGGATAAACTGACGGTGCGTGTTAATCTACTGCTACCTTCAGTTTTTTTAATAAGAGCTGTTGCCATGGGGATCGCGGCGGCATTAATCTTCACTTTGCCCCCAAAACGTTCTTGTCGTTCCATGGGCGGAGCATTCATTTATTTTATTTCTTAGCAAATGCTTATTTTCGACAATGAACTTTACTTTTTTGGAGTTAGTTTTAGCTAAACATCAATTCACTCCTTTGTTTGGTTGATTATGTAGTTTTTAAAAGTTTCAAATGTACAATAGAAATCACTGCTTTCTAGTCAACTAATAAAACACTAATTTCAGCTTTGGATGTTAGACGCTTAAAGAATTGTGTCCTATTTTATTCACGGTGAGCAGAACACAGATTTATTGAACTAACATACTTCCTACACAGAGCAGCAACAGGTCTGGCTGCGGGACAAGTCGAATCCTGACAGTTTCGTTGGTCCACATCGTCGTGTCAGTAATCTGCTGCTGATTTAACGGTGGAAAAGAAGCCGTTTAATTATCCGCGTCTGTAATTACCTCTCCGGGGCCGTCATCTGTCATCGCGTTCATCCTGGGAGCGGCTCGTTCTGACGGGGCTCGGCTTCTCACAAACGACAAGGCACAGACTTAAAACCCCAATCAAACCTTTTAATTTGAGCTCTTTTTATATTTTACCTGACACATGCTAGATAAATAAATCGGGGCAGTGTTATTGACATTCTCTGCAAATGTATCTGAAATGCAGCGATTATTACTTTTGATTCTTTTTGCTTTGAAAGTATAATGTAAAGAGTTGTTAGAGGGCTTTATTGTTTACGTGGAGGTGTAATTTACAGATTATAATCCTCAACTATAGCCACATCTAGTTCTTCTTTCATGGCGGATACTTATTTTACTTTGACCCAGATCAACGGTTGGATGTATGAATGCAGGGCTTATCTATAAACATATTTTTCACTACAAACGTGTCTTTTCATGGCCTAGGCCCATTATATCTTCATATTCTTTTACTACACCCTCTTTTGTGTCTTGTTTGGGAAATGGGACAATGGAGCAGGTGGCGTGATGGCAATCTGACCTTTTGTGGTCAGTCGTTACCAAAACATGATACTTTGTTTTTCACTTCCTTTAAAAAATAAAAATCAGGTCTTTCGTCAGAAGAAAGTTCAATTTAAACTGTTTGTGTTGGTCCAAACGTATTCCTCACTTTCCTAACGTGTTCTGAGTGTCATAATAATTCACTGCTACGAGTTTGTTAACCCTTTCGGAGATAATTTTGTCATCACAACACTAATAACGAGCGCACTTCTAGAATAGAAACGCTTTATAATTTGGCGCAGGCGGCACACAGCGGTCTCATTTTGACGGTAGACATAGAACAAATCTGTTACAGCCCATTTAAGATTTGTAAGATGTTGTATTTGTTTAAAGTTTAGCGTACGCCAAGTTTCATGCGTGGAGAAGAAACACCGCTGGTTTTTCTAAGGCTTTTTTTGAGCCATAAACACATAAAATGCATGATGTTGAAGTGCAGTGTTGGCTTATAAAGTCCATGCCAAAAATGTATAACCTCTATGGCAACGAGCAGGTGGCCAAAGTCCCACATGAGAAGTTATAGAGCACCTTTAAAACGGTTTAAGAAGATGCACGCGAGCAGCAGGACGAGAAGTATCCGCAGGGAAAGTGAGTCTGATCAAGTCACCGGTTAATAATGAGGCTAGATCCTTGTCCTGACCCGGTTTTAAATAGATTCTTTATTTACAGACATTGATTAGTGAAGATCAAGTTCTCATTATTTAGTTACAAACAACAGTGAGATTATCCAAACGTCAGGAGGCAGAGCTGAAGATGTTTCTGGGGTTAGTGCTGCAGGAAAACGAGCCCTACAGAAGACCCGACTGGAGATTTGTGGATGAAAAGAAAGCGGACAGGAAGTTGGATCATGTGAGAAAAGGGTATCGATCACAATTCTCTTAATACTTTTTTTTAATTGAAATTTTTAATAACAGACATTTCACGCAAGAAAAATCGTTGTTCTCCCCCCAAAAATGAGAGAAACTATTCCAAACCACAGTTTTACAGGCAGAATTAGCTGATTTGCTAATGAAATGACTAGATCTTTGTTTGATTTAAGTGATAAAAATTACCCAGACCTCACTCAAAGTACTCTTTCAAACCTAAAGTATACAGTTACATGCGGTTATGTCTACAAAATCCTTTCCTTCACTGACATTTATTTGGCAATACATAGTTTGTATGGCTGTACCAGATTATTTCTTGTAGTAGAATAAAATCTGTTTTACCCCAGCACAGATTTGTAAAAGCGACTCTTGGGGTTAAAATGAGACCGCCGTGTGCGATCTACCGTATTTTCTGGACTATAAGTCGCACCAGCCAAAAATTGCATAATAGAGGAGAAAAAAAAACATCTATAAATTACACTGTAGTATGAAATGCGGTTGCAAGTGTGAAAATAACAAATATCACATAAGTCGCTCCGGAGTACACGTATACAAGTATAAATATAAGTCGTACCCCGGCCAAAACTATGAAAAAAGATGCGACTTCCAGAAAATACGGTAATCATTTTTTCTATCACTGAATAATTAGGATGCTAGGAAAGTGACTAAAGTGTTTTAAATGGGACTAGTTCTGTGTTTAAGTCTGTAAACACCAGCTCCAGCACGTGCATCTTGACCCCGTGCGTTCCCTTGCGCCCTCAGGTGACCGGCGAGCCTCTGATGCGCCGCAGTGACGACAACGAGACCACCCTACGCTCTCGCCTGGACGCGTACCACCGGCAGACGGTCCCCCTGGTGCAGTACTACAGCGCCCGCGGCATCCACACGGCCGTCGACGCCGCGCAGAAGCCCGCCGTGGTGTTCGCCTCCATCGTCGCCGCCTTCACCGCCGTCAAGGACTCTCGCGCCGCCGCCTGTAATGACCTCGTGTCCTTCGTTTGACACGTTCTTCTGTTTGTGGTGGTGGTGGTGGTTACTGTGGCGTGAGGCAACAATATCAACCATTAACAGAATTTAGAATTGTCAAAAATAGTTTGTTCAAGTTAAAAAGTCAAGGAAAAAAATATACAGTTTTGTCAATTTGAATCAAAATTTAATATTATTTGGGGTAGTTATTGATATTCATTAAAATACATTATTAGGACAGGAAGTTAGGCCTTTTTGAGAGTCATTGCTCTATATCAGAACTAATATTTCGCATGACAATACTAAATTACAACTATTTGTGTTGAAAATTACCTATTGTCTACAAATATTGAAAAATTATTATAGAAGTAATTTTTGTTATTTTGAGTCAACGGTTGTAAAATTTTTTTTTTTTTATTTCTTTGAGACTTAAACAGTTGTACTCCGGTTGTACTGTGCGTTTTCCGCTGTACAACTTGTTTTTGATCCATTATGTCTTGGTTTATTGCCCTGACAATGTACAAACAAACAGTAAATGGTTCATTTCAAGTCGACACAAATCCTAAATCAAACTAATTGATTAAAAAAAGCACATTTCAGCAGCTGCCTTTCACAAGAATATTGACTTTAGTTCAGTATTGTGTGCCTTTTGTCTCTTGGATGAATAACTCGTCTTTCTCACAATCCGTTTGATTACTTAGATACTTAGTTTGTCACTCAAATCTAAAATGTAGTTAAAATGTAATGCAGAATCTAAGTTATCCAGCCTTTTCTAAAATTACAGAATAATTGAGAGTTGTTTTTACCCTTGGCAAAGTCTAAAGTGCAGAAACGCTGATGTCTAAATGGGGTCAGTGTGATGTTAGCACAAACACGCTTTTCATATTTCAGTTCCATTTCAGGAGCCAATGGCTAGACAGATTATACACAAATGTTTAAATGTTATTTGGGTTCATAAAGTCACTATATTAATCGAGTGTGTAGTCCTGTGTGTTAATACCATTGTTTTTGCCACTCTTATGAGACAATATTTCACACACATTTAATCTGCACAGACTGAGAGGCAATTGATTCATTTCATGTGTATATATCCCCAGTAAATACAGAGATATTTGTCCTAAACCAAGACAAAACATCTCATTTTCAATCTCATATAACCGACTCTACTAGAGAATTCTAACCTGACCTCGATGTCTAAGGTCTTTGAAAGTTATGATGTCATGTTGTGCGCCTTTAAACAAACTGCAAGTTCGGCAATATGTTGTGAATGTAAAGAATTATAATATATCTTTTAAGTTAAAGTTGTTGATCTGTGCTGGATTTCTCACAGGGACTGATTGCGTTTTATTTTTAAATATATATTGAAGAAAAGATCAGCGATGTACATGTGATCTTTTACTAGATTAATTTTGCGTAAGGTGACATCACGTTCAGTATGTCCCAATAGTCTCGAAACTGAAACTCTTAACAACTTTTTCCAAACAAAAGTAGTAAATTGAACAAACTACAAAGATATAATGTAGAAGTCTTCTTTTTTTTTCTTGTGTTTTTAATATCTTTTTGGGTTGTTTCCTGGCTTCTTGTCTCACTTTTCTGTTCCCTCGTTCCTCTTGGTGGTAGAAACCAGGATTAAATGTTAATTTGCTTCAGAAACTCTCGTATTTAAGTATCTAGTTTACTTGTATTACTTGAAGCCCACTGTTCTTCGAGCTATTATCAAATGTCAACCCCGTGCTAAACTTAAAGATGCACTGTGTAACTTTCTTGGTGGAACGTGCGCTGCCAGCTTGTATCCATGGAGATGTTAAATGTAACCCTGGTAAAAAAACGCTGCCTTGATCTCTCTCTCTCTCTCTCCCACTTGCGCGGTCCCTAGCACACTCGTTCTCTCCCGTAAACGTCATTGCGTCGTCATCACTTTGTGCATGAGTCAGTCACGTGACGGTGCGCAGCCAAACAGCTGTATGTAATCAGTGAATCAAAGCAGCTAATGACATGCCGGTTGAGGAAAATCGGGGAACGCTACAGGAGCCAACTGCCAGGCCAGATCTACCAATTCAGTGTGTTTTACTAAACGTTTGAAACCGGCCCGCGATGGCGAGCTAGACCCTGAGCCGAACAGAGCCAGACTGAACTCTAGGCAGCAAGCCTACAGCCTTACCACCAGTCCGGACTCTACGACAGGAACTCCACCTGCTCTGGTTGGGCCGGTAGGAGGCTCCTGTAGCCACCCTTCTTTTTGTTTGTTCAACAAACTCTTTCAACTTGCACCACTGCTCGTGGTTCGTGGACATTCTCACACACTTCCCCCTGCCCATGGACAATTTGCACCAACACACGTGTCAGCGTGAAACACGCTGAAACCTCATGAACTTTCCCTCTTGGACAATATCTTTGATAATAATAATAATTCTTCTATTGTAAATAATTGAATGGCCATTCCATGTATGTTTAAATATTGTTTGTCTCACTAAATATATGGTACCAACACGCATTCTGCATTCAGTCTTAATCTTCACCCCAGCTCCAGCAGCCGAACTATAGAACTTTCTGATTTTAGCCCAAACCATTAATTTTACTGATATATAAATATACATATATTCTGACAAAGCTCCTTGTATCTGAAATACATGCTACATCTTGGCGAGCTAGCCAGGAGCTGGGTTGTATGATAATTAAGTCGGAATAACATAACCTCTAATAAGTCTCATTTAACCTCATCTATCCAACTTGCAATGGATATTTTTCAAAACCTCGGGATTAAAATCCCTAACGCAGTTTTAGTAGATGCTGCAGTCGAGCATAGTTTTGCGGAAGTCCTTCCTTGAGCAATATGGAGATTTAAATTGCAATGAAATTATTGACTGTAAGGAATCTGTGTTTCATCAATTGCTAGTTGTCGAACACGTGTCAAGACTGTCTGTAGCCAAATTAGCTTCAATCCTACAGTATACATTCATTTCTGAGGAAGGAAATAAGTTTCATATTCAAGATTTGTCTGATATATATTTATCAAAGTTGGGTAGCTTAAAGACCGATGCCTATTTGTCTGATTTGCAGAAAATAGCTAAAATGTCTGGGAAAGACTATGAAATTGTTCTTGGAGAAATTAAACCAGTTTCTTCTAACCCGAAACCTGGTTTTTGCTTCCGCTGTGAGTAAGATGGACACATTAGACCACAATTTGATGCTAATCCAAACCCGGCATTGGTTTGTGCAAAGCGCAAGCAATTTCAAGATAAGCAGCAAACCTGAAAAAAAAACACTTCTGGACATTTAAACTAACTGCTGTTTCTGATGTGGGACTCCCAGGAACTGAGCAGGACCTACCTCATCCCTCAAAGACTGAATTTTCTGCCCATTGTGCTGAGCTCCACTCAAGCTCAAGGAATAGGGTCCCAAAAGGACTTGTTGGATCCAGATGTACAGCGGAGATAACTATCAATGGTCGACAAAGTTCCTGTCTTCTGGATACTGGCTCACAAGTAACCACAATACCTGTATCATTTTATAACAAACACCTGTCATTTCAACCTGTGCAGTCAATACAGGATTTACTTGAAATTGAAGTTGCAGCGAGGCAGAATGTTCCCCATCTTGGTTACATACAGACTACAATGACATTTCCTAAAGACTTTGTTGGCAGTACCATCACCATCCCAACATTGGCACTCATTGTTCCGGATGTAAACCCAGGACTGTCGACCTCAATCCTTATTGGCATGAACACTCTCGAGACCCTCTATTGTAATTTCCAGCGAGTTTCAAGTGAAAACTTTTCTTTCCAACCCCAGTTCTTTGGCTATCGTGCTGTGCTACAAACTCTCAAAGTGACCTACCATCAAACCGGAGGTGATTACCTTGGAGTTGTAACCCTCCACAGCAAAACACCTGTTCTCGTTCCGGCTGGTCACACTGTCGTTCTTGAAGGCTCTGCTAAATCTTCAGGGCCAGCTTGTCAGTATGCTGTCGTTCAACATCCGGTTTCAGGCCTGCCGGGTGGTTTGTGCGTTAGCAGCTGTCTAGTCGCCCTGCCAGCTCGTTTTCCTCACAAATTTCCAGTTATTGTGAGAAATAAGTCTGAGCAAGATACCTTCATACCACCACTGACCATCGTAGCAGAACTTGGAGCATATGACTTTATTATCTCTTGAGCGCCATGTGACTACTTCATCAGCACAAGAGAACAGGGGCAACCTGCTGGACTTCAATTTTGGAGAATCACCATTACCACCAGAGTGGAAAGAGAGTCAAAACCAAGTTACGGACCATGTCTGATGTATTCTCACATCATGACTTGGATTTTGGTTGCACACATCACGTCAAACATATTAATCTGCATGACAATACTCCGGTCAAGCACCGAGCAAGACCAATTCACCCTCAGGATATAGAGGCAGTCCGCAACCATCTGCTAGATCTTCTTGACACCGGTGTTATACGAGAATCAGAATCACCTTTTTCATCACCAATTGTTGTTGTTGTCAAAAAGACAATGGAGACATAAGACTTTGCATTGACTACCGCAAGCTCAACATACAAACTGTCAAAGATGCCTACGCACTACCTAACTTGGAAGAACAATTTTCAGCACTTAACGGATCCAAATGGTTTTCAGTCCTAGACCTCAAGTCGGGCTATTACCAAATTGAAATGAATGAAGAGATAAACCGAAAACAGCATTCGTCACACCGTTCAGATTCTGGGAATTCAACAGAATGCCGCGGGGGGTAACTAACGCACCCTCCACTTTTCAAAGACTGATGGAGAAGTGTATGGGTGAGCTTCACTTGAAGGACGTCCTAGTGTTTTTGGATGACCTGATCATTTTCTCCGATACACTAGAGGAGCATGAGCGTCGACTGCTGAGGGTGCTGAGCCGTTTACAAGATTATGGACTTAAACTGTCACCTGAAAAATGCAAATTCTTTCAAACATCTCTCAAATACTTGGGACATATTGTTTCAGAAAAAGGAATTGAGACTGACCCTGACAAAGTATCTGCACTAAAATCCTGGCCAAATCCAACTAATCTAAAAACTTTACACTCTTTCCTAGGATTTGCCGGCTATTATCGTCTCATCAAGGGATACTCTGCCATTGCCAAACCCCTCAATGACTTGACCCGCGGATATTCATCCACTCGCAAGGACTCCAAACCCCAACAGTTTGATCCAAAACAACCGTTCGGTTCAAGGTGGGGGCCTGAATGCCAGCATGCCTTCACGACCCTGGTTGAGAAACTCACCACTGCACCAGTTCTAGGATTTGCAGATCCAAAACAACCTTATATCCTTCACACCGATGCCAGCACAACAGGACTGGGTGCAGCACTTTATCAAGAGCAAGATGGGAAACCGAGGGCTATTGCTTATGCAAGCAGAGGGTTATCAGCTAGTGAAAGCAGATATCCAGCACACAAGCTTGAATTTTTAGCACTTAAATGGAGTGTTACTGAAAAATTCCAAGATCATTTGTATGGTGCTAATTTTACGGTAGTGACGGATAAGATAAGATATTCCTTTATTGTCCCACATGGGGAAATTTCATTGGTGCAACGCAAGTAGATCCAGAGGTAGATACAGAAGAACAGATCACTTATAGGAAGTCTGAAAAACACTTTCAGTAGATCTCCTATAAATAAATAAAAACTCCCATATAATAACCCCCTTACCTACATTCTGACCTCGGCCAAGCTGGATGCAACCAGTCATCGGTGATTGGCTGCACTTTCTACATTTTCATTCAAATTACAGTACAGACCCGGAAGACACAACATGGACGCCGATGGACTCTCCCGCCGTTCACATGAAGAGTCTTCCCATGCCATATCCGATCAAGAATTCCTCAGCCGGTTTACAGAGCAACATACTCCAGGTCCCGGAGATGCCATTCTAACGCCCAACGTGGTTGACACAATTTGTCTGAGCTGCCTACTACGCACTGAAACATCAAACGCATTGATTGAGTCTCCGTCCATCACAGCTGATGCTGTCCCTGAAGACTACATGGATAATCATGGACTGCCAGTAGTTCCGGCGTTATCCAATTCTGAGCTTCGGGACAAGCAGATGGCAGACTCAACTCTTCGTGAAGTTATCCACCAGATGGAGACTGGAGAGAAGGTTCCTCCTACGGCTAGGGAGGAGTCACCTGACATTTATTTGCTATTAAGAGAACTCAGTAAGTTGGAACTGATCGATGGCATCCTTTACAGAAAGCGACAGAACAATGAGCAACCGTCTTACCAGCTCGTCTTGGCTGAGGAACTTCGTTTTGCAGTATTAGAGTTTACATGACGACATGGGTCACATGGGAATCGAGCCAGTCAATCAAGACAAACCTCAACCTCACTCACAATATGTTCAAAACCTCAAGTCTCGATTAAAAGAAAGCTATAGCATTGCCTCAAAAAACGCTGCAAAAGCCGCAGAAAAGAACAAGACAAAGTCATACCTTCGAAGCTGGAAGCGGGAGACCGTGTTCTTGTGCGCAGTGTGCGGTTGAGAGGAAAGCACAAGCTTAGTGATAAGTGGGAACAGGACATCTACGTTGTGGTTAAACAAGTTGGAGACCTGCCAGTCTACGTAGTAAAATCAGAGCGTCACGAGGGTTCCACTCGCACCCTTCAGAGACCTCCTTTTATCATGTAGTTTTCTTCCTGCTATCGATGAATCTTCTATTGGAACCAGTCCTGTAAAAAACCCGTCAGCAATGCCAACTTCCACTTACCTCTGACGACTCAGACAATGACTCCATGCATGAATTTACACCCAGTTTGGTTCCATGCCCAGTAAGGTTCCAGAGAGAGACTGTCACTTAAGTTCCCAATTCTTTGTCTCCATGTGTTTCCCAACCGTGCCTTGCTCCAGAGCCCTTACCTGCTATTGAGCCAATCCCTATCTCCAACGTTCCGCCAGAGTCTACACCTGAACACTTACCTGCAGAGGACACTTGTTTACCTCTGAGAGCCAACTTGACTGAACCCTCAGTAGAACTACCTGAAGAGAACCTGCCGGACGTTTCACACAGTGAGGAGGCGGAAGACTGTCAATGAGCCCAACATCGCTGAGCTACCAAACTTTGATCCAAATTCAACCATAGAACCTGAACTTGAAACGGTCCCTAGACGTTCTGGTCGCCAAAGAGTACAACCTAATAGGCTACATTACAGTTCGCTAGATAACCCAATCTCTGCTGTTCAACCGTTGTTGCATAGTTTATCTGATATTTTACATCCAAAACTTACCACCATTTCTCCTGTTCAGGAGGTTTAGTATGCAACGGGACGTGCATAGATTTGAGGGGGGAGGATGCAACCCTGGTAAAAAACGCTGCCTTGATCTCTCTCTCTCTCTCTCCCACTTGCGCGGTCCCTAGCACACTCGTTCTCTCCCGTAAACGTCATTGCGTCGTCATCACTTTGTGCATGAGTCAGTCGCGTGACGGTGCGCAGCCAAACAGCTGTATATAATCAGGGAATCAAAGCAGCTAATGACATGCCGGTTGAGGAAAATCGGGGAAAGCTACAGGAGCCAACTGCCAGGCCAGATCTACCAATTCAGTGTGTTTTACTAAACGTTTGAAACCGGCCCGCGATGGCGAGCTAGACCCTGAGCCGAACAGAGCCAGACTGAACTCTAGGCAGCAAGCCTACAGCCTTACCACCAGTCCGGACTCTACGACAGGAACTCCACCTGCTCTGGTTGGGCCGGTAGGAGGCTCCTGTAGCCACCCTTCTTTTTGTTTGTTCAACAAACTCTTTCAACTTGCACCACTGCTCGTGGTTCGTGGACATTCTCACACACTTCCCCCTGCCCATGGACAATTTGCACCAACACACGTGTCAGCGTGAAACACGCTGAAACCTCATGAACTTTCCCTCTTGGACAATATCTTTGATAATAATAATTCTTCTGTTGTAAATAATTGAATGGCCATTCCATGTTTTAAATATTGTTTGTTGCACTAAATATATGGTACCAACACGCATTCTGCATTCAGTCTTAATCTTCACCCCAGCTCCAGCAGCCGAACTATAGAACTTTCTGATTTTAGCCCAAACCATAAATTTTACTGATATATCAATTGACATATATTCTGACAAAGCTGCTTGTATCTGAAATACATGCTACATAAAGCTTTGCCAGGAACAGTCCAAAGTCTGTCATTAAACACATCCATCTTGCGTTTATTCAATTTCAAGCGTTTTTATTGCCAAAGAAAAAAAGCCTCCTTATTATGAGCAGGTTGGCCTTTCCACAGACCTGGCTTGTAACCCGACCTTTCGACACCACCTGCCTGTCTCCATGGCAATGGATTAGTTTAGTGCAATGCTGTGGAGCAAGGCAAAGCAATGATATCCCCCTCATGCAGAAGTATGAGGAAATCAGAATGATGATAATTATTCAAAATGGCAAGATTACGAGTTATTCTTTTAGCTTTCACTTTCTTTTGATGTCCTCTGCTCCCGTTTGCTCCTGGTGCAGAGCTCATTGCTGACTCCTTGTATGCAGCCTGAGTCTCTGTGCGTTCAATGTCCCTGAATACAAATGTGCAGCGTCTCTAGAGGCCAAAGACATCGAAACAGACGCAGTTGTTCAGCAAATTTCAACAATGAATTCAACTAATGACATTGTTACATGAGGCATTTCCTAAATAGACTTTACCCTCTGAACTCCATGACTTTTTTATTTGTCAAATGATCAGAATGTGTTTAATTGAAACGTACATCACTCTGAGGAGTTTATTGCTTTGAAACCTTTGACACTTTGATCATGCTGCGATCACACACACAACGTCAAAACAGAACTAAACTGGGATTTATGTTACAATTATCCTGAGTTTAGTCCTGGTTTGGACTTGCTTTGGGCCTTGTTCTAGTTCAGATTCTGTACCAATTTGTGCAGTGTGTGGTGCGGACCCGGAACTAAGGGTGCAGTCACACTTGCAGAAACGCCACATTCAAATTGGGACTAAACTAGGACTAAACCGTGAACTAAACATGGACTAGAACAGGACCAAATCAAGTCTACATTAGAATTAAACCGGCTCAAACTGGGACCAGGGCCAAACGTGTGAACGCGCAACTAAATCGGGACTAGATTAGGACCAGATTAGGACCAAACCAGGTCCAAACCAGGACCAAACCAGGACCAAACCAGGACCAAACCAGGACCAAACCAGGACCAAACCAGGACCAAACCTTAAATTGCCAGAAATGTCAGTTTCCAGATGGTAGAATGTGAAACTCGACACACTCGGACGGGGAAAAGTGTCAGTATTCCTTTATGTGGCATTTTTTTAAAGGAAATATCTCATTGTATGCAGTGTTAATCACATTTTTTAACCTTTCCGTCAAACCACATCCCAAATGAGCATTCTATATGAACTTCTCATTGCATATAATGTCATGTGAAAATGCTAGTTGTAAACCTGATCTGCTAATGACTTGTTATTAAAGTATTCTCTCCCTCCCTCCCTCCCTCTCTCCTCCTTTCTCCTTTTGTGTTTCAGCAAATTGAGTCCAGATCTGCTCCCAGGACTAGACTTGGACCCGGATCAGACCTGGACTCACAGGCAGGACAGACGGAGGCGGAGACGGAGGGAGAGACACTAAATCCTCGTAGTTTACAGAGCTCGACTTACAGTGAGCCTCATAAATGTGACCGTGTTTTCCACTGTCCATTGTACCAGCATCGCTACAGTCATGAAACTTCAAATAAATATGCTTTTCTATTACAATTTGTGTTTGGTGTTTTTCAACGAAACAATGACAATTATGACCATTGTCTTGCTCATTGGCTGATGATAATAACTGTGTTTCAGGAATAGATTTTTGTTCTGGTGGACGGTCCGCCACCTTCTTGTCTCTATGGAAACAGTATTGATTTACCCAGAACGCTCCACTGTATTCACTGCTTTCCACTTCATGTCATTCACCATTTTGAAAAGACACAATGTGGGTTCTGCCCGGTGGTCGAGTGGTCTAAGCAGCAGCACATTTGCCAGGCTCTGTGTGCTGAATGTCCTCCCTGCTCTTCTCCCCCATTTCACACTACGTTGTCCTGTTTAATTGAGAATATGGGCCGAAAAGTCATTTTAAAAAAGAACATGCATATTCAGTTTTTTGTATTATTGTTCTAAATTATTGTATTTTTCACAAATTAATAGCATTGACAATGGTCCCAATTCTCCTGATAAATAAATTAAAACTTGTAGCTCCAGGAGAACAGTGGAACAAAGAAGATTGGCGGGCTTTTAAAAATCATTTGAACACATATATAAACGCTGCAGCACAAGCTCTTATTTATCCATGTGGGTCTTTTCATTTCACTTTATCCTTTCAAACCAAACAAACTGCTCCTTGTTTATTCACGTAGCCTTTTCGTCAGCTTTTATTAATCATTTATAACCTATAACACGGCTTTGTTCATAATAGATCTATGGTTTGTACATAATAGATCCACTGTTTATGATTGATATAATAGATCCACTGTTCATATTATAATAGATCTATGGTTTGTACATAATAGATCCACTGTTTATGATTAATATTATAATAGATCCACTGTTTATGATATTATAATAGATCCACGGTTTATGATTGATATTATAATAGATCCATGGTTTATGATTGATATTATAATAGATCCATGGTTTAAGATTGATATTATAATAGATCCATGGTTTATGATTGATATTATAATAGATCCACGGTTTATGATTGATATTATAATAGATCCACTGTTAATGATTGATATTATAATAGATCCACTGTTTATGATATTATAATAGATCCACGGTTTATGATTGATATTATAATAGATCCATGGTTTAAGATTGATATTATAATAGATCCATGGTTTATGATTAATATTATAATAGATCCACTGTTTATGATATTATAATAGATCCACGGTTTATGATTGATATTATAATAGATCCATGGTTTATGATTGATATTATAATAGATCCATGGTTTAAGATTGATATTATAATAGATCCATGGTTTATGATTGATATTATAATAGATCCACGGTTTATGATTGATATTATAATAGATCCACTGTTAATGATTGATATTATAATAGATCCACTGTTTATGATATTATAATAGATCCACGGTTTATGATTGATATTATAATAGATCCATGGTTTAAGATTGATATTATAATAGATCCACGGTTTATGATTGATATTATAAGAGATCCATGGTTTAAGATTGATATTATAATAGATCCATGGTTTATGATTGATATTATAATAGATCCATGGTTTATGATTGATATTATAATAGATCCATGGTTTAAGATTGATATTATAATAGATCCATGGTTTATGATTGATATTATAATAGATCCACGGTTTATGATTGATATTATAATAGATCCACTGTTAATGATTGATATTATAATAGATCCACTGTTTATGATATTATAATAGATCCACGGTTTATGATTGATATTATAATAGATCCATGGTTTAAGATTGATATTATAATAGATCCATGGTTTATGATTAATATTATAATAGATCCACTGTTTATGATATTATAATAGATCCACGGTTTATGATTGATATTATAATAGATCCATGGTTTATGATTGATATTATAATAGATCCATGGTTTAAGATTGATATTATAATAGATCCATGGTTTATGATTGATATTATAATAGATCCACGGTTTATGATTGATATTATAATAGATCCACTGTTAATGATTGATATTATAATAGATCCACTGTTTATGATATTATAATAGATCCACGGTTTATGATTGATATTATAATAGATCCATGGTTTAAGATTGATATTATAATAGATCCATGGTTTATGATTAATATTATAATAGATCCACTGTTTATGATATTATAATAGATCCACGGTTTATGATTGATATTATAATAGATCCATGGTTTATGATTGATATTATAATAGATCCATGGTTTAAGATTGATATTATAATAGATCCATGGTTTATGATTGATATTATAATAGATCCACGGTTTATGATTGATATTATAATAGATCCACTGTTAATGATTGATATTATAATAGATCCACTGTTTATGATATTATAATAGATCCACGGT
The DNA here is from genome assembly GCF_026437365.1 of Eucyclogobius newberryi. Taxonomy (NCBI): domain Eukaryota; kingdom Metazoa; phylum Chordata; class Actinopteri; order Gobiiformes; family Gobiidae; genus Eucyclogobius; species Eucyclogobius newberryi. The sequence goes on from NW_027315819.1 coordinate 140,240, forward strand.
TTATGATTGATATTATAATAGATCCATGGTTTAAGATTGATATTATAATAGATCCACGGTTTATGATTGATATTATAAGAGATCCATGGTTTAAGATTGATATTATAATAGATCCATGGTTTATGATTGATATTATAATAGATCCATGGTTTATGATTGATATTATAATAGATCCATGGTTTAAGATTGATATTATAATAGATCCATGGTTTAAGATTGATATTATAATAGATCCACGGTTTATGATTGATATTATAAGAGATCCATGGTTTAAGATTGATATTATAATAGATCCATGGTTTATGATTGATATTATAATAGATCCACGGTTTATGATTGATATTATAATAGATCCACGGTTTATGATTGAGTGTTTACATTTCCGGGTTCGCACGAGCCGTCGCGTTCCGCTCGCTGCGCGCTGACGTCACGCACCGGGGCTTTCCTCCGTGACGTCAGAGCACAGCAGTAACGGAGGCGGCGGAAAAGAAAGTCCCGGACCCTCCTCAGTCGGCTCCGGCAGAACCTGGACTTGAACCTGGACGAGAGCCGGTGTCGCGGAGCTGAGAATCGGCTTGGCGGGAAGCACCGAGCGGCCTTTTCTCCCGTGGTTCCCGTGACGGCGGTGACGGCGCAGTCCGCTGTCCACAGCCGCGGAAGCACCGACCGCACCGGGCATTCGAGGCGAGGCTGACTGCAGGGAGCCGCGGAGGAGCGAGGTGAGTGGCCGGGGATGGAGCCTCCGTTGCGGGCTAGTCTCACCGCTGTTCTCCGCGTCTCCGCTGCGGGATAATTACACGCGTTTCCATTAATTAACTGCGTAAACGTTAATTACGCACGGCGGGGTCCCGTGTGAGATGTGTGCGGTGGCAGCTTGTGATGCATGAAAACGCTTGCGAGGGGGAAAATGACACGGGTTAAAGGTGCACTACGTAACTTTCTGCCACCCGCGTGTCACCATGGAGACGGGCAGCGACGCTTGAAAACGCTGCACTTTGAGTCGTGATTGAATTGAAATTACTTCCTTTGAACAGGCAACCGAATTTTCTTTGCAAACAACGAATTGTGTGGGGAAAAAAGAGCTAATTCTGTCATTAATTCCTGTTCTGAAATACATGGAATTCTTGTATTTGTTTGTTATTAGTTGAATAAAACATAAAACGAACAGAAAACACAGTAAAACAGTAAAATTCAACACTTACGCCAGTGTTTGATAGATATGTCAGTTTTCATAATCACTAAACTAGCATTTTTCAGAGTTTATTAGTAATAATGGTGTTATTGTTGGCAAGAACACTAAATATTGACTTGATTAAGTTACAAATACTTGTGATCAGCCTCAGATTTTGATGTATTTTGTCCATTTTCTTTAGTTTAGTTCGGCCCCTTATCTTGGTGGACTTTAGTTTGTGCCAGTTTTAAGCTCCACGATGCTCGTTATAAATAAGATTCTATTAAATATGCTGCAGTATTGTTCTAACGCTGCTACATTTCTGCAGTGTGGGTGAAAATACTCAGCATTTGGGAGTCAAACGTGTATAATATGTGTGTACTTTGGTTCATACTTGTGCTGCGTTCACTCTTGCACTTTAGTTCTTGTAAGTTTATTCCCATCTTTAGTTCTGATGTGGCTTTTAATCCTGTTCCACTTCTGTTCAAGTCCCGTTTTGTGCGAATGTGCGTCGTTTCTGTCCGACAATAGCCTTACGAGTTGCTCCCGCAGGTCGTGCGAGGGTTAAATTCTTCTGGAGGTCATTTCCCTGCCACTCCCCGGCGTCAGGTCACCGTTTATTTGTGTTGTGTTACTCAAATACGATCCCTGAAGTTCCTGCTCAGTCGTGTTATCGTGTGAAGAGACTCTCTATAAGATCGTGTACCTGTGTTAAGCTTTGATAAATACGTTGTTTTTGAGGGAAAGTCGCAGCGCGTGAAGTTTCTAAATGGTTTCTGTAGTCGACTCAAAGTGGATGTGACGAAACGGGTCAGAAGCTGTGAAAACTATGAAGTATCTCAATGTATTTTACCCAATCTGCACTCAAAAGTACTAGTAAACGGTGTATGTTCATGTTAGGGAAACGTTAAAATAGATTAAAACTCATGATTCACTCAAAATCTTCAGCTAACTCGCTCCATATCTTTTCCTTTTTAACTGTTGTCCCATATAAATCCTTTTAATCGAAGTAAAATAATAATATAATTTTTTAAAAAGATTAAAAAATTAAAAAAAGATTAAAATTACTTTTTTAAATTTGACAAAAAACGTTGAATTTTTAAAAAAAAATTCACAGCTCTGTCAGTTTAACAATAAATATGATAAAAAAGTTTATAAATGGCGTGTTTTTTGCACAATTGAAACAGGGATTTGCTACTTGCAGATGGCATTAAACTTCAAACTAAAAGACGTTTGTGCACGCTAATTTCAGCCATTCATTGCATTTTCCAATATATTAACGATTAATCTTGCAGCTGTAAACGTAATTGTATTAATGAATCGTGAATTAAATCTTTTGTGTGTCGATAATTAGCGTCGCCGCAGTGAAAAACAGGCGCGCGAATGATTCCTTTATGACATTTCTTTGTTCAGGCACAGCTCTTTCTAGCTTTTTCGTCACCTATAAATCACGATTTCGCTTGTCGCCGTTCGAGATCGAAGAGCCCGCACTTCCCGTCTTTTCATAGCTTCTGTTGCCTCTCTGAAAACATTGGCGTTCATCTTCTGTGTGTGTGGGTGTAACCGGAGCTGCGTCTTGCGTCGTGGCATTACCTCACCCGCCGTCAAGAGTCCGCGTCCCGTTACGAGTCTCGTCTTTCGCACAACGAGCCGCTTTATCGGGCAGATTTGCTTGGGCTGAACCTCGTCCGCCGAAACGTTACACCGGTCGCCCTGTTTACTGCAGCCCGAGCCGAAATGCAACATTTTCTCAACACATCTTTTGACGGGAGAGTTTCAAGCAGTGTTTGTTTTATCGCGTGTGAGTTTTCGGGGAAAAAATGACGCTAAAACGCCAACGAGAATGTGCCGTGAAATGTAGGGATGCAAGAAAATCGCCCTGTTTACCGCGGCCCGAGCTGAAACGCAACATTTTCTGAACACATCTTTTGACGGGAGAGTTTTCAGCAGTGTTTGTTCGATTGCGTGTGAGTTTTCGGCATTTTTTTTTCAGCCTCCAGATGTCGCCAAAACGCCAACGAGAATACGCCGTGAAATGTAGAGATGCAAGAAAATCGCCTTGTTTACTGCGGCTAGAGGCGAATCGCTACATTTTTTGAACACATCTTTTGACGGGAGAGTTTCAAGCAGTGTTTGTTTGATCACGTGAGTTTTCGGCGTTTTTTTTAAGCCTCCAGATGTCGCCAAACCGCCAAAGGGAATGCGCCGTGAAATGTAGAGATGCAAGGAAAAAACACAATTTCAATGGTCGCAATTGGCAAAACGTAAAGTCTGCAATTATTTAAGTTTGCATTCTGTACAAACCCGTGCTAACCCTGTAGTTTAGACTGCTGAAATTAATTTTATTCTTGTATTTAGCGGTCCGTATTTCAGTCTTTCTCTCACATGATGGTTTAAAAAGCGCTCGTTTGAACAGAATGTAACTACTAAAACATAAATCGCAACGTTTGTCAGAACAATTATATCTTATCGCCAAAAGTCTCAACAGTAATATCAAATTATACAGCAAGATCCTTTGGTCATTGTTTTGTTGCAGCAGAGGCTAAAAAACACAAGGAACTACATAGACCATGATCCTTTGCTCCATTTCAATGCAGACAACATAAACAAATAACAGTTTTTAATATTATTGCAGTAAAAATCATTCCGCGAAATGCATATCCTGATAATATCATTCCATTTGTTATGTTACGTGTTTATTTCGCACTTCAAAATGACCTTTTGTAAACCTATTTAACAGGCTAAAAACAATGGCTTATTATTGCTATGACGTATTTATCATATAATAATATAGTAATATAACGTGGTGGTGTGAGCAGATGTAACTTTGCTTTTCTCATGGCTCAAACTCAGGTTCAAATATGAAAGATTGGTAATTTGTCGCTGACACAAAAACTGTTAAAAAAATAAAAAAAACTGCTATAAATAAGCTTAAGTACTTATTTAGTGTCTCATAAAAGTTACGTATTCGACCATCTACAGCTCAAATCTTAACGTACTACAATACATAACAACAACTTGTGCAAGATAAATATATACATGATAAAAATGGAGCAACAAAAATGATCTATTATTTTATTAAAGTTGATATAGTAATGTAATTAGACTAAGAGTTAAATAAGCTTACCTACAGTAACTCTAGAAATTACACTTTTGAAATATAGTCCTTTGTTTGAGCCTGCCTCTGTAGTTGCTTTTATTTATTTATTATTATTTTTTCTAGCAGCGCCCCCTGGTGGTGGGAGGGGGGCGTGTCCGGCTCGAGCGTCGCGCAGCGTTGCCTCCGAAGCGGCTCGCATTAAAGTTTCAGGACTTCAGCAGCGCGGCTCCTCCGGCACCGCTCTAATTATAGCATTTGGAATCACTCGGCTCTACGCAGCATCACGTCGGACCTTGAACGCACCGCGCGCACACACACACACACACACACACACACGCACACGCACACGCACACAGCACACACACATACACACACGCACACGCATACATACACACACACACGCACACGCATACATACACATCACACACACACGCACGCACGCACACACACACACGCACACGCGCACACACACACACAGCACACACACACACTCGCACACACACACACACACACACACACAGCACACACACACACAGCACACACACACACTCGCACACACACACACACACACACACACACACACACACACAGCACACTCGCAGCACACACACGCACACACAACACACACACGCAGCACACACACGCACACACAACACACACACGCACGCACGCGCAAACACGCACACACACACACAGACACACACACGCGCACACACACACACGCACACACACGCACACGCGCACACACACACACACACACACAGAGAGAGGGTACTAATGAGAGACGGCGTTAAAGTCCGATTGAGTCCATCTGCCTCCCACGGCTGTTCCTCTTCGCGCCGCTCCAGGCTTTAAAAAAGAGAGATGTTTAAATGTTTAAGAAAAGCAGGACAAAACAACATATTCATCACTTCACAGTCAAAGGGACAAATCCTTAATGGTTATAGCATTAGCGGCGCAATGCTAAAATGAGGAACTCAATTTCAATGCAAAGAAAAGGCCCGATAACTCCCATCAGAGATTAACAGTGACTGCTCATCCGTTTGTTCCAGAAATACAAATCCCACTAATTTTTCCCATCAGGATACAAAAAAAAAAGAATAACGAGCTATAATTTTATTTCAAAATCTGTAATCAAAAGTTTTGAATGTGTGTTTTTTGTGCTGAAAACAACCAACCATTTGTATCAAACGCTCTACAATTTGTCCTTCAGTGTCATGTTTGGCTCCACTTCCTCCTGGATGCTGAATATGACATCTGTAGCGGGTTTTTTAATCGTTGCCCAGGGACATTATTTCTGTGTAAAAACATGAAATCCGCCCACACATTTCAGTCGGTTTCAGCTCTTGCCTCTGAGTCGAGTCCTTGGAAGTCGAGTCCTTGGAAGTCGAGTCCTTGGAAGTCGAGTCCTTGGAAGTCGATTCCTTGGAAGTCGCGTTCGTTCGCCGGCAGGACACGAAGAGCCATTAGATCCGGCATCGCTCCAAAACACGCCCACAAGTGCACGGCAAATCCAATCACTGCTAAATGTGCATCTGCGGCGACTATTACGGCGTGAATATTCTGTACTGTCAATGAAAACACTGGAGACGCTTGTGTTTGTGAAGAATCCTGCACTATAAACTTAATCAACTGCGGAGTATCGTCGTCTTAGCCGGAGATCGTCACGTTATCCCGGCGGACATCCTAAGGAAAACGCAAAGTTTGACATGGTCTATAAGAGATCTTCTACTGAGAGTGTTTTTCAGACTTCCTATAAGTGATCTGTTCTTCTGTATCTACCTCTGTATCTACCTGCGTTGCATCAATGAAATTTCCCCATGTGGGACAATAAAGGAATATCTTATCTTATCTTATCTTATCTTAATCGTGTTCAGGGTTCACAGGGTTCAGTCACTACAATAAGATAAGATAAGATAAGATATTCCTTTATGGCATTTTAACAGACTTTTACCTCCTTTTTGTTCTATTTATTGCATTTTATCCTTGTCGGTTGCAGGCCTGATACAAGTTCATCGATTAATCATAGTTTATTGTTTATTTAAATGGTGCTATGAGCTGAGGAAAGAGGTTTTATGTGCAGTAAATTACCCAAAAGGACATTGGAAAGCGTTTGTGTTTTAATGTTCCCCGTGGCATCATTTTAATCGAATGTATTAAACATTTCTTATTCACGCGCTTTTGCAATCCAAACAACAAACTGATCAATCCAAAGAATAATCACTAGATTAATCGATAAACAAAATTATTGTTAGTTCCCGCCCTGGTTGGTTGAAATATTATGCTTTTTCTACATTTATGCGGAACTTTATTATAATTTAAATGTTCTCTATAAATAAACGATGATTGCTCTTGATCTCTTTTAAAACATTATATTTTACACACATATTTACTCAAGTGTCGACATGAACTATTATTATTATCAATAGACACTAATTATCCAAGCTCACATCTAAAACAATAATACATTCAGCTTGGAAATATGTACGAAAATTGCTGCGTTGCAATAGAAAAGTGCAAGAACAGAAACAAACAATGTCTAAAGTAATAATAATAATACACAAACAGCTCCTTATACGGGCATTTCCCTGCACGGTTCCACTTCCTGCTGCCTCTCGTCAGAGAGAGAGAGAGAGAGAGAGAGAGAGAGAGAGAGAGAGAGAGAGAGAGAGAGAGAGAGAGAGAGAGAGAGAGAGAGAGAGAGAGAGAGAGAGAGAGGAGAGAGAGAGAGAGAGAGAGAGAGAGAGAGAGAGAGAGAGAGAGAGAGAGAGAGAGAGAGAGAGAGAGAGAGAGAGAGAGAGAGAGAGGAGAGAGAGAGAGAGAAGAGAGAGAGAGAGAGAGAGAGAGAGAGAGAGAGAGAGAGAGAGAGAGAGAGAGAGAGAGAGAGAGAGAGCGAGAGAGCGAGAGAGCGAGAGAGCGAGAGAGCGAGAGAGCGAGAGAGCGAGAGAGCGAGAGAGCGAGAGAGGAGAGAGAGAGAGAGCGAGAGAGAGCGAAGAGAGCGAGAGAGAGCGAGAGAGCGAGAGAGCGAGCCAAAACCCAATTAAATATGAATTTCACAAGCCAGAGCTTCAATTTGTCACATTTAACGCACAAAATAGTCACATCTCGTCTTCTAAAGTCTGAACTCTGCTCCAAACCTGTGGACGTGACTCGTTTAAAAAGACCCGAGCTGAACGCTGACAATATGAAATGATTGGATCTCATTAGAAACAAAAATGAGTTGCACAGCTGATAATCACTGTACCCATTGTTTTAACCCCAGCGTCACTGATGCAATGATTCAGCTGCGATTGCCAGGCGACGCTGACGTCTTTCCAGCCAAAACGTGTCATGTTTTCATCAAAACAAGGCTTGCACTCATTACAACACCGACATTGCAGTACATTTGACCCTGTTTTTTCAGGCAATCGCTTTATTTATTTAAGTTATTTACCTGTTTGCTTGTCCCTGGCCTTTAATTTGCCGCTATCGTTGAAAGCGCAGACGTGCAAAAGATCCAGAAATGATGCGCTCGATCGAAAATAAAAGGAAAAAGACTATTGTAAGGATTCTTATTATTTTATTATTATTTTCAGAAATCACATCCAGCAGCACATTCAGTTGAAGAAATGTTTAGATTTCATGAATTGAATGATATTATAAGAGGTTTTAGAGACTTTTTCACAGTTTGTAACTCAACTTTGATCACATTTTCAGCTCTTTCAGACGAATAAAAGCTGATTATTTTCATCTAATTGTATTTTTAGTTTGCCTTTGAGCCAGTGTGGGGCTTTCTTTCTTTCTGTCTGTCTTTCTTTCTGTAGTACTTTTGAGTTTGACCGAAACGGACATAAGTGGCTTGGATTGCACAAACAAACGGATTCGTCAGCGTCTCGGCGATTTACTCAAGACAGCTATCGGCTAATTGTCTCCCATGAGCTTACCCCAAAGACACTGACCGAGGGGGCCGCCCGCTGTGTGCCGGGACCCTGTGGATTAAACACTTTAGAGATGTTTAAATCAAACTCGACGTGCGCCAGCGTCTGCGTTGTCCAAACATTTGTCTGCAGCTCAGATCAGGGCTCTGATCCTGACTGATGAGACCCGCTTTAGCGCTGAGCCAAAGCAAATCCCCTCCACACGACAAAACAACAAAGCAAAACGTGTAACGAGTAAAAGTGTGACTCAAAGCAACTATCACCGACATGTAGAATATTAACGCAGTGATTTAAGGTTGTAAATATATTGTAAACGCATCACTTTGGGTGAAAAGGAGACCGCAGCACTTTCTCTTAGCATGCTAATGTTTGTTAGCTTTACCCGGGCCGGCGTAGGTGCAATATCTACTCGAGTTCGGCTGCGGCTGTTCGGGGTCTGCGTTCTGATTGGACGGGGAGTGGGAGCGAAGCATCTGATTGGTTGTTCCTCTCGCTAAAGCAGAAGTTTAGAACCGAGCAGTAATGTGGTATAATATCAACCAAATGGCTCTTTTTTGTGTTGAAAATCGTTACTATTGCGCATCAAGCACGACGAGTATCAACACTAGATACTCATTTGAAGTACCACTACTACTCACTACTGACATAGTTTAGTATTATCTTGATCCATCCAGTAATATTGAAGAAACTGCTACTATTTTGTGTGAAAACGTCATTGTTTAAAGGTGCAGAATGGGACGTTTTAATCAGTTTCATGAGTGTTTTTATTGCTAACATTTTTTGAAAAGCATTCATTTTCACCGTCAATGGGGTCGTTCCTCCACAGATCCGGCCTGTAATCTGGTCTGGCGGAGCGCAAAGCCACTGGCAAGCAGGAGAAAAGTCCCGCAGTGCTCCTTTAAAACAGAACGCAGTATCGTAGCATCGAAAGCTGTGTCAAGTTTCGTATATAAACTGGTTTAAGCCTCATTCACCTTCTAAAATTAGGACAGAAAAACGTGAAAGTACACACACATGAAAGTACACACACATGAAAGTACACACACATGAAAGTACACACACACGAAAGTACACACACACGAAAGCACACACACACGAAAGCACACACACACGAAAGTACACACACACGAAAGTACACACACACGAAAGTACACACACATGAAAGTACACTCACATGAAAGTACACACACATGAAAGTACACACACATGAAAGTACACTCACATGAAAGTACACACACATGAAAGTACACACACATGAAAGTACACACACATGAAAGTACACACACACACAATGAAAATGTCCTACGTCGTTTACGTCTAAGGCTTTATTGTCCTGTCTATAACACACGCGCACAAGGCCCTTACAAAAGAGCATTCAACCCGTGCCAAAATGTTCTTTCTGAATCCATTTCCTGGTATTGTGCTTGGCAGGTTCAGATGCCTTTCCAGAGAAATAATAAACAAAACGATTCTGGGGAAAAGACGAGCCGGTTAATAAATAATGAGTTTGGTTTGAATGGACGGGAGATAAGGCCGTGTCAGTATCTGGACACGTCAGTCTGAACTCGACAAACATTTACGTCATCGGGTCGAGTTGGTTTTATTAAAGGGACTCGATCTGACTTTTGTATCTTGGAATATCATGTTCAAAAAGTGCAGTTGTTTTGAAAAAGTGAAAAAATAACTCATGACTAATGCTGCGCTTTGAAAGGCTTTTTATTGGATGAGGACCATGAGGACGCAGCTGCCAATGCCGGACGATTTGAACCAATCGGAGATGTTCTTGGATGAGGACCATGTGGAAGTGACTGTCCTTGTTGGACCTCGCTGTGAGAAGAGGGACTGAACTGGCGAGCTCACGAGTCCTTCTCAAGGGTTGTTCTTCACTCATGGGTCAAAATCAAGCACCGATGTCTGTCCTATTCAAGTTAAATTCAGATTATACAGTTAAAGTTCAGATTATACAGTTCAAATTCAGATTATACAATTAGAATTCAGATTATACAATTAGAATTCAGATTATTCTAGTACAATTCTTAGACAAGTAAAATTGATTATTAATTATATAAGTCAAATTCAGATTATACAATTTGAAATTCAGATTATACAAGTAAAAATTATTCATGCAAGTAAAAAATGTGTATTCAGAGCGCGGTTAGAGCTCTCCCAATAAGGGTTCGATTCCCAACACCACATGCTCTCTCTGGATGGAGGCTGCATGTCCTTCCCGTGTTACTGTGGGTTCTCTCCAGGTTTTCTGGTAAAGACATGCACGTGATGGGTAAAATTGAAACCTGTAAACTGCCCCTTCCCCTCATGGGAACAAGCGGTAGAAGATGAATGAATGAACTCATGTTATACAAGTAAAGTTCAGTTCTGATTCACTACAAGCAGGGTTCATAAAATAGTTTTATGAACTTTGCGTGGATAAGAGGCAGAATATTGTGCTCCAAAAATAGCTCATCCTGTGGCTCATAAGCTTTCCTCTGTCCGTCTCGTATATATTCGTGAGTCTACAGAGTTCTGCTGCTGCGTCAGTCACAGTCTAGATTTACTGAAGTGAAACCAGAACTACGGACCAGGTCTAGTCCAGATTTATCCCACTGACACAATGAAACATAAAGCTCTGTCCCCAAAACCTTTCACCTTCTGACCCACTTCAGAAGGTTCACTAGCAAGAACCACAACCCCAGCTACGATGCAAAGTGTTTATTGACATACGAGAAACATAAAACACAAATGTACAGAAATGTATGCAGTTTTGGAGCTTCTGGCGATGAGGGTTGCAGTCCCCCAGACCCCCATCTACGAGATAAATAAGAAGAATTAGAAGAATTAAAAAAGGGTGAGAGGGAGAGGTACGAAGTCACGAACGCTGATGTGTGGGACCTGGATGCTTAAATAGTGTAGCCGCAGGAAGGGGCGTGAAAGGGGTGTGGTCCTGCTCCCGAACTTAAGAAAACAACTTATCTTCATTTAAATCTAAATTTTACAGTATGGATTTAAACTTATCTGTCTTGCAAATATTCATTTATAGTTTTTTATTGAAACATAACTTGAACTATGTGCATTTACGGTCTAGGGCACAGCACAACAAAATATCCTGTCTGTTTAGTGAAAAAAATGTTTTATTCTGAAGTTTAAAGGGGCTGTATCCGATGTTTGTCACGTAATAAAGCTAAATCTGTTTTGCCCCTGCAGTACAAATGTAAAAAAATCAGCTCTTAGGGTCAATATGAGACCGCTGTGTGCCGTCTGCATCGAATAATAAAGTGTTTCGTTCTTCCAGAAGCCAAAAAGTACACTCATTTTTGTGACTGTGATGGCAAAACTCCACTCTGGTTCCTGAAAAGCGCTGATAAAGTCATCGCGGTGAATATTTTGGAGGCTCAAAATGTGTTGAAAATGAGCAATACATTTGTACCACTGCAGTTCTTTTTATTGCATCTTTAAAAATTGGATAAAACTCAAGGTACAGCGTCTTCTTCTCTCTGATATTACTGCTCATGGATGTGTTCAAAACTTGCACCGTGAACTGGATCCTGATTCATTTATTTTTTCTAATGAAATGAATAACATCTACACCAGAAACGTTACACTCAAGTTGCAACTGAACCAACAAGGAAGTGTTGAGTTGTTTGCACCACTCAACACATTTTCTAAAGAATATACAAGTTTGACAAGGACAAGTGCGTCCTCCTCCGTCCTTCTCCGTGTGAACAGAGCGCGGCCTGAACATGTGGTGGCGTGTCGTTGCGTTAAGTGTAATTTAATTTTGCGGCTCCGCCCCTGTGGATCCAGCTGATCTCCAGAAGCTTCTGACTCACCTCTGTTTTAGACTCTGCTGCATCATGCTAGCGTTTGACACTCTGACTTCTGTGCTGACAAAAAATAAATAAACTATTACTGATGTTCATAAATAATACTATTTATTCTTGAATATTTTCTATATATATATATATATTAATACATTTCAGCCTTTATTTGGCTTAAATTAAATTACAAAGTCTCAAAATAGACTCCGCCTTGACACTCTAGCTTCTGTGATGAATGAGGCTATTCTTTTAAAGCCCCAGCACGTAACTTTTCAGACAAAAAAATAGACTAAGATCATAGTACATTTCTTTAGTTTTGGATGTTTTTATTGCCCTAAAACACACAAAAACTAATGTGACAAGGCGACTACAAAATAATCGTATTTTGATGTTAGTTTTTGTTATCTGAGCTATATAAAACACAAAAAATATCTTTTATAACAAAGACAGCGACTGTATTACATCAACATTTAAAAAAACAAATAAATAATGCATTTTATTCTTATATATATTTAAATCTCAATCATTTTTTATTTATTTTTTCAAATATATTTCAGTCTTAAATTAAATTGCAAAGTTTCAATATACAATACATATAATTGTTTGACTAATCTGATAATAGCTTAAACTAATTGTGAATGAAAAACATGACCCTCCAGTTCAGTTTGTCGTTTTCATCACATCGCTCACAGATATACACGTTTTGAGTGACCACAACAGGCAGAAGTAAAGTTTGATTGTTTCTTATGAAAAATAAATAAATTGGATGATTAATAATAAGGTTGTGAACAAGCACAAGGCTTTAATGCCATTTAACACAAACCAAAATATTGAAATGTATTCCTTCAACATCTACACTCTGTTCCAAAGCGCATGTTTTTACTGCCAGAGGATCATGGACTCAAAGCAATAAGTGTGCTCTGTGAACAATTACATCTTGATTCAATTAAAATGTGAATAATTGCACAGCCCTAATAGACCACGGGACAAAGACGACAAAAGAAACAGGACATCCTGAGGCGGCAGTGTCTCTGTGGGAGAACATTTACCCACAAACCACCAGCATCAGCACCAGCGCTTCACATGCAGGACACTTCACATGCGGGACACTTCACATGCGGGACACTTCACATACGGGACACTTCACATGCGGGACACTTCACATGCGGGACACTTCACATGCGGGACACTTCACATACGGGACACTTCACATGCGGGACACTTCACATACGGGACACTTCACATGCGGGACACTTCACATGCGGGACACTTCACATGCGGGACACTTCACATACGGGACACTTCACATGCGGGACACTTCACATGCGGGACACTTCACATGAGGGACACTTCACATGTGGGACACTTCACATGCGGGACACTTCACATGAGGGACACTTCACATGCAGGACACTTCACATGCAGGACACTTCACATGCAGGACACTTCACATGCGGGACACTTCACATGCGGGACACTTCACATGCGGGACACTTCACATGCGGGACACTTCACATGCGGGACACTTCACATGAGGGACACTTCACATGCGGGACACTTCACATGAGGGACACTTCACATGCAGGACACTTCACATGCAGGACACTTCACATGAGGGACACTTCACATGCGGGACACTTCACATGAGGGACACTTCACATGCGGGACACTTCACATGCGGGACACTTCACATGCGGGACACTTCACATGAGGGACACTTCACATGCAGGACACTTCACATGCAGGACACTTCACATGCAGGACACTTCACATGAGGGACACTTCACATGCGGGACACTTCACATGAGGGACACTTCACATGCGGGACACTTCACATGCGGGACACTTCACATGAGGGACACTTCACATGCAGGACACTTCACATGCAGGACACTTCACATGCGGGACACTTCACATGAGGGACACTTCACATGCGGGACACTTCACATGAGGGACACTTCACATGCAGGACACTTCACATGCAGGACACTTCTTTCTGTAGCATCAATGTAGTGTAGGCATGGCAAGATTATACGGTTTATGGATAATCGTGATTATTCAGGTCACAATGTGAGGAACAGTATGTTTTAGACCACGAGAAAGAAAGAAAATGAATCTCACAGACAATCGTGAATAATCGTTAAATGTTTTTTATCACAATAATCGTAAAACAAACTAACATTTGATATTGTGACACCCCTAATGTAGTGTGGGTAAATGATTGGCTTTTTGTCACCAAAAACAAGTGTTGAGAAAAGCTCTATAATAAATCACATTATTATTATTATTATTATTTGTAGTAGTAGTAGTAGTATTATTTGTATTTATTATTATTATTATTATTATTATTATTATTATTATTATTATTATTAGTAGTAGTAGTAGTAGTAGTAGTAGTAGTAGTAGTAGTAGTAGTAGTAGTAGTAGTAGTAGTATTTTATTATTAGTTATTGTATTTTTAAATTATTATTATTAGTAGTAGTAGTAGTATTATTTATCATTATTAGTATTATTATTTAGTATTATTATTATTATTGTTAGGCCCAAGCGCCCACAAGCTGGCGAGAGGCCTATTAGTCCCCCTCCTCTTGCGGCGGTAGTAGTAGTAGTAGTAGTAGATCATTATTATGTGTATTATTATTATGATCATTATTATTCTGTTCTGAGTGTGATTTTTCCGCTGCAGTAACACGAGCCTCTCTGACCATGATCCCAGTGTCCTGAACACACTGTCTTTGTTCATGCACAAACTCAGACTCTTCACCTGATAACCTCACGTAACACGGCAACCAAGACCAAGTGTCACCAAAGAGGAGGAGTTTGAACTTGTTTTAATTGAATATACATTTGAACGAAAGTAAAAGTAGATCTATGTTTTCTGTTTATGATGAAGCTGTAGTGCAAAGTAACAAATTACAAAAGTAAAAGTAACATTTGTTTACTTTACTGAACTGGACTTGAAAAGAAAAACTTGCTTCCATTACATTTGGTTTGAGCAGTTATTATTTTTTTTCATGTTCATGGCCACATCCTTCCAAAGGTTTTGAATTCAAGCTTTGAACAAACACGAATATATATTTAAAATGAATTAAATTGACTTGAATTTATTTTGATTATTAACTTTCACTTGTTTGGACCTGGCTTATGTTTAGTCTACAGTTTAGTCACGCAGTTTGGTCTGGGCTGTAGTCCCGTGGCACTGATAAGGCTCAATAATACTAGATATAAACGTAGAACTCGACAAAAGAACAGTAAACAATAGAAAAACAAGCACAGAAAACAACATCATGACACAAACAAAAAGATAACATTTATTCCAAGTCTGGTAAACCTGTCCTTTTCCAAATTAAGTCAGAATGTGATGTTTTTTCCCCATCTTCCGTACGTCAGTCATGTCTTTTTTCCTGCCGTCTGGAGTATGCTCCAAAAGTATCCATCCACTGTGTCCACGGCAGGAGTCTTGAGGCCCAAGTGCGTCGTTCTGAAATCACGTGGGATTCTGGCGTTAAAACCAGTCCGTGTGGGGCTTTGTTAGTCTCCGTCCCGTGACACGTGACCGCGGTTTGCCTCCTGGCTGCCACCGTTTCTCCAGCGTTTGCATTTCCTTGTGAATAACAAGCACTTTGACACAGAGTTATGAAAAAACGTGACGCATCTTTCCAGCTGAACGCTTTCCAAATGCGCCACCTCCTTGTTTTATGTGTGTGTGTGTGTGTGTGTGTGTGTGTGTTTCTGTTTCCGTGTGTGTGTGTGTGTGTGTGTGTGTGCTTCTGTGTGTGTGTGCTTCTGTGTGTGCGTGCTTCTGTGTGTGTGTGTGTGTGTGAGTGAGTGTGCGTGTGTCTGTGTGTGTGTGTTTCTGTTTCTGTGTGTGTGTGTGTGTGTGTGTGTGCTTCTGTGTGTGTGTGTGTCTGTGTGTGTGTGTGTGTTTCTGTTTCTGTGTGGGTGTGTGTGTGTCTGTGTGTGTGTGTGTGTGTTCTTCTGTGTGGGTGTGTGTTTGTGTTTCTGTGTGTGTGTGTGTGTGTGTGTGAGTGAGTGTGCGTGTGTCTGTGTGTGTGTGTTTCTGTTTCTGTGTGTGTGTGTGTGTGTGCTTCTGTGTGTGTGTGTGTCTGTGTGTGTGTTTCTGTTTCTGTGTGGGTGTGTGTGTGTCTGTGTGTGTGTGTGTGTGTTCTTCTGTGTGGGTGTGTGTTTGTGTTTCTGTGTGTGTGTGTGTGTGTGTGTGTGTGTCTGTGTGTGTGTGTGTGTGTGTGTGTTTCTGTATGTGTGTGTGTGTGTGCTTCTGTGTGTGTGTATGTCTGTGTGTCTGTGTGTTTGTGTTTCTGTGTGTTTGTGTTTCTGTGTGTTTGTGTTTCTGTGTGTTTGTGTTTCTGTGTGTTTGTGTTTCTGTGTGTTTGTGTTTCTGTGTGTTTGTGTTTCTGTGTGTGTGTGTTATGTCACTGTCCTCCTGGTCCTGGTCTGTCCAGAACCAGAGGAGAGTGTGAAGTCCTCAGCCTGTTCTCGTCCATCTGTCGGTGCGGGAGCAGCAGGTTGCCGCTGGCTACAGCCCGAAGGCCACGTTCGAGGAAAGCGACATTTAGATTTCGCATTACGTAGACAAAATGTGACCTCTGCGTACGTGCACGCGCTTCAGGAACTTCGGGTAACGTGTCAGCGGCTGCGGCCACGACGTATTCTCACTTGAATGTGGATCGTTGCAATTGCACCGCCGATTATTTTTCGATTAGTGCAGCATCAAACGATTATTATATTGTACAAATATATTATGCAGCCAAATAAAGGTAGAAATGTGGTGACCTGAAGTCCTCTAGACAGACAATATGTATGAATAAAGTTTATTGTGTTAGAAATAGTTTATTCTTTTTTGACATTTTGATTTAATAATATGGCTAATAATATATCTTTGTTATAAAAAGCTGTTTATGTTTTAGAGTCTGCAGTCATAGGTTTCAGCTTCTTATTTATAGATATGGTGAGTACTTTATAGCTGATATGATGTAATCTTTTTAATCATTAATTGCTATTGTAACGGCGCACTGAAACCCATCATCACTCTGAAACCCAAATACAATTAATCACAATTAGTCGATTAAGGCGAGACAAAATCTTAAATGTAAAGATATCAATAGTTTACTCATATAAATGTAAGACAAAAATATAATAACAAGTTTTCCATCACGTACTGTAAATACAGAAATAAGATGAAAAATTGCAAATATTTGGAACATTTAAATCAGGAAAAATGGACAGCGCCAGGTTTCAATTGTGCCCAAGTATAAATTATATTCCAGCTAATGTCCATGTACGTTTAAACATGTTTTTAATCATTTTTGTACAATAGGCTGGCCTGTAGCGTAGTGTAAACACATACCTCTTACACGTTCGATAGTAAGTGCTTGAATAATCGGCTGAAATATCTTTCCACACGTTTTTTCTCTCACTTGAACCTGCTGAAACCCACTACAAACTGCTCCTCCAGCGTTACTCGCAGCCTTTTGGATGAAACTGGCGGCGAAAGGAGCCCGAGCTGGCAGCGTTTCATAACCAGCGCAAAAGCAGTGTCGGCGTGGTCCGGCTCTCCAGATGGCGCCGGTGCGTGGGACGGCCGGCGAGTAGAAATGTGACGCCGCCGCGGTTTTAAAGAGGAGGCCGTTAAAAGTCCACCATTGGTAGTTTTCAGATGTCGTGGTGATGTGGTGACGAGAGAAAGCGGATCATGCTGTGTTTTAACGCAAGAAAGGCCTGGAACGATCCGCGCAATTAATCGTATAATCGTCATTTGAATTGTTATTCTTGTTGCTTACAAAGATGTTCTATGCTGGACCATGAGTCTCACCCCCTGCAGGACACTCTCTCCGCTCTGGAGAGCAGCTTCAGTGAGAGACTGATCCACCCTCGCTGTGTGAAGGAAAGGTTCCGTAGGTCTTTCCTTCCTGCTGCTGTCAGACTTTATAACAAAAACTGTTAGTACTGAACACTCGAAATACTGACCTAACCTAATACTGATGTGCAAATCTGTCATATGTGCAATTGCTGTTGGAATTCATGTGCAATCCATGTGCCGTCGTGACACATATTCATGTGCAATTACTTTCGTGATCACATGCAATGGTATTTATGTATTTATTTATTTGTCTATGGGAGTTTTTATTTATTTATAGGAGATCTTCTACTGAAAGTGTTTTTCAGACTTCCTATAAGTGATCTGTTCTTCTCTATCTACCTCTGTATCTACCTGCGTTGCACCAATGAAATTTCCCCATGTGGGACAATAAAGGAATATCTTATCTCATCTTATCTTAATCGAAAGTACGATTGATGCGCTCGTTCTGGCACTTAAAGCCTGGGGCAAAGCATCACTAATACAATATAAACTCCACTTACACTAAGAATATAACGATTCTCAACACCGATTTTGATACCGCGATGATACCGTATTTTCGGGACCATAAGTCGCACCAGCCAAAAAATGCATAATAAAGAAGAAAAAAACATATTCAAGTTGCACTGGAGTATGAAATGCGGTTGCAAGTGTGAAAATAACAAATAATATCACATATAAGTTGCACCCTGGCCAAAACTATGAAAAAAGCAACTTATAGTCCGGAAAATACGGTAATTAGAAATCTGTTTTTAGATCAATGTTTTAGACAACATACTGGCATTTTCAATACAAAATAACAGTAATTTCGAAACATCTTCTTTTTTACAGTTCTTATACTTGTTCACTGGTTCAGCTCGAGACCATTCTAAAACTTTCAATAAATTAACATTTTGTCCTGTTTATGTGATTTTTTTCTTTTTTTTGTATCGATACTTGCTCAAATGAGTATCTAATTTCAACACTAGTTTTAGTATTGATTGATCAGATTTTCGATACTTTTGACCACCACCCTCCAACATATGTGGTTCTACAGGTTCATTTTGACAGTGTAGAAGTAAAAGCATGACATAATCGCGATTTCAATTATGAACTAAATAATCTTCATGATATTTTTAGACATAATCAAGCAGCGCAACCTAAACCTGATCGTTTAAATAAGCTATTCATCCACTATTGATCTATTCCATTCCACTAAATGGCCATAAACCTCGACTAAATTATACAATGCAGGTTTGAGCGACAAATCTAATCCGTTTTGAATCAAAGTCACATTTTGTAAAACTTTGTAAAACGTCATGTACTCTCTCAGTTAGATTTCAATTTGAGTGTTGCTGAGTTCAGTCCACTGCACACTGCTTAATAACCCGCTCGGGCGTAAAACGTGTTGTTTTGGGCTGAGTACAGAGCAGAGTGATGGAAAAACTGGGCTAGATTTCGCTATTTTTCACATCACCGATTATTAAAAACATTAATTGAATTGCTCAACCCTGATTTGGGGTAGTAAAAAGAAGCTCAATTAAATGATACAAAGGGTTACCTAATACTCATGTTCTTTAAGTTAATCATTATGTTTCCCGCTCTTAAAAGAACATTATTGATCATGTAAAAACCTGTTTAATGTTTCACACAGATTAATGTTTACACAAGCTACTCTTTCGCAAAAACCCTGTGTGACCTGAGAGACGTGGCATCGACTGGTTGCTATAGAAACCGTGTGTATGTGTAAAAATGTTGGCTATATTTATACGGAAAGACAGGCTCGTTCAGTGGAATTTCAAACGTGCTTTTAATCATTTGTTTTTGTGTAATTCCTCGTCTCGTCCTCCCACAGTTCATCATAACGCTGAAGGCCCAATACTGAAATGTCAAGCTACATTCTGAAAGATAATGAGTTGAAATAATGTGTTGAGAAAATTCCTTGGTACTAGACTTTGGACTAAATTGGAATTTTAATTTAAATATACCGTGATTCTGTTGGTTTTTATGTTTGGATGATGTTTACTTGTTTTTGTTTTATTTTGTAGTTTCTGGTTTTATCAGTTTGTTTACAAAATTGGAAGTTTTTTTTAAAAATAAAATAAAATATAAAACAATTCAATAAAATATAAAACATATTAATAAAACATAAATACATGATAATTAATAAATAAATAAATAAATCACCAAATCGCACCTTTTAAGAAAACAAACTTGCATAATCTTTTAATTTGGCGGTGGTGATTTGTTGCTTTTTTGGGTCAGAAGTTTACCCAGGAAACTCAAAACTTGTAATTTAATTAAATCCACACGTGAATCCGACATTCTCCGGCACAGAATGTACTTTTATACACAATAAATGAAACATAATAATAATTTATTCTCTTTAATAGTGCCACATTGTCTGATACAAACTGTACGGGAAAAGGTCCAGTTTTGTCCTTTTTATAAGATTTTCTTGCTGATTCAGCATTTGTTTACGTAGTTTCTGTAGTTTTAGTATTGATTAGTGTCTTTGTATCGCTTTTTGACAATCCTACACTGTAAATACCTAAACAAAAATGAAGTACAGTACATTATACTTCCACCATTCCAGCATCTCCTCCACAGAGACACATAACAGCAGTATTTGACTGTTTTGAATGGCTGCAGTGGGCATTAGTCATGGCTTATGTGTTCTCACCACGTCACGGTGACAAACTCTCGGAAGAAACGCTGCTCTGTGACTGGTCGATCCGCCTGCCAATCACCTGAATCCTCCATCTCACCTGCGTGCTCCCAATCCTCTGCGCGGTGACGTCTTCTGGGTCAGCGCTTCTTCTGCGGTTAATCCGAGGCGGCGCCGGGGGAAACGGGAATATTTCTGTGGAAAGTCAAAACAAGGCTTCCTCCCGTAATAAATGGTGTTTAGGAGTCATTTAGAAACAAATAAAGCTGTGTACTTGTTGTATTTTGTCCTATATATTACAGTAATCAGTACTTCACAATCATCACGCGTTGATATGGACCTGTTAAAAGAATGACATCATCCCTGGACGCTCTGCCCTCATCCCTCCCCCTTTCTCTCATTTTCTCTCTCCTTTGTCTTTCTCTCCCTCCCTCTCTCGTTCTCTCCCTCGTCTCTGTTTCCCTCACCCCCACGTCCCTCCTCCTTTCTCCCCATCCCACCCTCTCATTCCCCTCTTCCCTCCCTGTACCACTTCCGCTCTCTCTCACCTCATCATATGTCTTCTCCTTCTCTCTCTGTTTGTCTATCTCTCTCTCACTCTCCCCTCCTCCCATCTCTTTTCTCCCTCTCTCTGCCATTCTTTATCTCCTCAATCTCGGCTCCTTTCTCTCCTCTGTCTTCTCCCCTCTTGTCTTGTTTTCTCTCTTCTCTCTCTCTCCTCTCTTTTCTCTCTCCCTTGCTCTCTGTCCTCCCTCTCTTCTTCTCTCTTGTCTCTCCTTCTTTATCTCTCCCCTCTTTTCTCTCTTCCTACTTCTCCCTCACTCTCTCTCCTCCCTCCATTCTTGTTTTGTTTTCTCTCCCCTCCCGCTCTCTCTCCTCCCTCCTGCTCTCTCTCTCTCCTCTCTCCCACTCCCTCCCTCTCCTCCCTCCCCTCTTGTCTCCCCCGTTCCCTCTCTCTCCTCCCTCCCGCTCCCTCCCTCTCCCTCTCTCTCCTCCTTCCCCTCTTGTCCCTCACCTCTTCGCTTTCTCTCTCCTTGTCAATCTCTCCCTCCCCTCTTGCCTCTCTCCTCCCTCCCGCTCCCTCTCTCTCTCTCCTCCCTCTCCCTCTCTCTGTCCTCCCTCCCTCCCTCTCTCTCCCCCCTCCCGCTCTCTCTCCTCCCTCCCACTCCCTCCCTCTCCTCCCTCCCCTCTTGTCTTCCCCGCTCCCTCCCTCTCTCTCCCCTCTCTCCCTCTCTCTCTCTCTCTCTCCCCTCTCTCCCTCTCTCTCTCCCTCTCGCTCCCTCTCTTTCTCTCTCTCCTCCCTCTCGTCTCTCTCTCTCTTCCTCTCTCTCCTCCCTCCCGCTCCCTCTCTTTCTCTCTCTCCTCTCTCTCTCTCTTCCTCTCTCTCCTCCCTCCCGCTCCCCCTCTTTCTCTCTCTCCTCCCTCTCTCTCTCTCTCTCTCTCTCTTCCTCTCTCCTCCCTCCCGCTCCCTCTCTCTCCTCTCTCTCCCTCCCTCTCTCTGTCTCTGCTGCTCCCTCTCTCCCGCTCCCTCTCCCTCCTCCCTCCCGCTGCGAGGCTGGTGCCGTTGCCTCAGTAACTCTCTCCATGGCGCCGACCCACTCTCCGACTCCTCCGACACTTAAACACAAAGCGCTCGTGGATTCATCAAAACACAAACAAAGGGATCAGACTGTAGCAACACGTCCGCCTTCCGAAGCCACTGTTCAGAAGTGGAAATGTGTCGCTCGAACGGCAGCGCGTCGTTACTATGCGCTGATAATTACACGGGGACGCTCTCCGGAGCCGGATAATTAACCGAGGCGCTGTGTACACAAGTGTTTGTTAAGTGCAGGCTTCAACATGTGTGATTGTGCGGCTCATAGTGAGATGTACGCGTTTAGCAAATACTGTCGAGTACAAATGTGCCTGCAAAACTAAAAGACCACACCAGACTCTATGTAACGCACATTAACGTTTACCGTTAACTAAAAAGCAAACAGATAATGTGCATGACGATGATCTGATTACTCTCCGCACCTGTTTTTTGGGCCAAGTCAATAATGAGTTTAATCTAATATTTGTATGTGCTTGTGGCTACGGCTCCTTATGTTTGTCCCAGTTTCAAAATATGTTTTTTTTCTGTCTTGTGCTGTGTCCAGGAGCTGAAGAGTTAAAGATGATCAAACCAGAGCTGAGCCGTGGAGAGGGAGGACCGTGTGGTTCTGAGCATGCTCAGTGAGTGACTGTTACAGAGGAGCGCCTCAGCCCGGCGTCTCACAGACCTCAGACACAGCTCCTGCTCAACAGGAGGAAACACCACTAACAGCTGTATTCTCTCATTGAAGGGATTTATTCTGTGGAATGTGTTTTTGTTTTGGCAGAACCAAACGCAGTGATGTTTGACCTCGTCTGCCTTTTGGGAAATAAAAGTCTTGGATTTTTTTATGTCTCTGAATAATTTCAGCTCCGTCTGACAGCAGCCCACGCAGCGGAGGGGATTTCTCAACCTCTGAACTTGTGCAATCGCCTGTTCCGTTTGAGGCCGATCTGATAAAATGTTTCTGTGAAGAGGAGGAGTACTTCAGCCTTCTTCTCTGAGCCACATCTGTGTGTTCAGCTCAGACTCTGTTTGTCTCTGTCGCACATTAACCATGGGCTCTGAGAAGGACTCAGACTCGCCTCATTCCTCAGTGAGTGGAGTCCCAAACCCCAAATGTAAGCGCCAGGGCCGGATCTCCTTCCACAGCCTGTTCCACAGTAAACGTTCTCGGGGCCGGGCTCCTAAAGGGGCCCCAGCAGCCCCTGTGTCTCAGCCGCAGAGCCAGCCTCTGCTGCCCTCTGCTCTCATCTCTCCTCAGGAGACAGTCACACCTCTCTCAGTGCTCCAGGACTCTGCCCCTGCGCCGCTGTCCTGCAGCCAGGCGTCCCTGTCGGAGCCCGGGCTCCTGGAGTGCCCCCTGTGCCTGGTGAAGCAGCCCCCGGAGCAGCTGCCCGAGCTGCTGGGCTGCAGCCACCGCTCGTGCCTCTGCTGCCTGCGCCAGTACCTCCGCATCGAGATCACAGAGAGCCGTGTCCAGCTCAGCTGCCCCGAGTGTGCCGAGCGCCTCGTCCCCAGGCAGGTGGCCGACATTTTGGATGACCCCGTCCTGCTGGAGAAGTATGAGGAGTTTCTGCTGCGGAGATGTCTGGCCTCGGACCCCGACTGTCGCTGGTGCCCGGCTCCAGACTGTGGGTGAGTACAAAGAACTTCAACTGACAGAGATAATCTTAAGTTTTCAGTGTTTCCATCCAAATAAACAAACTAAAGGACAGACCACATGCTTGTAATAAATAATGATATGTATTAGATTAGATTTGAGCTGGAGACTTCCTTCCTCACTCAGTGACTCAGCTTCATCTTCACATCAGCACATTTAATGTCATTAGTGAGACCATTAACAATAATGACGTGAACAATAATAGTAAGTAAACCTTATGTTGGAGTCACACTGACAGACACAATAATGCTTTGTTTTGGTTACAACAATATTTTGATGACTTCACTTGAGTCAAAGGAGCTCGTGTGAGTGAAGACAGAGCCAGGACATTGTTCTGTACCTTCTGCTAATGAACACACATTATCATATTGGCAGGAACAGGAACAATGTTGTTTTACTTTCACATAAAATCTTTTCAAGTTGGACCTCAGGCTTGACCCACAAAGCCACTGCCAATCACGGCACACCAGAAGTATGAAAACAAAGGACAAACTAAAACAAACACTACTTTATCGTGAGAACATCTTATTCCGATACTGAGGGTTAAAGCAGCAGGTGGATTTGCCGACGGCCTTGTGGACTAATAGAGTTTTTATGTGGTAATTTCCCAGAAGCAGCCTTGGGTTTCACTGAGATGAAATCTAGGTCTAGACCGAGTTTACGTCATGCGACTTTATTACTGCTCGAGATGTGCCCTCTGTCTTTTGTCATGGCAATTATCTGATGGAAAGTCAAGGCAGATAAGATGGTAAACGCTTGATTACGATGCCTCGAGGTGTTTGGCAAAGTGTTACAGACTCTACTGACTTAATAGTGTTTACTGTTGTGAGGGTAAACACAGACGTCACTATGGAGCAGGTAATGGGCTTGGAAGAAATCACGGGGAGGGGTTTTCTAACATTTTGACCTGTTTTTTGGTAAATATTTATGTGGTTACAAGGCCTGTCCACATGAAAAGAAACGACCACAAAAAAGAACATCACTCTCAGATCAAGTTAAGCAAAAAGCACGATTATTGTCAATTTCAAGGACTTTACAAAACAAAATTAACATAGCAAATCTGTGGACCCAGTCGATATTTTAAGAGATTATCTGTTAGGTTATTGCTTTTAAAGAAACAGCAAATGCCTCCTATTTTAGTCAGGATTTTGGTTTAAAAAGCTTTGTCTTTGGGCTTTAATCAGTGGATTTTTATAGTAAATGTTTTATTTGGAAGACGACATACAAATAATTTTAAAATAACTTTCAATCTTAAACATTTTCTCTTAAAATTTTAGTCTGTGTCACATTAGTTTCCCCGTTTTTCGCGTCATTTTCCATGTCAAAACTTTCATTTAACGTCATAATTCCTGAAAGTAGACAATGATCAGATTTTTTTGTTTGCTTGTTTGTTTTGTTGTGAACATATTTGTCTTTTATGTCCAATTTTGGAGGAATGTTTCTGCGGTTACAGGGCCTGTCCACATGAAACAAAAAGAAGCACAAAAAAGAACATCTCTCTCAGCTCAATTTTAGCAAAAAGCCTGATTATTGTCAATTTCAAGGACTTTACACAACAAAATGAACAGTTTTTAGTTCAGCAAATCAGCAAATGCCTCGTAGTTACATAGACCCCATGACCTCCATATATGAAATTTAGTGCTGGAAATGTCGCAAATGCAAACCTAAAATGACCGTTACTGCCGTCCTTTTACTCAAACCAAGAACATTCTTTTGTGAATTTCTTGAAGTTTAGCTACTCGATGATTCATTTTGCTTCCTCTTTTGTTTGGCTCAGTTCCTCAGTCTTGATTCAGACACGTTGTTAAAAAAGAAACTAAGACGTGTGAAACTAAGTAAGGAGAAGCGACAACAACTGTGACTTTTGCAATGACATTTTGAAACTTGACTCAGCGTTGAGGCAAGTTTCTGTTTTAAATTGCAGGAGTTTTCGGCCCGTAAATACCGTAAAAGCCCAGATGAAGTCAGATGAGTCCAGATCGAGATGTTTTGGAAATGCACAGAGGAGAGTCAGTGATTATTTGGGTAGAAAGTTTCTGAGGTTAGAGGTGGTAAGAGGAGTTTTAGTGATATTACCCACCACTATTACTATTATTCTCCGGACTATAAGTTGATTATTTCCACACTGACAACCACAAGAGGCCGCTCTAGGTTCTAAGCAACGCAGAAGAAGAATTTGCACTTTCTCTACCTCTGGAGTTTGTGGAGTTGTTTAGAAGTGACACAGAGGAAGAAAAGTTCAGTGGATTTAGTGATTTGGGGTAAAACTGATGCTTTGGTAAACTTGTTAGCATGTTCTTTATGCTATAGTTATCTGAATAACTGTTCATATGTTACGTTAACATACCAGACACTTACCACAGTTCTGTCTGTGCCTCATGTAGCTGAAGGTGTTAGCGTTAGCATACGTCATGTAGCTGAAGGTGTTAGCGTTAGCATACGTACACCTATTCACCATGTTCTCTCATCTGTTATTATTTTAAATTGTATTTCAAGATGTTCTTGGTCTTGGATTTTATCAGATACATTTCCCCAAAATTATTATATATGTTTTTTCCTTCTCTATTATGCATTTTTTGGCTGGTGCTACTATAAGTCGCTCTGACTTATAGTCCATAAAATATGGTAACTAATTATGTTGCAAAACTGCATAATTACACTCTTTACATCCGTGCAAAAAAATATCTGATAACCTCATTGCAATTGTGGTCTGGAATGATAAGATAACTCAATAATTCAATCAGATTTGTGTGTTTACATGCTCAGGAGAAAGATGATCATCAAAAAAAAACCTTGGGACGTTTGTCAGTTAAAGCAACAGTGCGTAACTTTGTGCAGGTGGAAAGAGTCCTTAGAAACACTGCAGAAAGACAAACCACACTTCAGAACATTCTTCATGCAGATATTATAGTCAAAGGAACAGCTGAGGCTCCTCCATGCCCAGTACGAGTCAGGTTTGTGGAGATGCAAGCCCGCTCACACTAAAGCAGGTGTTTTCTACATTTTGCAATAGAAACAAACTTTTATTTTAGTCTATATTTTGGTTAAAAAAGCTTTGTGTTTGGGCTTTAATCAGTGGATTTTTACAGAGAATTTTAAAATAACTCTTTCAATCTTTAACATTTTCTCTTACATTTTTTTGTCTGTGTCACATTAGTTTGTCCTTTTTTTTTCCATAATCCTCCGTTTCAAAACAATAAAAAAAGAACTTGTGACATTTCAGTAATGTCATCATAACCCCACAAACTAAATAATGATACGAGTTTGTTTGTTTTGTTGTTGTGCACATATTTGTTTTAATATGTCACATTTTGGGGGAAGAAAATACCCACTTGTCAAACGTATAGCATATTATTGCATTAATACGGAGAATTGGAATCAAAATCCATTCAAAAATAACTTTAAACATTCACAAACGACCTCTGATTTCCATAGCGTTTTCCCTCTTTAGCATCGTGGGTGGAGGTAGACGTTACAGGTCTACGGTCGGAGCGGGGACATTTGCATTTACAGTTTTTTTGGAACAGATCGTGGGCGTGTGAGGGTAGTGACCCACGGTGTTTCCTGCGTGCGCGTGCGGTCGTGTGCGCTGCGACGACTCGAGACAGAAAACGGTGCGATAGTTTTGATACGGCTTTGGTTTCGGGAGTCTGGGGAAGGCCATGCATGTGCCGCCTGCTTTTGAACTGCGCGACCTCGAACTGAAAGGTTTATCTGAAAACGAAAACGTGTCAGGACTTCAAATACATGCTCGCGTACAGTTTATACCACTGCTTTGTACTTCTACTACTACTACGATGCTCAACTGTGGCCCATTACCATTCATTTCCCTCATAGACTTTAAGTAAAAAGAACAACACAACATCTATAATAATCCGTTTCTGAAACTTTATAAACCGCCAACAAGTTGTAATCGTGTATTTTGGACTGAAAACCATTAAAGACATTAGTAACTACATTGCTGAACCCTTGATATTTGAAGTTTATATGGAAAATGTATGTGAAATGTACTTCCTGAGCCTCTGCTGGGTTTATAGTACTTCATAGCAATTCTTAGTCTTCTTATACAAGTTTCACTTTCTATTTTATTCTACAAGTTCTCCTTCTTCTGCTGCTACTGCGCTAGTGTTACTTCTACTGCTCACACTACTAAGCAACTCAAGTACTGCACAATCAGCTAATGCCTAACACTGTGCCACTATCACTACTATCACTGAGGTCTGATACTGATACTTTTACAGTCAAAGTACTTAATTTTGCTCCACGTAATTGTCATTTTATTGGGAACTCACTATGAATCAATGAGTATAACGACTTCCTCCTGAAAAAATCTTAAAATGATCTTGTATTTTGCTTTAGAAACCTATTGAAAGGAATAATCAGTTGATTTTGTTTGTACGATAGTGAGCAATGACGAAGGCCGGTACAGTTTAGTGATAAGACTGAACTAGTTTTTCTGTATTTATTTGTGGGGTTTTTTTCGCAGTTCTATGACCTACTTCCAACCGCCAACAGCTGCCCACCTGAAAGTGTCTGAAAGTGACTCATTCCTTATCTTTAGTGGGCTAAACACACAACAAACAAATGGAAATACCCCCGAAAGTCTTAACCCTGCACATTCAAATGGCAGATTTTTTGCATAAAATGATTTGTCAGGAGCTCAAAGACGAGACATGTTATTGGAGGGAAAGTTATACAATGTGGCCTAGTTTTTCTGCTTCTCAACACAACATGGTACGAATAAACAAAAATGGAACGTGTTTGGACAGATTGAAAGTGACTAAACGATTGGAAATGTTCCTGATCAGTTACATTTGGCTCATAATATGTGTTTCTCTGTGTTTAAACAACAAATTGTATTGTATTTTTAGATACATTTTAACATCCTTGACACATACTATGTTTTCCAGGCACATAAAATCAAAAAAATTTTACCTTTACTAATGAGACGTCCCTTTTAAATGTAAGTATATTGTAGTATATTATTCACCCATGTGACAAATGTACTAATTTCCCAATATTTTCCTATTTACAGCAGATAATCAAATCAAGTCAACACAAACGCAACACAAATGGCACCATATTATGTGTAATGTATGTAATATACACGCATACAAACGAGAGAAAACATAGATAAATCATTCAAATACAGTACAGATTTGAGATTATTTTAATTTTTTTTCCATTTGACCTTCCTATTTTTCTATTCCTATTCCTCTTTCCATTTGACCTTCCTATTTTCACATTCCTTTTTAGTGTACTGCTGTTTGTGTAGTCAGTATAAATACGTTTACTAGTATATTGCCGATAATATAATTAATCATTTCTTGTTTCCTGGTAGTTTTAGTGTTTTACGACTACTGTTTGAATGGCAAATAAACCAAAGCGAGAAGAAAATTGAATTCTGTCAACTGGACAAAGGTCGACAGAGTTCAATATTCTGTTGTCGTGGAGCCGACCTGGACGACCGAGGCTCTACTACGCAGACGAATAAACAGAACAAATATCATACAGACATTCTTGAATCGTAATGACGTAAATGCACTACAAAGAACCTTTTAAAATTGACGTCACATGCTGTCCCGGCTTTGTTTAAAATCCCATTCTAAGTACCCGCCGGTCCAGATCATTGCGCGGGTTCATAATATCGACCGCAAGGAGACGTCACACCTGCACAACCTTGACATCCGCGCGAATAAACCGCCGTTGTTGACCCAGACTTTTTTATCGACGCGTGAAATTCGACCCCGTCTCGTAGCAACGCCTCGCTCGCTTCTCGCTGAACACAAATCCCGGCTCAAACGCGTCTGAGCCTCGACACAGATCCCACCCCCTCCTCCCGAAATCCCGCGGCTCGGCTCTCGGACACGTATGAGGTCATCTCCCTCAGTTTCCACGGCGACGGGGGGGAGCGTTGCCAGGGGAGACCGGAGCGCGCGACTTCATTAGGGAGATCGATATGAGCCGGCTGGACTTTGGGCTTTTGTTGCAGGTGACGAGGGGCTGTCTCACCGCCGTGGTTCGATGCAAATACATGCGTTTCCACGGCAACAGAAGCATCATTAAAATGTCTAATCGGCGGTCATGACAGTCCGAGGTATTTTTAATTAAAGCGTGCCTGATACTGTATTGTGCTCGTGCCAAGATTCTGCTCCGTAAATGTCAGCGTCGCCTCTTTATCCGAGCCCTGGGAAGTATCGCATCTCGAGCTAAAGCTGCACTACGCAACTTTTTCTTGTCGCTAAGCGTGGGTTTCAGAGTGACCTTGGGTGGGTTTCACCTTTTTCAGAGTGATCTGTCACAGTTTGTCAGTGACAAACTGACAGATAATTCACATCAAAAGCTTAAATATCTACGTTCAGTTTTCCCCAGCTTTAAATGAACAAACCACTTTTCTCCCTCGCATTAGTGTACTCTGGTATTGTCTAATTACGTGCTTTGAAACATTGAAAACAGATCTGCAGAAATCATTTTAAGCAGTCAAGTTTTTAGTCCTGTTTTTAGTTCTGCCTTTGATGGGCATAGCACAGAAAGCAGCAGGAAATGAGGAGAGACATTCAGCAATTGGTCAAAACCCAGTCTTAATTAAACTCTTTAGCTTACAATTCTGTATGACCGTGGCCAATATATTTTTATTTTATTATGCTATGTCCAGCTGTACTCTTCAGTTTGTTTATCATTCAATTTACATCCTTGTTTGTGCAGATGAAAGTGATGAAAAGCAACAATTAACAATTTAAAATAGAATATGATTTCTTTTGATTGTGCTGGAACCCGTGAAGAGTATTGTCTTTGTCGAGTGTGTTATGTAAGACCTGAAGAGCCTTTTGTTTTTCTTCGTCGAGAGCCTTTTCATCTCCACTTCACCACGTTTCCTTCTTCTGGTTTTCACTTTTGCTGCTTCTGCTTTTGACTCTCTCTGTTCTTCTTTTTGTGGACTGACATGACATCTACTTCAAACTTAAGTGCATATGGCATGTTTTTCTAATTATTATGACATTGTTCATAGTATCACAGTTTACAGTCGCAAAAAATATGGATAAAAAAGGTTGACAAAAAGGACAAGATCGCGAACACAAGCGGTCGAAATGCGACGTGGCTGGGCGCTCTAATAGGGTGAGGAGCTCAGAGTAGAGACGCTGCTCCTCCACGTGGAGAGGAGCAGCTGAGTCTCGGGCATCTGTTATGAAAGCTCCTGGACGCCTGCCTATTCCGGGCGTGTCCCTATAGGAAGAGGTCCCGCGGAAGACCCAGGACCCACTTGAGGGACTGTGTCTCTCTGTGTCCTGGGAACGCCTCCTCCAACTCGTACGTCTGCAGGGGGCGTGTTTCCGACTCTCGCACTGCATTGTGGTCTATATTGACGGGTCTATAGTGAGCTGGACACTACTTTTCAAGGTGCATTGTAGGATATTTTGAGTGCCTTACTTTTTTACCTGCTGGACATTCGGACGTCGCTACAAAATGGCGTAACCCAAGTAGGGAATAGGTAAACACTACAACTGTTACCTAGCAACCATAATCTTAACTAGGGCCAAAATCCATGTAAATTACACCACTGTTATGATTGGACAAACAAGAATACCTGATAACACCCCATTTTCAAAACGCAGCTTCACTTCCTGACAATTTCAACTTAAGATTTCAAATTTTCTTCACAAACTGCAACTCGACTGATACAAAACTGTGATAAATACTCACCACAGGGACCATCGCGC
Organism: Eucyclogobius newberryi; assembly: GCF_026437365.1. Lineage (NCBI taxonomy): Eukaryota > Metazoa > Chordata > Actinopteri > Gobiiformes > Gobiidae > Eucyclogobius > Eucyclogobius newberryi. The sequence continues at coordinate 171,719 of NW_027315819.1, forward strand.
CAAACTAAGTCACAATTAGAAAAAACACAAGAACCTGTTACTGTTACTTCTCTTCAAGATTCACACTTCAGTATTTAACACATTGTGGCACATTTAACCTGATGTTTTTCCCATCGCATCTAATGTTTTTCACGCTAATCCACACATAAATCCACGTTACAATTGTTATCTCGGTCAAAACGTCGACCGAGATAACAACGAACGATTTAAGACATCTGAACACACCCTTCAACACCATTTTAAACTACGTCATTTCATTCAATTATTGCCGTTCTTTGGATTATGGCGGCGCTTCACATGCCCCGAACCTGCCCCGGCATTTAAAGCTGAATCCTGGACTGGACTTTACTGCGCTGACAAGAGCATTCACCAGCTGTTTCTGCAGAACATTTGCGGTCAACCCTCTTCAGGAATGCCTCCTCCTCGTGTCTCGTCTTGTCTCGCAGCTATAGCCCTGATTCGTTTATTCCGCTCGTCGCCAAAAGGTTGCTAACCGGGTGCGAGTCGGGGGCAAAACCATTACCGGCGTTGTGTCAAGTAAAGCCCTTTCTCACGTCGTTGTTTTGTTTGAAACGGGAAACGAGAAGTTGTTGTGTTTTTATTCTCACTCCCACGACACGACTCCCGTTTTTTTCATCTGACAAATTTCACACGGGCTTTTCTTTGTGATTTGCCTCTTGACTGACAGCGTTTTCCGGCCAGATTCGCCAGGCCTTTGTGCGTCCCTAATCGTCGCGGCGATCGTGGCATTTCGAAATGATTTGAGTGGGTGTAATTACAGACAATGTGCAGCTATGTGACCTTATTTCCACTGAGGCGGCGTTAGCATTTTATTAGTTAGCTGCATGCGACGCATTAATGTTGACGTTTTTTATTTCAGTTCAGTCAGCTCGTAATGTAACATAGCTCGCGATTCGATAACGGTTCGATTTTGCGATATTGCATGCGATATTCTGCGACTTTTAGGAAGCAAATACATGTTCACAACAGTATTTCTTTGTTAAACCTCATCATGCACAAGCTTCACATGAAATACAACCGTTTCAACCATTAAAGAAGTGAATATACATCAAATCTATTGCATTATATCGAAACAGCGGCCTTCGATATCGATACCGTGTCACAGAATTTAGCATCACATTATCGATATTTTAGCACGCCCCTATAAGGTGTACTGTACGCAACTTTTCTTGTGAATGTCTCGTCACCTGTTTGTCTCCATGGATATGTTGCTGTTACTCCGAAATGTTCCACAGTATGGCATTAAGCGTTTACGGTGTATATATATATATCCTTTAATATATATACCGGTAGATTCAATATACAGTAGACAAGTTTAATGACACAGTAACTCTACATGTAAGTGGTCAATATGATGTTAATTTGTATTTATTCATCTCATTCAGCACAGCCTTTTTCTGCCGCTAACTAGCGATAGCCGTTTAGCGTGGCCTGCTAACACTCTCCTATGAATACACACTGTACAAATGTTTTTACATGAATTATGATCCAAAAATAGCAACCCCCTTATGACCGAACTCCTTTTAGAGCAGTTATTCATGTACAAAAATGTCTAAACACACTAATAAGCAGTGATACGGAGGATATTGATAAGAAAGTGCTTTGTCATTGTCCGTTTAGCATTGACCTGTTACGTGAATGCAAAGTAGCGACTCGTAAAAGTGCTGATATTAGTGCACTTTTTAATACATTTGGATATATTTAAGGCACTAGGGAGGAAGACGTTGATGGGATAAATGATTGCTGTGCAGATTTGTATGTCTTTCCTGTCGCAACATGTCGTGTCGAGACCAGGCAAAGACAATATGTGGGAAATGTCTGGCCCGAGGACTCAGTGTGGTATTTGCAATTGCTTTTAATCAAAGTACAGTCCATTAATCACAATAAAAAGTGTATTGCAGTGATCACAAAAGCCTAAATCACTAAATCACGTCTTAATAAAATATACAATCGGGTTTATTTTGCAACATTACGTCCCTCCGAGGCTTCCGTAGACGAGACGCACATGTCATCCGATGCTTTATGTTCAACCCAATTTAAGAACAGGCCCCAGAAACGATTTACGATCCATTTACGAGTTTCTTCAATATCATGCGGTTCTAAACAAGTTCTGATGTAGAGCAAGACGATTCGAAAACTGCTCAGGAAAGGTTCCATTTTGTCCAATACATCACCTTTTTTTCCCCTTGATTCAAAATGCTTCTAAATTTGGGCTAATTTGCGGTATTTGTCTTGTGTACTTTTTGCTTTTAAGTACAAATTCGGCTGTAAATTGGGAGTAAATTGTTGGTCATTGACTTGTTTTCAGTATTTTTTCCACCACCTGTCGAATCCGGTCTCAGTATCTGGGTTCAATACATCTGGGTGGTCAAATGGACAAATGTCTTTAAACTTATTTAACATGTTTTATTATTCAAACGTTTAAGATTCGCTCTAATTTTCCTAATTGTTTAAAGCCCATTTAGACCAAGTTTAGACAGACTGTCCTTGATTAGTCTCTGTTTTGACGCTCCCTTTTTAGTTTTCTTTCTTTTTTTCTTTTGCTTTTTAATTCATTTCATCAGGTTTCATTTGAAAACACAAACAAGAAAACAAAACACGGTCTGGCACATCTTGGCAGAGTTGTGTCTTTTAATAAACGTCCACTGTTGTCCGTGCCAGTTCTTGATAATTGCATTATTCAGTGTTTTTTTATCTTTATTTTCCTGCTGCTGAATGTATAATCCACATGTATCCATCTGTTGTTTCGATTGCAGGAGTTGCGTGTCCCCAGTATATAGCTGAAAATAATTCGCAGTGCTTTATTAATGAATATTTAGTACTTTTTGAACTGGTATAAGTTCAACATCATTTTATTGAATGTCCTTTAGCACAGCAATAATACAGCATCTCCCTGGAGACAAGAAAATGCACGTATAATCCAGAATCTATAGATATGATCCAAAATCTATAAATATAATCCAAAATATATAAATATAATCCAAAATATATAAATATAATCCAAAATATATTAGTATAATACAAATTCTATAAGTATAATGCGAAATCTTTATGTATCATCCCAAATCTTTAAGTATAATAATAAGCAATAATACAACATCTCTCTGGAGACAAGGAAGTGCACGTATAATCCTAAATCTATAAATATAATCCTAAATCTATAAATATAATCCTAAATCTATAATTATAATCCAAAATCTATAAGTATAATCCGAAATCTTTAAGTATAATAATACGCAATAATACAGCATCTCCCTGGAGACAAGGAAGTGCACGTATAATCCAAAATATATAAATATAATCCACATGTATCCATCTGTTGTTTCGATTGCAGGAGTTGTGTGTCCCAAGTATATCGTTGAAAATAATTTGCAGTGCTCTATTAACGAATGTAATATTTAGTCCTTTTTGAAGTGGTATAAATTCAACATCATCTTATTGAACATCTTCAGCCACAGCAATAATACAGCATCTCCCTGGAGACGAGGAAGCGCACCCCCCTCCAGAAAGCTCTCCCCCGTTAACTGTCTGTTTCCCCGGCGTTGCAGGTTCGCGGTGATCGCGTCGGGATGCGCGAGCTGCCCGCGGCTGGTGTGTCGCCGGGAGGGCTGCGGCGCCGAGTTCTGTTACCACTGCAAACAGGCCTGGCACCCCAACCAGACCTGCGACTCGGCCCGCCAACAGAGGGCGCAGTCTCTGCACACGCACAGCAACCACTCGCCCAGCTACACGCAGGAGCAGGGCCCCGGTAAGAGGCGACATTCAGCAAACACGCGCAGAGAGAAAACATTGTGACTTTCAGAGAAGACATGAGACTAATTACAGAACAAATGACATGATATTACAGTCGTCAAAGCCAGAAAACAACTGACAA
>NW_027315821.1:0-173829 GCF_026437365.1 Eucyclogobius newberryi
GATTTGTGTTTTCTGAAGAAACTACAAGAGATATCTAACCCATACTTTCTGTGCAAGAGGGGCCTGTACATCTGCACAACATGTCTTTTAAAGTTTGAACCTATCTTATTGCGTTTTTGAGTTATAGCAGTTTTTACTGTTTTATTGCTCCAAAAGCCTTTTCAGCCCATGAACAGTTGTTTGTGAGTTTTGAAAAAAAGAGCAAGAGCTATTCAAACCCTTTTTGCTGGGCAAGTAGGACCTGTAAATCTACACAATATAGAGTTTAAAGTTTGAGTCTATCATATTAGGTTTTGGATTTATAGCTGTTTTTGTGTCTATTGCTTCAAAAGCATTTTCAGATGATTTGTGTTTTCTGAAGAAACTACAAGAGATATCTAACCCATACTTTCTGTGCAAGAGGGGCCTGTACATCTGCACAACATGTCTTTTAAAGTTTGAACTTATCTTATTGCGTTTTTGAGTTATAGCAGTTTTTACTGTTTTATTGCTCCAAAAGCCTTTTCAGCCCATGAACAGTTGTTTGTGAGTTTTGAAAAAAAGAGCAAGAGCTATTCAAACCCTTTTTGCTGGGCAAGTAGGACCTGTAAATCTACACAATATAGAGTTTAAAGTTTGAGTCTATCATATTAGGTTTTGGATGTATAGCTGTTTTTGTGTCTATTGCTTCAAAAGCATTTTCAGATGATTTGTGTTTTCTGAAGAAACTACAAGAGATATCTAACCCATACTTTCTGTGCAAGAGGGGCCTGTACATCTGCACAACATGTCTTTTAAAGTTTGAACCTATCTTATTGCGTTTTTGAGTTATAGCAGTTTTTACTGTTTTATTGCTCCAAAAGCCTTTTCAGCCCATGAACAGTTGTTTGTGAGTTTTGAAAAAAAGAGCAAGAGCTATTCAAACCCTTTTTGCTGGGCAAGTAGGACCTGTAAATCTACACAATATAGAGTTTAAAGTTTGAGTCTATCATATTAGGTTTTGGATTTATAGCTGTTTTTGTGTCTATTGCTTCAAAAGCATTTTCAGATGATTTGTGTTTTCTGAAGAAACTACAAGAGATATCTAACCCATACTTTCTGTGCAAGAGGGGCCTGTACATCTGCACAACATGTCTTTTAAAGTTTGAACCTATCTTATTGCGTTTTTGAGTTATAGCAGTTTTTACTGTTTTATTGCTCCAAAAGCCTTTTCAGCCCATGAACAGTTGTTTGTGAGTTTTGAAAAAAAGAGCAAGAGCTATTCAAACCCTTTTTGCTGGGCAAGTAGGACCTGTAAATCTACACAATATAGAGTTTAAAGTTTGAGTCTATCATATTAGGTTTTGGATTTATAGCTGTTTTTGTGTCTATTGCTTCAAAAGCATTTTCAGATGATTTGTGTTTTCTGAAGAAACTACAAGAGATATCTAACCCATACTTTCTGTGCAAGAGGGGCCTGTACATCTGCACAACATGCCTTTTAAATTTTGAACCTATCTTATTGCGTTTTTGAGTTATAGCAGTTTTTACTGTTTTATTGCTCCAAAAGCCTTTTCAGCCCATGAACAGTTGTTTGTGAGTTTTGAAAAAAAGAGCAAGAGCTATTCAAACCCTTTTTGCTGGGCAAGTAGGACCTATAAATCTACACAATATAGAGTTTAAAGTTTGAGTCTATCATATTAGGTTTTGGATTTATAGCTGTTTTTGTGTCTATTGCTTCAAAAGCATTTTCAGATGATTTGTGTTTTCTGAAGAAACTACAAGAGATATCTAACCCATACTTTCTGTGCAAGAGGGGCCTGTACATCTGCACAACATGTCTTTTAAAGTTTGAACCTATCTTATTGCGTTTTTGAGTTATAGCAGTTTTTACTGTTTTATTGCTCCAAAAGCCTTTTCAGCCCATGAACAGTTGTTTGTGAGTTTTGAAAAAAAGAGCAAGAGCTATTCAAACCCTTTTTGCTGGGCAAGTAGGACCTGTAAATCTACACAATATAGAGTTTAAAGTTTGAGTCTATCATATTAGGTTTTGGATGTATAGCTGTTTTTGTGTCTATTGCTTCAAAAGCATTTTCAGATGATTTGTGTTTTCTGAAGAAACTACAAGAGATATCTAACCCATACTTTCTGTGCAAGAGGGGCCTGTACATCTGCACAACATGTCTTTTAAAGTTTGAACCTATCTTATTGCGTTTTTGAGTTATAGCAGTTTTTACTGTTTTATTGCTCCAAAAGCCTTTTCAGCCCATGAACAGTTGTTTGTGAGTTTTGAAAAAAAGAGCAAGAGCTATTCAAACCCTTTTTGCTGGGCAAGTAGGACCTGTAAATCTACACAATATAGAGTTTAAAGTTTGAGTCTATCATATTAGGTTTTGGATTTATAGCTGTTTTTGTGTCTATTGCTTCAAAAGCATTTTCAGATGATTTGTGTTTTCTGAAGAAACTACAAGAGATATCTAACCCATACTTTCTGTGCAAGAGGGGCCTGTACATCTGCACAACATGTCTTTTAAAGTTTGAACCTATCTTATTGCGTTTTTGAGTTATAGCAGTTTTTACTGTTTTATTGCTCCAAAAGCCTTTTCAGCCCATGAACAGTTGTTTGTGAGTTTTGAAAAAAAGAGCAAGAGCTATTCAAACCCTTTTTGCTGGGCAAGTAGGACCTGTAAATCTACACAATATAGAGTTTAAAGTTTGAGTCTATCATATTAGGTTTTGGATTTATAGCTGTTTTTGTGTCTATTGCTTCAAAAGCATTTTCAGATGATTTGTGTTTTCTGAAGAAACTACAAGAGATATCTAACCCATACTTTCTGTGCAAGAGGGGCCTGTACATCTGCACAACATGCCTTTTAAATTTTGAACCTATCTTATTGCGTTTTTGAGTTATAGCAGTTTTTACTGTTTTATTGCTCCAAAAGCCTTTTCAGCCCATGAACAGTTGTTTGTGAGTTTTGAAAAAAAGAGCAAGAGCTATTCAAACCCTTTTTGCTGGGCAAGTAGGACCTGTAAATCTACACAATATAGAGTTTAAAGTTTGAGTCTATCATATTAGGTTTTGGATTTATAGCTGTTTTTGTGTCTATTGCTTCAAAAGCATTTTCAGATGATTTGTGTTTTCTGAAGAAACTACAAGATATATCTAACCCATACTTTCTGTGCAAGAGGGGCCTGTACATCTGCACAACATGTCTTTTAAAGTTTGAACCTATCTTATTGCGTTTTTGAGTTATAGCAGTTTTTACTGTTTTATTGCTCCAAAAGCCTTTTCAGCCCATGAACAGTTGTTTGTGAGTTTTGAAAAAAAGTGCAAGAGCTATTCAAACCCTTTTTGCTGGGCAAGTAGGACCTATAAATCTACACAATATAGAGTTTAAAGTTTGAGTCTATCATATTAGGTTTTGGATTTATAGCTGTTTTTGTGTCTATTGCTTCAAAAGCATTTTCAGATGATTTGTGTTTTCTGAAGAAACTACAAGAGATATCTAACCCATACTTTCTGTGCAAGAGGGGCCTGTACATCTGCACAACATGTCTTTTAAAGTTTGAACCTATCTTATTGCGTTTTTGAGTTATAGCAGTTTTTACTGTTTTATTGCTCCAAAAGCCTTTTCAGCCCATGAACAGTTGTTTGTGAGTTTTGAAAAAAAGAGCAAGAGCTATTCAAACCCTTTTTGCTGGGCAAGTAGGACCTGTAAATCTACACAATATAGAGTTTAAAGTTTGAGTCTATCATATTAGGTTTTGGATTTATAGCTGTTTTTGTGTCTATTGCTTCAAAAGCATTTTCAGATGATTTGTGTTTTCTGAAGAAACTACAAGAGATATCTAACCCATACTTTCTGTGCAAGAGGGGCCTGTACATCTGCACAACATGTCTTTTAAAGTTTGAACTTATCTTATTGCGTTTTTGAGTTATAGCAGTTTTTACTGTTTTATTGCTCCAAAAGCCTTTTCAGCCCATGAACAGTTGTTTGTGAGTTTTGAAAAAAAGTGCAAGAGCTATTCAAACCCTTTTTGCTGGGCAAGTAGGACCTATAAATCTACACAATATAGAGTTTAAAGTTTGAGTCTATCATATTAGGTTTTGGATTTATAGCTGTTTTTGTGTCTATTGCTTCAAAAGCATTTTCAGATGATTTGTGTTTTCTGAAGAAACTACAAGAGATATCTAACCCATACTTTCTGTGCAAGAGGGGCCTGTACATCTGCACAACATGTCTTTTAAAGTTTGAACCTATCTTATTGCGTTTTTGAGTTATAGCAGTTTTTACTGTTTTATTGCTCCAAAAGCCTTTTCAGCCCATGAACAGTTGTTTGTGAGTTTTGAAAAAAAGAGCAAGAGCTATTCAAACCCTTTTTGCTGGGCAAGTAGGACCTGTAAATCTACACAATATAGAGTTTAAAGTTTGAGTCTATCATATTAGGTTTTGGATTTATAGCTGTTTTTGTGTCTATTGCTTCAAAAGCATTTTCAGATGATTTGTGTTTTCTGAAGAAACTACAAGAGATATCTAACCCATACTTTCTGTGCAAGAGGGGCCTGTACATCTGCACAACATGTCTTTTAAAGTTTGAACTTATCTTATTGCGTTTTTGAGTTATAGCAGTTTTTACTGTTTTATTGCTCCAAAAGCCTTTTCAGCCCATGAACAGTTGTTTGTGAGTTTTGAAAAAAAGAGCAAGAGCTATTCAAACCCTTTTTGCTGGGCAAGTAGGACCTGTAAATCTACACAATATAGAGTTTAAAGTTTGAGTCTATCATATTAGGTTTTGGATTTATAGCTGTTTTTGTGTCTATTGCTTCAAAAGCATTTTCAGATGATTTGTGTTTTCTGAAGAAACTACAAGAGATATCTAACCCATACTTTCTGTGCAAGAGGGGCCTGTACATCTGCACAACATGTCTTTTAAAGTTTGAACCTATCTTATTGCGTTTTTGAGTTATAGCAGTTTTTACTGTTTTATTGCTCCAAAAGCCTTTTCAGCCCATGAACAGTTGTTTGTGAGTTTTGAAAAAAAGAGCAAGAGCTATTCAAACCCTTTTTGCTGGGCAAGTAGGACCTGTAAATCTACACAATATAGAGTTTAAAGTTTGAGTCTATCATATTAGGTTTTGGATTTATAGCTGTTTTTGTGTCTATTGCTTCAAAAGCATTTTCAGATGATTTGTGTTTTCTGAAGAAACTACAAGAGATATCTAACCCATACTTTCTGTGCAAGAGGGGCCTGTACATCTGCACAATATGTCTTTTAAAGTTTGAACCTATCTTATTGCGTTTTTGAGTTATAGCAGTTTTTACTGTTTTATTGCTCCAAAAGCCTTTTCAGCCCATGAACAGTTGTTTGTGAGTTTTGAAAAAAGAGCAAGAGCTATTCAAACCCTTTTTGCTGGGCAAGTAGGACCTGTAAATCTACACAATATAGAGTTTAAAGTTTGAGTCTATCATATTAGGTTTTGGATTTATAGCTGTTTTTGTGTCTATTGCTTCAAAAGCATTTTCAGATGATTTGTGTTTTCTGAAGAAACTACAAAAGATATCTAACCCATACTTTCTGTGCAAGAGGGGCCTGTACATCTGCACAACATGTCTTTTAAAGTTTGAACCTATCTTATTGCGTTTTTGAGTTATAGCAGTTTTTACTGTTTTATTGCTCCAAAAGCCTTTTCAGCCCATGAACAGTTGTTTGTGAGTTTTGAAAAAAAGAGCAAGAGCTATTCAAACCCTTTTTGCTGGGCAAGTAGGACCTGTAAATCTACACAATATAGAGTTTAAAGTTTGAGTCTATCATATTAGGTTTTGGATTTATAGCTGTTTTTGTGTCTATTGCTTCAAAAGCATTTTCAGATGATTTGTGTTTTCTGAAGAAACTACAAGAGATATCTAACCCATACTTTCTGTGCAAGAGGGGCCTGTACATCTGCACAACATGTCTTTTAAAGTTTGAACCTATCTTATTGCGTTTTTGAGTTATAGCAGTTTTTACTGTTTTATTGCTCCAAAAGCCTTTTCAGCCCATGAACAGTTGTTTGTGAGTTTTGAAAAAAAGAGCAAGAGCTATTCAAACCCTTTTTGCTGGGTAAGTAGGACCTGTAAATCTACACAATATAGAGTTTAAAGTTTGAGTCTATCATATTAGGTTTTGGATTTATAGCTGTTTTTGTGTCTATTGCTTCAAAAGCATTTTCAGATGATTTGTGTTTTCTGAAGAAACTACAAGAGATATCTAACCCATACTTTCTGTGCAAGAGGGGCCTGTACATCTGCACAATATGTCTTTTAAAGTTTGAACCTATCTTATTGCGTTTTTGAGTTATAGCAGTTTTTACTGTTTTATTGCTCCAAAAGCCTTTTCAGCCCATGAACAGTTGTTTGTGAGTTTTGAAAAAAGAGCAAGAGCTATTCAAACCCTTTTTGCTGGGCAAGTAGGACCTGTAAATCTACACAATATAGAGTTTAAAGTTTGAGTCTATCATATTAGGTTTTGGATTTATAGCTGTTTTTGTGTCTATTGCTTCAAAAGCATTTTCAGATGATTTGTGTTTTCTGAAGAAACTACAAGAGATATCTAACCCATACTTTCTGTGCAAGAGGGGCCTGTACATCTGCACAACATGTCTTTTAAAGTTTGAACCTATCTTATTGCGTTTTTGAGTTATAGCAGTTTTTACTGTTTTATTGCTCCAAAAGCCTTTTCAGCCCATGAACAGTTGTTTGTGAGTTTTGAAAAAAAGAGCAAGAGCTATTCAAACCCTTTTTGCTGGGCAAGTAGGACCTGTAAATCTACACAATATAGAGTTTAAAGTTTGAGTCTATCATATTAGGTTTTGGATTTATAGCTGTTTTTGTGTCTATTGCTTCAAAAGCATTTTCAGATGATTTGTGTTTTCTGAAGAAACTACAAGAGATATCTAACCCATACTTTCTGTGCAAGAGGGGCCTGTACATCTGCACAACATGTCTTTTAAAGTTTGAACTTATCTTATTGCGTGTTTGAGTTATAGCAGTTTTTACTGTTTTATTGCTCCAAAAGCCTTTTCAGCCCATGAACAGTTGTTTGTGAGTTTTGAAAAAAAGAGCAAGAGCTATTCAAACCCTTTTTGCTGGGCAAGTAGGACCTGTAAATCTACACAATATAGAGTTTAAAGTTTGAGTCTATCATATTAGGTTTTGGATTTATAGCTGTTTTTGTGTCTATTGCTTCAAAAGCATTTTCAGATGATTTGTGTTTTCTGAAGAAACTACAAGAGATATCTAACCCATACTTTCTGTGCAAGAGGGGCCTGTACATCTGCACAACATGCCTTTTAAATTTTGAACCTATCTTATTGCGTTTTTGAGTTATAGCAGTTTTTACTGTTTTATTGCTCCAAAAGCCTTTTCAGCCCATGAACAGTTGTTTGTGAGTTTTGAAAAAAAGAGCAAGAGCTATTCAAACCCTTTTTGCTGGGCAAGTAGGACCTGTAAATCTACACAATATAGAGTTTAAAGTTTGAGTCTATCATATTAGGTTTTGGATTTATAGCTGTTTTTGTGTCTATTGCTTCAAAAGCATTTTCAGATGATTTGTGTTTTCTGAAGAAACTACAAGATATATCTAACCCATACTTTCTGTGCAAGAGGGGCCTGTACATCTGCACAATATGTCTTTTAAAGTTTGAACCTATCTTATTGCGTTTTTGAGTTATAGCAGTTTTTACTGTTTTATTGCTCCAAAAGCCTTTTCAGCCCATGAACAGTTGTTTGTGAGTTTTGAAAAAAAGAGCAAGAGCTATTCAAACCCTTTTTGCTGGGCAAGTAGGACCTGTAAATCTACACAATATAGAGTTTAAAGTTTGAGTCTATCATATTAGGTTTTGGATTTATAGCTGTTTTTGTGTCTATTGCTTCAAAAGCATTTTCAGATGATTTGTGTTTTCTGAAGAAACTACAAGAGATATCTAACCCATACTTTCTGTGCAAGAGGGGCCTGTACATCTGCACAACATGTCTTTTAAAGTTTGAACCTATCTTATTGCGTTTTTGAGTTATAGCAGTTTTTACTGTTTTATTGCTCCAAAAGCCTTTTCAGCCCATGAACAGTTGTTTGTGAGTTTTGAAAAAAAGAGCAAGAGCTATTCAAACCCTTTTTGCTGGGCAAGTAGGACCTGTAAATCTACACAATATAGAGTTTAAAGTTTGAGTCTATCATATTAGGTTTTGGATTTATAGCTGTTTTTGTGTCTATTGCTTCAAAAGCATTTTCAGATGATTTGTGTTTTCTGAAAAAACTACAAGAGATATCTAACCCATACTTTCTGTGCAAGAGGGGCCTGTACATCTGCACAACATGCCTTTTAAATTTTGAACCTATCTTATTGCGTTTTTGAGTTATAGCAGTTTTTACTGTTTTATTGCTCCAAAAGCCTTTTCAGCCCATGAACAGTTGTTTGTGAGTTTTGAAAAAAAGAGCAAGAGCTATTCAAACCCTTTTTGCTGGGCAAGTAGGACCTGTAAATCTACACAATATAGAGTTTAAAGTTTGAGTCTATCATATTAGGTTTTGGATTTATAGCTGTTTTTGTGTCTATTGCTTCAAAAGCATTTTCAGATGATTTGTGTTTTCTGAAGAAACTACAAGATATATCTAACCCATACTTTCTGTGCAAGAGGGGCCTGTACATCTGCACAATATGTCTTTTAAAGTTTGAACCTATCTTATTGCGTTTTTGAGTTATAGCAGTTTTTACTGTTTTATTGCTCCAAAAGCCTTTTCAGCCCATGAACAGTTGTTTGTGAGTTTTGAAAAAAAGAGCAAGAGCTATTCAAACCCTTTTTGCTGGGCAAGTAGGACCTGTAAATCTACACAATATAGAGTTTAAAGTTTGAGTCTATCATATTAGGTTTTGGATTTATAGCTGTTTTTGTGTCTATTGCTTCAAAAGCATTTTCAGATGATTTGTGTTTTCTGAAGAAACTACAAGAGATATCTAACCCATACTTTCTGTGCAAGAGGGGCCTGTACATCTGCACAACATGTCTTTTAAAGTTTGAACCTATCTTATTGCGTTTTTGAGTTATAGCAGTTTTTACTGTTTTATTGCTCCAAAAGCCTTTTCAGCCCATGAACAGTTGTTTGTGAGTTTTGAAAAAAAGAGCAAGAGCTATTCAAACCCTTTTTGCTGGGCAAGTAGGACCTGTAAATCTACACAATATAGAGTTTAAAGTTTGAGTCTATCATATTAGGTTTTGGATTTATAGCTGTTTTTGTGTCTATTGCTTCAAAAGCATTTTCAGATGATTTGTGTTTTCTGAAGAAACTACAAGAGATATCTAACCCATACTTTCTGTGCAAGAGGGGCCTGTACATCTGCACAACATGCCTTTTAAATTTTGAACCTATCTTATTGCGTTTTTGAGTTATAGCAGTTTTTACTGTTTTATTGCTCCAAAAGCCTTTTCAGCCCATGAACAGTTGTTTGTGAGTTTTGAAAAAAAGAGCAAGAGCTATTCAAACCCTTTTTGCTGGGCAAGTAGGACCTGTAAATCTACACAATATAGAGTTTAAAGTTTGAGTCTATCATATTAGGTTTTGGATTTATAGCTGTTTTTGTGTCTATTGCTTCAAAAGCATTTTCAGATGATTTGTGTTTTCTGAAGAAACTACAAGATATATCTAACCCATACTTTCTGTGCAAGAGGGGCCTGTACATCTGCACAATATGTCTTTTAAAGTTTGAACCTATCTTATTGCGTTTTTGAGTTATAGCAGTTTTTACTGTTTTATTGCTCCAAAAGCCTTTTCAGCCCATGAACAGTTGTTTGTGAGTTTTGAAAAAAAGAGCAAGAGCTATTCAAACCCTTTTTGCTGGGCAAGTAGGACCTATAAATCTACACAATATAGAGTTTAAAGTTTGAGTCTATCATATTAGGTTTTGGATTTATAGCTGTTTTTGTGTCTATTGCTTCAAAAGCATTTTCAGATGATTTGTGTTTTCTGAAGAAACTACAAGAGATATCTAACCCATACTTTCTGTGCATGAGGGGCGTGTACATCTGCACAACATGTCTTTTAAAGTTTGAACCTATCTTATTGCGTTTTTGAGTTATAGCAGTTTTTACTGTTTTATTGCTCCAAAAGCCTTTTCAGCCCATGAACAGTTGTTTGTGAGTTTTGAAAAAAAGAGCAAGAGCTATTCAAACCCTTTTTGCTGGGCAAGTAGGACCTGTAAATCTACACAATATAGAGTTTAAAGTTTGAGTCTATCATATTAGGTTTTGGATTTATAGCTGTTTTTGTTTCTATTGCTTCAAAAGCATTTTCAGATGATTTGTGTTTTCTGAAGAAACTACAAGAGATATCTAACCCATACTTTCTGTGCAAGAGGGGCCTGTACATCTGCACAACATGTCTTTTAAAGTTTGAACCTATCTTATTGCGTTTTTGAGTTATAGCAGTTTTTACTGTTTTATTGCTCCAAAAGCCTTTTCAGCCCATGAACAGTTGTTTGTGAGTTTTGAAAAAAAGAGCAAGAGCTATTCAAACCCTTTTTGCTGGGCAAGTAGGACCTGTAAATCTACACAATATAGAGTTTAAAGTTTGAGTCTATCATATTAGGTTTTGGATTTATAGCTGTTTTTGTGTCTATTGCTTCAAAAGCATTTTCAGATGATTTGTGTTTTCTGAAGAAACTACAAGAGATATCTAACCCATACTTTCTGTGCAAGAGGGGCCTGTACATCTGCACAACATGTCTTTTAAAGTTTGAACCTATCTTATTGCGTTTTTGAGTTATAGCAGTTTTTACTGTTTTATTGCTCCAAAAGCCTTTTCAGCCCATGAACAGTTGTTTGTGAGTTTTGAAAAAAAGAGCAAGAGCTATTCAAACCATTTTTGCTGGGCAAGTAGGACCTGTAAATCTACACAATATAGAGTTTAAAGTTTGAGTCTATCATATTAGGTTTTGGATTTATAGCTGTTTTTGTGTCTATTGCTTCAAAAGCATTTTCAGATGATTTGTGTTTTCTGAAGAAACTACAAGAGATATCTAACCCATACTTTCTGTGCAAGAGGGGCCTGTACATCTGCACAACATGCCTTTTAAATTTTGAACCTATCTTATTGCGTTTTTGAGTTATAGCAGTTTTTACTGTTTTATTGCTCCAAAAGCCTTTTCAGCCCATGAACAGTTGTTTGTGAGTTTTGAAAAAAAGAGCAAGAGCTATTCAAACCCTTTTTGCTGGGCAAGTAGGACCTGTAAATCTACACAATATAGAGTTTAAAGTTTGAGTCTATCATATTAGGTTTTGGATTTATAGCTGTTTTTGTGTCTATTGCTTCAAAAGCATTTTCAGATGATTTGTGTTTTCTGAAGAAACTAAAAGATATATCTAACCCATACTTTCTGTGCAAGAGGGGCCTGTACATCTGCACAATATGTCTTTTAAAGTTTGAACCTATCTTATTGCGTTTTTGAGTTATAGCAGTTTTTACTGTTTTATTGCTCCAAAAGCCTTTTCAGCCCATGAACAGTTGTTTGTGAGTTTTGAAAAAAAGAGCAAGAGCTATTCAAACCCTTTTTGCTGGGCAAGTAGGACCTATAAATCTACACAATATAGAGTTTAAAGTTTGAGTCTATCATATTAGGTTTTGGATTTATAGCTGTTTTTGTGTCTATTGCTTCAAAAGCATTTTCAGATGATTTGTGTTTTCTGAAGAAACTACAAGAGATATCTAACCCATACTTTCTGTGCAAGAGGGGCCTGTACATCTGCACAACATGTCTTTTAAAGTTTGAACCTATCTTATTGCGTTTTTGAGTTATAGCAGTTTTTACTGTTTTATTGCTCCAAAAGCCTTTTCAGCCCATGAACAGTTGTTTGTGAGTTTTGAAAAAAAGAGCAAGAGCTATTCAAACCCTTTTTGCTGGGCAAGTAGGACCTGTAAATCTACACAATATAGAGTTTAAAGTTTGAGTCTATCATATTAGGTTTTGGATTTATAGCTGTTTTTGTGTCTATTGCTTCAAAAGCATTTTCAGATGATTTGTGTTTTCTGAAGAAACTACAAGAGATATCTAACCCATACTTTCTGTGCAAGAGGGGCCTGTACATCTGCACAACATGTCTTTTAAAGTTTGAACTTATCTTATTGCGTTTTTGAGTTATAGCAGTTTTTACTGTTTTATTGCTCCAAAAGCCTTTTCAGCCCATGAACAGTTGTTTGTGAGTTTTGAAAAAAAGAGCAAGAGCTATTCAAACCCTTTTTGCTGGGCAAGTAGGACCTGTAAATCTACACAATATAGAGTTTAAAGTTTGAGTCTATCATATTAGGTTTTGGATGTATAGCTGTTTTTGTGTCTATTGCTTCAAAAGCATTTTCAGATGATTTGTGTTTTCTGAAGAAACTACAAGAGATATCTAACCCATACTTTCTGTGCAAGAGGGGCCTGTACATCTGCACAACATGTCTTTTAAAGTTTGAACCTATCTTATTGCGTTTTTGAGTTATAGCAGTTTTTACTGTTTTATTGCTCCAAAAGCCTTTTCAGCCCATGAACAGTTGTTTGTGAGTTTTGAAAAAAAGAGCAAGAGCTATTCAAACCCTTTTTGCTGGGCAAGTAGGACCTGTAAATCTACACAATATAGAGTTTAAAGTTTGAGTCTATCATATTAGGTTTTGGATTTATAGCTGTTTTTGTGTCTATTGCTTCAAAAGCATTTTCAGATGATTTGTGTTTTCTGAAGAAACTACAAGAGATATCTAACCCATACTTTCTGTGCAAGAGGGGCCTGTACATCTGCACAACATGTCTTTTAAAGTTTGAACCTATCTTATTGCGTTTTTGAGTTATAGCAGTTTTTACTGTTTTATTGCTCCAAAAGCCTTTTCAGCCCATGAACAGTTGTTTGTGAGTTTTGAAAAAAAGAGCAAGAGCTATTCAAACCCTTTTTGCTGGGCAAGTAGGACCTGTAAATCTACACAATATAGAGTTTAAAGTTTGAGTCTATCATATTAGGTTTTGGATTTATAGCTGTTTTTGTGTCTATTGCTTCAAAAGCATTTTCAGATGATTTGTGTTTTCTGAAGAAACTACAAGAGATATCTAACCCATACTTTCTGTGCAAGAGGGGCCTGTACATCTGCACAACATGCCTTTTAAATTTTGAACCTATCTTATTGCGTTTTTGAGTTATAGCAGTTTTTACTGTTTTATTGCTCCAAAAGCCTTTTCAGCCCATGAACAGTTGTTTGTGAGTTTTGAAAAAAAGAGCAAGAGCTATTCAAACCCTTTTTGCTGGGCAAGTAGGACCTGTAAATCTACACAATATAGAGTTTAAAGTTTGAGTCTATCATATTAGGTTTTGGATTTATAGCTGTTTTTGTGTCTATTGCTTCAAAAGCATTTTCAGATGATTTGTGTTTTCTGAAGAAACTACAAGAGATATCTAACCCATACTTTCTGTGCAAGAGGGGCCTGTACATCTGCACAACATGTCTTTTAAAGTTTGAACTTATCTTATTGCGTTTTTGAGTTATAGCAGTTTTTACTGTTTTATTGCTCCAAAAGCCTTTTCAGCCCATGAACAGTTGTTTGTGAGTTTTGAAAAAAAGTGCAAGAGCTATTCAAACCCTTTTTGCTGGGCAAGTAGGACCTATAAATCTACACAATATAGAGTTTAAAGTTTGAGTCTATCATATTAGGTTTTGGATTTATAGCTGTTTTTGTGTCTATTGCTTCAAAAGCATTTTCAGATGATTTGTGTTTTCTGAAGAAACTACAAGAGATATCTAACCCATACTTTCTGTGCAAGAGGGGCCTGTACATCTGCACAACATGTCTTTTAAAGTTTGAACCTATCTTATTGCGTTTTTGAGTTATAGCAGTTTTTACTGTTTTATTGCTCCAAAAGCCTTTTCAGCCCATGAACAGTTGTTTGTGAGTTTTGAAAAAAAGAGCAAGAGCTATTCAAACCCTTTTTGCTGGGCAAGTAGGACCTGTAAATCTACACAATATAGAGTTTAAAGTTTGAGTCTATCATATTAGGTTTTGGATTTATAGCTGTTTTTGTGTCTATTGCTTCAAAAGCATTTTCAGATGATTTGTGTTTTCTGAAGAAACTACAAGAGATATCTAACCCATACTTTCTGTGCAAGAGGGGCCTGTACATCTGCACAACATGTCTTTTAAAGTTTGAACTTATCTTATTGCGTTTTTGAGTTATAGCAGTTTTTACTGTTTTATTGCTCCAAAAGCCTTTTCAGCCCATGAACAGTTGTTTGTGAGTTTTGAAAAAAAGAGCAAGAGCTATTCAAACCCTTTTTGCTGGGCAAGTAGGACCTGTAAATCTACACAATATAGAGTTTAAAGTTTGAGTCTATCATATTAGGTTTTGGATTTATAGCTGTTTTTGTGTCTATTGCTTCAAAAGCATTTTCAGATGATTTGTGTTTTCTGAAGAAACTACAAGAGATATCTAACCCATACTTTCTGTGCAAGAGGGGCCTGTACATCTGCACAACATGTCTTTTAAAGTTTGAACTTATCTTATTGCGTTTTTGAGTTATAGCAGTTTTTACTGTTTTATTGCTCCAAAAGCCTTTTCAGCCCATGAACAGTTGTTTGTGAGTTTTGAAAAAAAGAGCAAGAGCTATTCAAACCCTTTTTGCTGGGCAAGTAGGACCTGTAAATCTACACAATATAGAGTTTAAAGTTTGAGTCTATCATATTAGGTTTTGGATGTATAGCTGTTTTTGTGTCTATTGCTTCAAAAGCATTTTCAGATGATTTGTGTTTTCTGAAGAAACTACAAGAGATATCTAACCCATACTTTCTGTGCAAGAGGGGCCTGTACATCTGCACAACATGTCTTTTAAAGTTTGAACCTATCTTATTGCGTTTTTGAGTTATAGCAGTTTTTACTGTTTTATTGCTCCAAAAGCCTTTTCAGCCCAGGAACAGTTGTTTGTGAGTTTTGAAAAAAAGAGCAAGAGCTATTCAAACCCTTTTTGCTGGGCAAGTAGGACCTGTAAATCTACACAATATAGAGTTTAAAGTTTGAGTCTATCATATTAGGTTTTGGATTTATAGCTGTTTTTGTGTCTATTGCTTCAAAAGCATTTTCAGATGATTTGTGTTTTCTGAAGAAACTACAAGATATATCTAACCCATACTTTCTGTGCAAGAGGGGCCTGTACATCTGCACAACATGTCTTTTAAAGTTTGAACCTATCTTATTGCGTTTTTGAGTTATAGCAGTTTTTACTGTTTTATTGCTCCAAAAGCCTTTTCAGCCCATGAACAGTTGTTTGTGAGTTTTGAAAAAAAGTGCAAGAGCTATTCAAACCCTTTTTGCTGGGCAAGTAGGACCTATAAATCTACACAATATAGAGTTTAAAGTTTGAGTCTATCATATTAGGTTTTGGATTTATAGCTGTTTTTGTGTCTATTGCTTCAAAAGCATTTTCAGATGATTTGTGTTTTCTGAAGAAACTACAAGAGATATCTAACCCATACTTTCTGTGCAAGAGGGGCCTGTACATCTGCACAACATGTCTTTTAAAGTTTGAACCTATCTTATTGCGTTTTTGAGTTATAGCAGTTTTTACTGTTTTATTGCTCCAAAAGCCTTTTCAGCCCATGAACAGTTGTTTGTGAGTTTTGAAAAAAAGAGCAAGAGCTATTCAAACCCTTTTTGCTGGGCAAGTAGGACCTGTAAATCTACACAATATAGAGTTTAAAGTTTGAGTCTATCATATTAGGTTTTGGATTTATAGCTGTTTTTGTGTCTATTGCTTCAAAAGCATTTTCAGATGATTTGTGTTTTCTGAAGAAACTACAAGAGATATCTAACCCATACTTTCTGTGCAAGAGGGGCCTGTACATCTGCACAACATGTCTTTTAAAGTTTGAACTTATCTTATTGCGTTTTTGAGTTATAGCAGTTTTTACTGTTTTATTGCTCCAAAAGCCTTTTCAGCCCATGAACAGTTGTTTGTGAGTTTTGAAAAAAAGTGCAAGAGCTATTCAAACCCTTTTTGCTGGGCAAGTAGGACCTATAAATCTACACAATATAGAGTTTAAAGTTTGAGTCTATCATATTAGGTTTTGGATTTATAGCTGTTTTTGTGTCTATTGCTTCAAAAGCATTTTCAGATGATTTGTGTTTTCTGAAGAAACTACAAGAGATATCTAACCCATACTTTCTGTGCAAGAGGGGCCTGTACATCTGCACAACATGTCTTTTAAAGTTTGAACCTATCTTATTGCGTTTTTGAGTTATAGCAGTTTTTACTGTTTTATTGCTCCAAAAGCCTTTTCAGCCCATGAACAGTTGTTTGTGAGTTTTGAAAAAAAGAGCAAGAGCTATTCAAACCCTTTTTGCTGGGCAAGTAGGACCTGTAAATCTACACAATATAGAGTTTAAAGTTTGAGTCTATCATATTAGGTTTTGGATTTATAGCTGTTTTTGTGTCTATTGCTTCAAAAGCATTTTCAGATGATTTGTGTTTTCTGAAGAAACTACAAGAGATATCTAACCCATACTTTCTGTGCAAGAGGGGCCTGTACATCTGCACAACATGTCTTTTAAAGTTTGAACTTATCTTATTGCGTTTTTGAGTTATAGCAGTTTTTACTGTTTTATTGCTCCAAAAGCCTTTTCAGCCCATGAACAGTTGTTTGTGAGTTTTGAAAAAAAGAGCAAGAGCTATTCAAACCCTTTTTGCTGGGCAAGTAGGACCTGTAAATCTACACAATATAGAGTTTAAAGTTTGAGTCTATCATATTAGGTTTTGGATTTATAGCTGTTTTTGTGTCTATTGCTTCAAAAGCATTTTCAGATGATTTGTGTTTTCTGAAGAAACTACAAGAGATATCTAACCCATACTTTCTGTGCAAGAGGGGCCTGTACATCTGCACAACATGTCTTTTAAAGTTTGAACTTATCTTATTGCGTTTTTGAGTTATAGCAGTTTTTACTGTTTTATTGCTCCAAAAGCCTTTTCAGCCCATGAACAGTTGTTTGTGAGTTTTGAAAAAAAGAGCAAGAGCTATTCAAACCCTTTTTGCTGGGCAAGTAGGACCTGTAAATCTACACAATATAGAGTTTAAAGTTTGAGTCTATCATATTAGGTTTTGGATGTATAGCTGTTTTTGTGTCTATTGCTTCAAAAGCATTTTCAGATGATTTGTGTTTTCTGAAGAAACTACAAGAGATATCTAACCCATACTTTCTGTGCAAGAGGGGCCTGTACATCTGCACAACATGTCTTTTAAAGTTTGAACCTATCTTATTGCGTTTTTGAGTTATAGCAGTTTTTACTGTTTTATTGCTCCAAAAGCCTTTTCAGCCCAGGAACAGTTGTTTGTGAGTTTTGAAAAAAAGAGCAAGAGCTATTCAAACCCTTTTTGCTGGGCAAGTAGGACCTGTAAATCTACACAATATAGAGTTTAAAGTTTGAGTCTATCATATTAGGTTTTGGATTTATAGCTGTTTTTGTGTCTATTGCTTCAAAAGCATTTTCAGATGATTTGTGTTTTCTGAAGAAACTACAAGAGATATCTAACCCATACTTTCTGTGCAAGAGGGGCCTGTACATCTGCACAACATGTCTTTTAAAGTTTGAACCTATCTTATTGCGTTTTTGAGTTATAGCAGTTTTTACTGTTTTATTGCTCCAAAAGCCTTTTCAGCCCATGAACAGTTGTTTGTGAGTTTTGAAAAAAAGAGCAAGAGCTATTCAAACCCTTTTTGCTGGGCAAGTAGGACCTGTAAATCTACACAATATAGAGTTTAAAGTTTGAGTCTATCATATTAGGTTTTGGATTTATAGCTGTTTTTGTGTCTGTTGCTTCAAAAGCATTTTCAGATGATTTGTGTTTTCTGAAGAAACTACAAGAGATATCTAACCCATACTTTCTGTGCAAGAGGGGCCTGTACATCTGCACAACATGTCTTTTAAAGTTTGAACTTATCTTATTGCGTTTTTGAGTTATAGCAGTTTTTACTGTTTTATTGCTCCAAAAGCCTTTTCAGCCCATGAACAGTTGTTTGTGAGTTTTGAAAAAAAGAGCAAGAGCTATTCAAACCCTTTTTGCTGGGCAAGTAGGACCTGTAAATCTACACAATATAGAGTTTAAAGTTTGAGTCTATCATATTAGGTTTTGGATTTATAGCTGTTTTTGTGTCTATTGCTTCAAAAGCATTTTCAGATGATTTGTGTTTTCTGAAGAAACTACAAGAGATATCTAACCCATACTTTCTGTGCAAGAGGGGCCTGTACATCTGCACAACATGTCTTTTAAAGTTTGAACTTATCTTATTGCGTTTTTGAGTTATAGCAGTTTTTACTGTTTTATTGCTCCAAAAGCCTTTTCAGCCCATGAACAGTTGTTTGTGAGTTTTGAAAAAAAGTGCAAGAGCTATTCAAACCCTTTTTGCTGGGCAAGTAGGACCTATAAATCTACACAATATAGAGTTTAAAGTTTGAGTCTATCATATTAGGTTTTGGATTTATAGCTGTTTTT
The DNA here is from genome assembly GCF_026437365.1 of Eucyclogobius newberryi. Classification (NCBI taxonomy): domain Eukaryota; kingdom Metazoa; phylum Chordata; class Actinopteri; order Gobiiformes; family Gobiidae; genus Eucyclogobius; species Eucyclogobius newberryi. Next base: position 18,491 of record NW_027315821.1, read on the forward strand.
GTGTCTATTGCTTCAAAAGCATTTTCAGATGATTTGTGTTTTCTGAAGAAACTACAAGAGATATCTAACCCATACTTTCTGTGCAAGAGGGGCCTGTACATCTGCACAACATGTCTTTTAAAGTTTGAACCTATCTTATTGCGTTTTTGAGTTATAGCAGTTTTTACTGTTTTATTGCTCCAAAAGCCTTTTCAGCCCATGAACAGTTGTTTGTGAGTTTTGAAAAAAAGAGCAAGAGCTATTCAAACCCTTTTTGCTGGGCAAGTAGGACCTGTAAATCTACACAATATAGAGTTTAAAGTTTGAGTCTATCATATTAGGTTTTGGATTTATAGCTGTTTTTGTGTCTATTGCTTCAAAAGCATTTTCAGATGATTTGTGTTTTCTGAAGAAACTACAAGAGATATCTAACCCATACTTTCTGTGCAAGAGGGGCCTGTACATCTGCACAACATGTCTTTTAAAGTTTGAACTTATCTTATTGCGTTTTTGAGTTATAGCAGTTTTTACTGTTTTATTGCTCCAAAAGCCTTTTCAGCCCATGAACAGTTGTTTGTGAGTTTTGAAAAAAAGAGCAAGAGCTATTCAAACCCTTTTTGCTGGGCAAGTAGGACCTGTAAATCTACACAATATAGAGTTTAAAGTTTGAGTCTATCATATTAGGTTTTGGATTTATAGCTGTTTTTGTGTCTATTGCTTCAAAAGCATTTTCAGATGATTTGTGTTTTCTGAAGAAACTACAAGAGATATCTAACCCATACTTTCTGTGCAAGAGGGGCCTGTACATCTGCACAACATGTCTTTTAAAGTTTGAACTTATCTTATTGCGTTTTTGAGTTATAGCAGTTTTTACTGTTTTATTGCTCCAAAAGCCTTTTCAGCCCATGAACAGTTGTTTGTGAGTTTTGAAAAAAAGAGCAAGAGCTATTCAAACCCTTTTTGCTGGGCAAGTAGGACCTGTAAATCTACACAATATAGAGTTTAAAGTTTGAGTCTATCATATTAGGTTTTGGATGTATAGCTGTTTTTGTGTCTATTGCTTCAAAAGCATTTTCAGATGATTTGTGTTTTCTGAAGAAACTACAAGAGATATCTAACCCATACTTTCTGTGCAAGAGGGGCCTGTACATCTGCACAACATGTCTTTTAAAGTTTGAACCTATCTTATTGCGTTTTTGAGTTATAGCAGTTTTTACTGTTTTATTGCTCCAAAAGCCTTTTCAGCCCAGGAACAGTTGTTTGTGAGTTTTGAAAAAAAGAGCAAGAGCTATTCAAACCCTTTTTGCTGGGCAAGTAGGACCTGTAAATCTACACAATATAGAGTTTAAAGTTTGAGTCTATCATATTAGGTTTTGGATTTATAGCTGTTTTTGTGTCTATTGCTTCAAAAGCATTTTCAGATGATTTGTGTTTTCTGAAGAAACTACAAGAGATATCTAACCCATACTTTCTGTGCAAGAGGGGCCTGTACATCTGCACAACATGTCTTTTAAAGTTTGAACCTATCTTATTGCGTTTTTGAGTTATAGCAGTTTTTACTGTTTTATTGCTCCAAAAGCCTTTTCAGCCCATGAACAGTTGTTTGTGAGTTTTGAAAAAAAGAGCAAGAGCTATTCAAACCCTTTTTGCTGGGCAAGTAGGACCTGTAAATCTACACAATATAGAGTTTAAAGTTTGAGTCTATCATATTAGGTTTTGGATTTATAGCTGTTTTTGTGTCTGTTGCTTCAAAAGCATTTTCAGATGATTTGTGTTTTCTGAAGAAACTACAAGAGATATCTAACCCATACTTTCTGTGCAAGAGGGGCCTGTACATCTGCACAACATGTCTTTTAAAGTTTGAACTTATCTTATTGCGTTTTTGAGTTATAGCAGTTTTTACTGTTTTATTGCTCCAAAAGCCTTTTCAGCCCATGAACAGTTGTTTGTGAGTTTTGAAAAAAAGAGCAAGAGCTATTCAAACCCTTTTTGCTGGGCAAGTAGGACCTGTAAATCTACACAATATAGAGTTTAAAGTTTGAGTCTATCATATTAGGTTTTGGATTTATAGCTGTTTTTGTGTCTATTGCTTCAAAAGCATTTTCAGATGATTTGTGTTTTCTGAAGAAACTACAAGAGATATCTAACCCATACTTTCTGTGCAAGAGGGGCCTGTACATCTGCACAACATGTCTTTTAAAGTTTGAACTTATCTTATTGCGTTTTTGAGTTATAGCAGTTTTTACTGTTTTATTGCTCCAAAAGCCTTTTCAGCCCATGAACAGTTGTTTGTGAGTTTTGAAAAAAAGAGCAAGAGCTATTCAAACCCTTTTTGCTGGGCAAGTAGGACCTGTAAATCTACACAATATAGAGTTTAAAGTTTGAGTCTATCATATTAGGTTTTGGATGTATAGCTGTTTTTGTGTCTATTGCTTCAAAAGCATTTTCAGATGATTTGTGTTTTCTGAAGAAACTACAAGAGATATCTAACCCATACTTTCTGTGCAAGAGGGGCCTGTACATCTGCACAACATGTCTTTTAAAGTTTGAACCTATCTTATTGCGTTTTTGAGTTATAGCAGTTTTTACTGTTTTATTGCTCCAAAAGCCTTTTCAGCCCAGGAACAGTTGTTTGTGAGTTTTGAAAAAAAGAGCAAGAGCTATTCAAACCCTTTTTGCTGGGCAAGTAGGACCTGTAAATCTACACAATATAGAGTTTAAAGTTTGAGTCTATCATATTAGGTTTTGGATTTATAGCTGTTTTTGTGTCTATTGCTTCAAAAGCATTTTCAGATGATTTGTGTTTTCTGAAGAAACTACAAGAGATATCTAACCCATACTTTCTGTGCAAGAGGGGCCTGTACATCTGCACAACATGTCTTTTAAAGTTTGAACTTATCTTATTGCGTTTTTGAGTTATAGCAGTTTTTACTGTTTTATTGCTCCAAAAGCCTTTTCAGCCCATGAACAGTTGTTTGTGAGTTTTGAAAAAAAGAGCAAGAGCTATTCAAACCCTTTTTGCTGGGCAAGTAGGACCTGTAAATCTACACAATATAGAGTTTAAAGTTTGAGTCTATCATATTAGGTTTTGGATTTATAGCTGTTTTTGTGTCTATTGCTTCAAAAGCATTTTCAGATGATTTGTGTTTTCTGAAGAAACTACAAGAGATATCTAACCCATACTTTCTGTGCAAGAGGGGCCTGTACATCTGCACAACATGTCTTTTAAAGTTTGAACCTATCTTATTGCGTTTTTGAGTTATAGCAGTTTTTACTGTTTTATTGCTCCAAAAGCCTTTTCAGCCCATGAACAGTTGTTTGTGAGTTTTGAAAAAAAGAGCAAGAGCTATTCAAACCCTTTTTGCTGGGCAAGTAGGACCTGTAAATCTACACAATATAGAGTTTAAAGTTTGAGTCTATCATATTAGGTTTTGGATTTATAGCTGTTTTTGTGTCTGTTGCTTCAAAAGCATTTTCAGATGATTTGTGTTTTCTGAAGAAACTACAAGAGATATCTAACCCATACTTTCTGTGCAAGAGGGGCCTGTACATCTGCACAACATGTCTTTTAAAGTTTGAACTTATCTTATTGCGTTTTTGAGTTATAGCAGTTTTTACTGTTTTATTGCTCCAAAAGCCTTTTCAGCCCATGAACAGTTGTTTGTGAGTTTTGAAAAAAAGAGCAAGAGCTATTCAAACCCTTTTTGCTGGGCAAGTAGGACCTGTAAATCTACACAATATAGAGTTTAAAGTTTGAGTCTATCATATTAGGTTTTGGATTTATAGCTGTTTTTGTGTCTATTGCTTCAAAAGCATTTTCAGATGATTTGTGTTTTCTGAAGAAACTACAAGAGATATCTAACCCATACTTTCTGTGCAAGAGGGGCCTGTACATCTGCACAACATGTCTTTTAAAGTTTGAACTTATCTTATTGCGTTTTTGAGTTATAGCAGTTTTTACTGTTTTATTGCTCCAAAAGCCTTTTCAGCCCATGAACAGTTGTTTGTGAGTTTTGAAAAAAAGAGCAAGAGCTATTCAAACCCTTTTTGCTGGGCAAGTAGGACCTGTAAATCTACACAATATAGAGTTTAAAGTTTGAGTCTATCATATTAGGTTTTGGATGTATAGCTGTTTTTGTGTCTATTGCTTCAAAAGCATTTTCAGATGATTTGTGTTTTCTGAAGAAACTACAAGAGATATCTAACCCATACTTTCTGTGCAAGAGGGGCCTGTACATCTGCACAACATGTCTTTTAAAGTTTGAACCTATCTTATTGCGTTTTTGAGTTATAGCAGTTTTTACTGTTTTATTGCTCCAAAAGCCTTTTCAGCCCAGGAACAGTTGTTTGTGAGTTTTGAAAAAAAGAGCAAGAGCTATTCAAACCCTTTTTGCTGGGCAAGTAGGACCTGTAAATCTACACAATATAGAGTTTAAAGTTTGAGTCTATCATATTAGGTTTTGGATTTATAGCTGTTTTTGTGTCTATTGCTTCAAAAGCATTTTCAGATGATTTGTGTTTTCTGAAGAAACTACAAGAGATATCTAACCCATACTTTCTGTGCAAGAGGGGCCTGTACATCTGCACAACATGTCTTTTAAAGTTTGAACTTATCTTATTGCGTTTTTGAGTTATAGCAGTTTTTACTGTTTTATTGCTCCAAAAGCCTTTTCAGCCCATGAACAGTTGTTTGTGAGTTTTGAAAAAAAGAGCAAGAGCTATTCAAACCCTTTTTGCTGGGCAAGTAGGACCTGTAAATCTACACAATATAGAGTTTAAAGTTTGAGTCTATCATATTAGGTTTTGGATTTATAGCTGTTTTTGTGTCTATTGCTTCAAAAGCATTTTCAGATGATTTGTGTTTTCTGAAGAAACTACAAGAGATATCTAACCCATACTTTCTGTGCAAGAGGGGCCTGTACATCTGCACAACATGTCTTTTAAAGTTTGAACCTATCTTATTGCGTTTTTGAGTTATAGCAGTTTTTACTGTTTTATTGCTCCAAAAGCCTTTTCAGCCCATGAACAGTTGTTTGTGAGTTTTGAAAAAAAGAGCAAGAGCTATTCAAACCCTTTTTGCTGGGCAAGTAGGACCTGTAAATCTACACAATATAGAGTTTAAAGTTTGAGTCTATCATATTAGGTTTTGGATTTATAGCTGTTTTTGTGTCTATTGCTTCAAAAGCATTTTCAGATGATTTGTGTTTTCTGAAGAAACTACAAGAGATATCTAACCCATACTTTCTGTGCAAGAGGGGCCTGTACATCTGCACAATATGTCTTTTAAAGTTTGAACCTATCTTATTGCGTTTTTGAGTTATAGCAGTTTTTACTGTTTTATTGCTCCAAAAGCCTTTTCAGCCCATGAACAGTTGTTTGTGAGTTTTGAAAAAAGAGCAAGAGCTATTCAAACCCTTTTTGCTGGGCAAGTAGGACCTGTAAATCTACACAATATAGAGTTTAAAGTTTGAGTCTATCATATTAGGTTTTGGATTTATAGCTGTTTTTGTGTCTATTGCTTCAAAAGCATTTTCAGATGATTTGTGTTTTCTGAAGAAACTACAAAAGATATCTAACCCATACTTTCTGTGCAAGAGGGGCCTGTACATCTGCACAACATGTCTTTTAAAGTTTGAACCTATCTTATTGCGTTTTTGAGTTATAGCAGTTTTTACTGTTTTATTGCTCCAAAAGCCTTTTCAGCCCATGAACAGTTGTTTGTGAGTTTTGAAAAAAAGAGCAAGAGCTATTCAAACCCTTTTTGCTGGGCAAGTAGGACCTGTAAATCTACACAATATAGAGTTTAAAGTTTGAGTCTATCATATTAGGTTTTGGATTTATAGCTGTTTTTGTGTCTATTGCTTCAAAAGCATTTTCAGATGATTTGTGTTTTCTGAAGAAACTACAAGAGATATCTAACCCATACTTTCTGTGCAAGAGGGGCCTGTACATCTGCACAACATGTCTTTTAAAGTTTGAACCTATCTTATTGCGTTTTTGAGTTATAGCAGTTTTTACTGTTTTATTGCTCCAAAAGCCTTTTCAGCCCATGAACAGTTGTTTGTGAGTTTTGAAAAAAAGAGCAAGAGCTATTCAAACCCTTTTTGCTGGGTAAGTAGGACCTGTAAATCTACACAATATAGAGTTTAAAGTTTGAGTCTATCATATTAGGTTTTGGATTTATAGCTGTTTTTGTGTCTATTGCTTCAAAAGCATTTTCAGATGATTTGTGTTTTCTGAAGAAACTACAAGAGATATCTAACCCATACTTTCTGTGCAAGAGGGGCCTGTACATCTGCACAATATGTCTTTTAAAGTTTGAACCTATCTTATTGCGTTTTTGAGTTATAGCAGTTTTTACTGTTTTATTGCTCCAAAAGCCTTTTCAGCCCATGAACAGTTGTTTGTGAGTTTTGAAAAAAGAGCAAGAGCTATTCAAACCCTTTTTGCTGGGCAAGTAGGACCTGTAAATCTACACAATATAGAGTTTAAAGTTTGAGTCTATCATATTAGGTTTTGGATTTATAGCTGTTTTTGTGTCTATTGCTTCAAAAGCATTTTCAGATGATTTGTGTTTTCTGAAGAAACTACAAGAGATATCTAACCCATACTTTCTGTGCAAGAGGGGCCTGTACATCTGCACAACATGTCTTTTAAAGTTTGAACCTATCTTATTGCGTTTTTGAGTTATAGCAGTTTTTACTGTTTTATTGCTCCAAAAGCCTTTTCAGCCCATGAACAGTTGTTTGTGAGTTTTGAAAAAAAGAGCAAGAGCTATTCAAACCCTTTTTGCTGGGCAAGTAGGACCTGTAAATCTACACAATATAGAGTTTAAAGTTTGAGTCTATCATATTAGGTTTTGGATTTATAGCTGTTTTTGTGTCTATTGCTTCAAAAGCATTTTCAGATGATTTGTGTTTTCTGAAGAAACTACAAGAGATATCTAACCCATACTTTCTGTGCAAGAGGGGCCTGTACATCTGCACAATATGTCTTTTAAAGTTTGAACCTATCTTATTGCGTTTTTGAGTTATAGCAGTTTTTACTGTTTTATTGCTCCAAAAGCCTTTTCAGCCCATGAACAGTTGTTTGTGAGTTTTGAAAAAAAGAGCAAGAGCTATTCAAACCCTTTTTGCTGGGCAAGTAGGACCTGTAAATCTACACAATATAGAGTTTAAAGTTTGAGTCTATCATATTAGGTTTTGGATTTATAGCTGTTTTTGTGTCTATTGCTTCAAAAGCATTTTCAGATGATTTGTGTTTTCTGAAGAAACTACAAGAGATATCTAACCCATACTTTCTGTGCAAGAGGGGCCTGTACATCTGCACAACATGTCTTTTAAAGTTTGAACCTATCTTATTGCGTTTTTGAGTTATAGCAGTTTTTACTGTTTTATTGCTCCAAAAGCCTTTTCAGCCCATGAACAGTTGTTTGTGAGTTTTGAAAAAAAGAGCAAGAGCTATTCAAACCCTTTTTGCTGGGCAAGTAGGACCTGTAAATCTACACAATATAGAGTCTAAAGTTTGAAGTCTATCATATTAGGTTTTGGATTTATAGCTGTTTTTGTGTCTATTGCTTCAAAAGCATTTTCAGATGATTTGTGTTTTCTGAAGAAACTACAAGAGATATCTAACCCATACTTTCTATGCAAGAGGGGCCTGTACATCTGCACAACATGCCTTTTAAATTTTGAACCTATCTTATTGCGTTTTTGAGTTATAGCAGTTTTTACTGTTTTATTGCTCCAAAAGCCTTTTCAGCCCATGAACAGTTGTTTGTGAGTTTTGAAAAAAAGAGCAAGAGCTATTCAAACCCTTTTTGCTGGGCAAGTAGGACCTGTAAATCTACACAATATAGAGTTTAAAGTTTGAGTCTATCATATTAGGTTTTGGATTTATAGCTGTTTTTGTGTCTATTGCTTCAAAAGCATTTTCAGATGATTTGTGTTTTCTGAAGAAACTACAAGATATATCTAACCCATACTTTCTGTGCAAGAGGGGCCTGTACATCTGCACAACATGTCTTTTAAAGTTTGAACCTATCTTATTGCGTTTTTGAGTTATAGCAGTTTTTACTGTTTTATTGCTCCAAAAGCCTTTTCAGCCCATGAACAGTTGTTTGTGAGTTTTGAAAAAAAGAGCAAGAGCTATTCAAACCCTTTTTGCTGGGCAAGTAGGACCTGTAAATCTACACAATATAGAGTTTAAAGTTTGAGTCTATCATATTAGGTTTTGGATTTATAGCTGTTTTTGTGTCTATTGCTTCAAAAGCATTTTCAGATGATTTGTGTTTTCTGAAGAAACTACAAGAGATATCTAACCCATACTTTCTGTGCAAGAGGGGCCTGTACATCTGCACAATATGTCTTTTAAAGTTTGAACCTATCTTATTGCGTTTTTGAGTTATAGCAGTTTTTACTGTTTTATTGCTCCAAAAGCCTTTTCAGCCCATGAACAGTTGTTTGTGAGTTTTGAAAAAAGAGCAAGAGCTATTCAAACCCTTTTTGCTGGGCAAGTAGGACCTGTAAATCTACACAATATAGAGTTTAAAGTTTGAGTCTATCATATTAGGTTTTGGATTTATAGCTGTTTTTGTGTCTATTGCTTCAAAAGCATTTTCAGATGATTTGTGTTTTCTGAAGAAACTACAAAAGATATCTAACCCATACTTTCTGTGCAAGAGGGGCCTGTACATCTGCACAACATGTCTTTTAAAGTTTGAACCTATCTTATTGCGTTTTTGAGTTATAGCAGTTTTTACTGTTTTATTGCTCCAAAAGCCTTTTCAGCCCTTGAACAGTTGTTTGTGAGTTTTGAAAAAAAGAGCAAGAGCTATTCAAACCCTTTTTGCTGGGCAAGTAGGACCTGTAAATCTACACAATATAGAGTTTAAAGTTTGAGTCTATCATATTAGGTTTTGGATTTATAGCTGTTTTTGTGTCTATTGCTTCAAAAGCATTTTCAGATGATTTGTGTTTTCTGAAGAAACTACAAGAGATATCTAACCCATACTTTCTGTGCAAGAGGGGCCTGTACATCTGCACAATATGTCTTTTAAAGTTTGAACCTATCTTATTGCGTTTTTGAGTTATAGCAGTTTTTACTGTTTTATTGCTCCAAAAGCCTTTTCAGCCCATGAACAGTTGTTTGTGAGTTTTGAAAAAAGAGCAAGAGCTATTCAAACCCTTTTTGCTGGGCAAGTAGGACCTGTAAATCTACACAATATAGAGTTTAAAGTTTGAGTCTATCATATTAGGTTTTGGATTTATAGCTGTTTTTGTGTCTATTGCTTCAAAAGCATTTTCAGATGATTTGTGTTTTCTGAAGAAACTACAAGAGATATCTAACCCATACTTTCTGTGCAAGAGGGGCCTGTACATCTGCACAACATGTCTTTTAAAGTTTGAACCTATCTTATTGCGTTTTTGAGTTATAGCAGTTTTTACTGTTTTATTGCTCCAAAAGCCTTTTCAGCCCATGAACAGTTGTTTGTGAGTTTTGAAAAAAAGAGCAAGAGCTATTCAAACCCTTTTTGCTGGGCAAGTAGGACCTGTAAATCTACACAATATAGAGTTTAAAGTTTGAGTCTATCATATTAGGTTTTGGATTTATAGCTGTTTTTGTGTCTATTGCTTCAAAAGCATTTTCAGATGATTTGTGTTTTCTGAAGAAACTACAAGAGATATCTAACCCATACTTTCTGTGCAAGAGGGGCCTGTACATCTGCACAATATGTCTTTTAAAGTTTGAACCTATCTTATTGCGTTTTTGAGTTATAGCAGTTTTTACTGTTTTATTGCTCCAAAAGCCTTTTCAGCCCATGAACAGTTGTTTGTGAGTTTTGAAAAAAGAGCAAGAGCTATTCAAACCCTTTTTGCTGGGCAAGTAGGACCTGTAAATCTACACAATATAGAGTTTAAAGTTTGAGTCTATCATATTAGGTTTTGGATTTATAGCTGTTTTTGTGTCTATTGCTTCAAAAGCATTTTCAGATGATTTGTGTTTTCTGAAGAAACTACAAGAGATATCTAACCCATACTTTCTGTGCAAGAGGGGCCTGTACATCTGCACAACATGTCTTTTAAAGTTTGAACCTATCTTATTGCGTTTTTGAGTTATAGCAGTTTTTACTGTTTTATTGCTCCAAAAGCCTTTTCAGCCCATGAACAGTTGTTTGTGAGTTTTGAAAAAAAGAGCAAGAGCTATTCAAACCCTTTTTGCTGGGCAAGTAGGACCTGTAAATCTACACAATATAGAGTTTAAAGTTTGAGTCTATCATATTAGGTTTTGGATTTATAGCTGTTTTTGTGTCTATTGCTTCAAAAGCATTTTCAGATGATTTGTGTTTTCTGAAGAAACTACAAGAGATATCTAACCCATACTTTCTGTGCAAGAGGGGCCTGTACATCTGCACAATATGTCTTTTAAAGTTTGAACCTATCTTATTGCGTTTTTGAGTTATAGCAGTTTTTACTGTTTTATTGCTCCAAAAGCCTTTTCAGCCCATGAACAGTTGTTTGTGAGTTTTGAAAAAAAGAGCAAGAGCTATTCAAACCCTTTTTGCTGGGCAAGTAGGACCTGTAAATATACACAATATAGAGTTTAAAGTTTGAGTCTATCATATTAGGTTTTGGATTTATAGCTGTTTTTGTGTCTATTGCTTCAAAAGCATTTTCAGATGATTTGTGTTTTCTGAAGAAACTACAAGAGATATCTAACCCATACTTTCTGTGCAAGAGGGGCCTGTACATCTGCACAACATGTCTTTTAAAGTTTGAACCTATCTTATTGCGTTTTTGAGTTATAGCAGTTTTTACTGTTTTATTGCTCCAAAAGCCTTTTCAGCCCATGAACAGTTGTTTGTGAGTTTTGAAAAAAAGAGCAAGAGCTATTCAAACCCTTTTTGCTGGGCAAGTAGGACCTGTAAATCTACACAATATAGAGTTTAAAGTTTGAAGTCTATCATATTAGGTTTTGGATTTATAGCTGTTTTTGTGTCTATTGCTTCAAAAGCATTTTCAGATGATTTGTGTTTTCTGAAGAAACTACAAGAGATATCTAACCCATACTTTCTGTGCAAGAGGGGCCTGTACATCTGCACAACATGCCTTTTAAAGTTTGAACCTATCTTATTGCGTTTTTGAGTTATAGCAGTTTTTACTGTTTTATTGCTCCAAAAGCCTTTTCAGCCCATGAACAGTTGTTTGTGAGTTTTGAAAAAAAGAGCAAGAGCTATTCAAACCCTTTTTGCTGGGCAAGTAGGACCTGTAAATCTACACAATATAGAGTTTAAAGTTTGAGTCTATCATATTAGGTTTTGGATTTATAGCTGTTTTTGTGTCTATTGCTTCAAAAGCATTTTCAGATGATTTGTGTTTTCTGAAGAAACTACAAGATATATCTAACCCATACTTTCTGTGCAAGAGGGGCCTGTACATCTGCACAACATGTCTTTTAAAGTTTGAACCTATCTTATTGCGTTTTTGAGTTATAGCAGTTTTTACTGTTTTATTGCTCCAAAAGCCTTTTCAGCCCATGAACAGTTGTTTGTGAGTTTTGAAAAAAAGAGCAAGAGCTATTCAAACCCTTTTTGCTGGGCAAGTAGGACCTGTAAATCTACACAATATAGAGTTTAAAGTTTGAGTCTATCATATTAGGTTTTGGATTTATAGCTGTTTTTGTGTCTATTGCTTCAAAAGCATTTTCAGATGATTTGTGTTTTCTGAAGAAACTACAAGAGATATCTAACCCATACTTTCTGTGCAAGAGGGGCCTGTACATCTGCACAATATGTCTTTTAAAGTTTGAACCTATCTTATTGCGTTTTTGAGTTATAGCAGTTTTTACTGTTTTATTGCTCCAAAAGCCTTTTCAGCCCATGAACAGTTGTTTGTGAGTTTTGAAAAAAGAGCAAGAGCTATTCAAACCCTTTTTGCTGGGCAAGTAGGACCTGTAAATCTACACAATATAGAGTTTAAAGTTTGAGTCTATCATATTAGGTTTTGGATTTATAGCTGTTTTTGTGTCTATTGCTTCAAAAGCATTTTCAGATGATTTGTGTTTTCTGAAGAAACTACAAAAGATATCTAACCCATACTTTCTGTGCAAGAGGGGCCTGTACATCTGCACAACATGTCTTTTAAAGTTTGAACCTATCTTATTGCGTTTTTGAGTTATAGCAGTTTTTACTGTTTTATTGCTCCAAAAGCCTTTTCAGCCCATGAACAGTTGTTTGTGAGTTTTGAAAAAAAGAGCAAGAGCTATTCAAACCCTTTTTGCTGGGCAAGTAGGACCTGTAAATCTACACAATATAGAGTTTAAAGTTTGAGTCTATCATATTAGGTTTTGGATTTATAACTGTTTTTGTGTCTATTGCTTCAAAAGCATTTTCAGATGATTTGTGTTTTCTGAAGAAACTACAAGAGATATCTTACCCATACTTTCTGTGCAAGAGGGGCCTGTACATCTGCACAACATGTCTTTTAAAGTTTGAACCTATCTTATTGCGTTTTTGAGTTATAGCAGTTTTTACTGTTTTATTGCTCCAAAAGCCTTTTCAGCCCATGAACAGTTGTTTGTGAGTTTTGAAAAAAAGAGCAAGAGCTATTCAAACCCTTTTTGCTGGGCAAGTAGGACCTGTAAATCTACACAATATAGAGTTTAAAGTTTGAGTCTATCATATTAGGTTTTGGATTTATAGCTGTTTTTGTGTCTATTGCTTCAAAAGCATTTTCAGATGATTTGTGTTTTCTGAAGAAACTACAAGAGATATCTAACCCATACTTTCTGTGCAAGAGGGGCCTGTACATCTGCACAATATGTCTTTTAAAGTTTGAACCTATCTTATTGCGTTTTTGAGTTATAGCAGTTTTTACTGTTTTATTGCTCCAAAAGCCTTTTCAGCCCATGAACAGTTGTTTGTGAGTTTTGAAAAAAAGAGCAAGAGCTATTCAAACCCTTTTTGCTGGGCAAGTAGGACCTGTAAATCTACACAATATAGAGTTTAAAGTTTGAGTCTATCATATTAGGTTTTGGATTTATAGCTGTTTTTGTGTCTATTGCTTCAAAAGCATTTTCAGATGATTTGTGTTTTCTGAAGAAACTACAAGAGATATCTAACCCATACTTTCTGTGCAAGAGGGGCCTGTACATCTGCACAACATGTCTTTTAAAGTTTGAACCTATCTTATTGCGTTTTTGAGTTATAGCAGTTTTTACTGTTTTATTGCTCCAAAAGCCTTTTCAGCCCATGAACAGTTGTTTGTGAGTTTTGAAAAAAAGAGCAAGAGCTATTCAAACCCTTTTTGCTGGGCAAGTAGGACCTGTAAATCTACACAATATAGAGTTTAAAGTTTGAAGTCTATCATATTAGGTTTTGGATTTATAGCTGTTTTTGTGTCTATTGCTTCAAAAGCATTTTCAGATGATTTGTGTTTTCTGAAGAAACTACAAGAGATATCTAACCCATACTTTCTGTGCAAGAGGGGCCTGTACATCTGCACAACATGCCTTTTAAATTTTGAACCTATCTTATTGCGTTTTTGAGTTATAGCAGTTTTTACTGTTTTATTGCTCCAAAAGCCTTTTCAGCCCATGAACAGTTGTTTGTGAGTTTTGAAAAAATGAGCAAGAGCTATTCAAACCCTTTTTGCTGGGCAAGTAGGACCTGTAAATCTACACAATATAGAGTTTAAAGTTTGAGTCTATCATATTAGGTTTTGGATTTATAGCTGTTTTTGTGTCTATTGCTTCAAAATCATTTTCAGATGATTTGTGTTTTCTGAAGAAACTACAAGAGATATCTAACCCATACTTTCTGTGCAAGAGGGGCCTGTACCTCTGCACAACATGTCTTTTAAAGTTTGAACTTATCTTATTGCGTTTTTGAGTTATAGCAGTTTTTACTGTTTTATTGCTCCAAAAGCCTTTTCAGCCCATGAACAGTTGTTTGTGAGTTTTGAAAAAAAGAGCAAGAGCTATTCAAACCCTTTTTGCTGGGCAAGTAGGACCTGTAAATCTACACAATATAGAGTTTAAAGTTTGAGTCTATCATATTAGGTTTTGGATTTATAGCTGTTTTTGTGTCTATTGCTTCAAAAGCATTTTCAGATGATTTGTGTTTTCTGAAGAAACTACAAGAGATATCTAACCCATACTTTCTGTGCAAGAGGGGCCTGTACATCTGCACAACATGCCTTTTAAATTTTGAACCTATCTTATTGCGTTTTTGAGTTATAGCAGTTTTTACTGTTTTATTGCTCCAAAAGCCTTTTCAGCCCATGAACAGTTGTTTGTGAGTTTTGAAAAAAAGAGCAAGAGCTATTCAAACCCTTTTTGCTGGGCAAGTAGGACCTGTAAATCTACACAATATAGAGTTTAAAGTTTGAGTCTATCATATTAGGTTTTGGATTTATAGCTGTTTTTGTGTCTATTGCTTCAAAAGCATTTTCAGATGATTTGTGTTTTCTGAAGAAACTACAAGATATATCTAACCCATACTTTCTGTGCAAGAGGGGCCTGTACATCTGCACAATATGTCTTTTAAAGTTTGAACCTATCTTATTGCGTTTTTGAGTTATAGCAGTTTTTACTGTTTTATTGCTCCAAAAGCCTTTTCAGCCCATGAACAGTTGTTTGTGAGTTTTGAAAAAAAGAGCAAGAGCTATTCAAACCCTTTTTGCTGGGCAAGTAGGACCTGTAAATCTACACAATATAGAGTTTAAAGTTTGAAGTCTATCATATTAGGTTTTGGATTTATAGCTGTTTTTGTGTCTATTGCTTCAAAAGCATTTTCAGATGATTTGTGTTTTCTGAAGAAACTACAAGAGATATCTAACCCATACTTTCTGTGCAAGAGGGGCCTGTACATCTGCACAACATGCCTTTTAAATTTTGAACCTATCTTATTGCGTTTTTGAGTTATAGCAGTTTTTACTGTTTTATTGCTCCAAAAGCCTTTTCAGCCCATGAACAGTTGTTTGTGAGTTTTGAAAAAATGAGCAAGAGCTATTCAAACCCTTTTTGCTGGGCAAGTAGGACCTGTAAATCTACACAATATAGAGTTTAAAGTTTGAGTCTATCATATTAGGTTTTGGATTTATAGCTGTTTTTGTGTCTATTGCTTCAAAATCATTTTCAGATGATTTGTGTTTTCTGAAGAAACTACAAGAGATATCTAACCCATACTTTCTGTGCAAGAGGGGCCTGTACCTCTGCACAACATGTCTTTTAAAGTTTGAACTTATCTTATTGCGTTTTTGAGTTATAGCAGTTTTTACTGTTTTATTGCTCCAAAAGCCTTTTCAGCCCATGAACAGTTGTTTGTGAGTTTTGAAAAAAAGAGCAAGAGCTATTCAAACCCTTTTTGCTGGGCAAGTAGGACCTGTAAATCTACACAATATAGAGTTTAAAGTTTGAGTCTATCATATTAGGTTTTGGATTTATAGCTGTTTTTGTGTCTATTGCTTCAAAAGCATTTTCAGATGATTTGTGTTTTCTGAAGAAACTACAAGAGATATCTAACCCATACTTTCTGTGCAAGAGGGGCCTGTACATCTGCACAACATGCCTTTTAAATTTTGAACCTATCTTATTGCGTTTTTGAGTTATAGCAGTTTTTACTGTTTTATTGCTCCAAAAGCCTTTTCAGCCCATGAACAGTTGTTTGTGAGTTTTGAAAAAAAGAGCAAGAGCTATTCAAACCCTTTTTGCTGGGCAAGTAGGACCTGTAAATCTACACAATATAGAGTTTAAAGTTTGAGTCTATCATATTAGGTTTTGGATTTATAGCTGTTTTTGTGTCTATTGCTTCAAAAGCATTTTCAGATGATTTGTGTTTTCTGAAGAAACTACAAGATATATCTAACCCATACTTTCTGTGCAAGAGGGGCCTGTACATCTGCACAATATGTCTTTTAAAGTTTGAACCTATCTTATTGCGTTTTTGAGTTATAGCAGTTTTTACTGTTTTATTGCTCCAAAAGCCTTTTCAGCCCATGAACAGTTGTTTGTGAGTTTTGAAAAAAAGAGCAAGAGCTATTCAAACCCTTTTTGCTGGGCAAGTAGGACCTGTAAATCTACACAATATAGAGTTTAAAGTTTGAGTCTATCATATTAGGTTTTGGATTTATAGCTGTTTTTGTGTCTATTGCTTCAAAAGCATTTTCAGATGATTTGTGTTTTCTGAAGAAACTACAAGAGATATCTAACCCATACTTTCTGTGCAAGAGGGGCCTGTACATCTGCACAACATGTCTTTTAAAGTTTGAACCTATCTTATTGCGTTTTTGAGTTATAGCAGTTTTTACTGTTTTATTGCTCCAAAAGCCTTTTCAGCCCATGAACAGTTGTTTGTGAGTTTTGAAAAAAAGAGCAAGAGCTATTCAAACCCTTTTTGCTGGGCAAGTAGGACCTATAAATCTACACAATATAGAGTTTAAAGTTTGAGTCTATCATATTAGGTTTTGGATTTATAGCTGTTTTTGTGTCTATTGCTTCAAAAGCATTTTCAGATGATTTGTGTTTTCTGAAGAAACTACAAGAGATATCTAACCCATACTTTCTGTGCATGAGGGGCGTGTACATCTGCACAACATGTCTTTTAAAGTTTGAACCTATCTTATTGCGTTTTTGAGTTATAGCAGTTTTTACTGTTTTATTGCTCCAAAAGCCTTTTCAGCCCATGAACAGTTGTTTGTGAGTTTTGAAAAAAAGAGCAAGAGCTATTCAAACCCTTTTTGCTGGGCAAGTAGGACCTGTAAATCTACACAATATAGAGTTTAAAGTTTGAGTCTATCATATTAGGTTTTGGATTTATAGCTGTTTTTGTTTCTATTGCTTCAAAAGCATTTTCAGATGATTTGTGTTTTCTGAAGAAACTACAAGAGATATCTAACCCATACTTTCTGTGCAAGAGGGGCCTGTACATCTGCACAACATGTCTTTTAAAGTTTGAACCTATCTTATTGCGTTTTTGAGTTATAGCAGTTTTTACTGTTTTATTGCTCCAAAAGCCTTTTCAGCCCATGAACAGTTGTTTGTGAGTTTTGAAAAAAAGAGCAAGAGCTATTCAAACCCTTTTTGCTGGGCAAGTAGGACCTGTAAATCTACACAATATAGAGTTTAAAGTTTGAGTCTATCATATTAGGTTTTGGATTTATAGCTGTTTTTGTGTCTATTGCTTCAAAAGCATTTTCAGATGATTTGTGTTTTCTGAAGAAACTACAAGAGATATCTAACCCATACTTTCTGTGCAAGAGGGGCCTGTACATCTGCACAACATGCCTTTTAAATTTTGAACCTATCTTATTGCGTTTTTGAGTTATAGCAGTTTTTACTGTTTTATTGCTCCAAAAGCCTTTTCAGCCCATGAACAGTTGTTTGTGAGTTTTGAAAAAAAGAGCAAGAGCTATTCAAACCCTTTTTGCTGGGCAAGTAGGACCTGTAAATCTACACAATATAGAGTTTAAAGTTTGAGTCTATCATATTAGGTTTTGGATTTATAGCTGTTTTTGTGTCTATTGCTTCAAAAGCATTTTCAGATGATTTGTGTTTTCTGAAGAAACTACAAGATATATCTAACCCATACTTTCTGTGCAAGAGGGGCCTGTACATCTGCACAATATGTCTTTTAAAGTTTGAACCTATCTTATTGCGTTTTTGAGTTATAGCAGTTTTTACTGTTTTATTGCTCCAAAAGCCTTTTCAGCCCATGAACAGTTGTTTGTGAGTTTTGAAAAAAAGAGCAAGAGCTATTCAAACCCTTTTTGCTGGGCAAGTAGGACCTGTAAATCTACACAATATAGAGTTTAAAGTTTGAGTCTATCATATTAGGTTTTGGATTTATAGCTGTTTTTGTGTCTATTGCTTCAAAAGCATTTTCAGATGATTTGTGTTTTCTGAAGAAACTACAAGAGATATCTAACCCATACTTTCTGTGCAAGAGGGGCCTGTACATCTGCACAACATGTCTTTTAAAGTTTGAACCTATCTTATTGCGTTTTTGAGTTATAGCAGTTTTTACTGTTTTATTGCTCCAAAAGCCTTTTCAGCCCATGAACAGTTGTTTGTGAGTTTTGAAAAAAAGAGCAAGAGCTATTCAAACCCTTTTTGCAGGGCAAGTAGGACCTGTAAATCTACACAATATAGAGTTTAAAGTTTGAGTCTATCATATTAGGTTTTGGATTTATAGCTGTTTTTGTGTCTATTGCTTCAAAAGCATTTTCAGATGATTTGTGTTTTCTGAAGAAACTACAAGAGATATCTAACCCATACTTTCTGTGCAAGAGGGGCCTGTACATCTGCACAACATGCCTTTTAAATTTTGAACCTATCTTATTGCGTTTTTGAGTTATAGCAGTTTTTACTGTTTTATTGCTCCAAAAGCCTTTTCAGCCCATGAACAGTTGTTTGTGAGTTTTGAAAAAAAGAGCAAGAGCTATTCAAACCCTTTTTGCTGGGCAAGTAGGACCTGTAAATCTACACAATATAGAGTTAAAAGTTTGAGTCTATCATATTAGGTTTTGGATTTATAGCTGTTTTTGTGTCTATTGCTTCAAAAGCATTTTCAGATGATTTGTGTTTTCTGAAGAAACTACAAGATATATCTAACCCATACTTTCTGTGCAAGAGGGGCCTGTACATCTGCACAATATGTCTTTTAAAGTTTGAACCTATCTTATTGCGTTTTTGAGTTATAGCAGTTTTTACTGTTTTATTGCTCCAAAAGCCTTTTCAGCCCATGAACAGTTGTTTGTGAGTTTTGAAAAAAAGAGCAAGAGCTATTCAAACCCTTTTTGCTGGGCAAGTAGGACCTATAAATCTACACAATATAGAGTTTAAAGTTTGAGTCTATCATATTAGGTTTTGGATTTATAGCTGTTTTTGTGTCTATTGCTTCAAAAGCATTTTCAGATGATTTGTGTTTTCTGAAGAAACTACAAGAGATATCTAACCCATACTTTCTGTGCAAGAGGGGCCTGTACATCTGCACAACATGTCTTTTAAAGTTTGAACCTATCTTATTGCGTTTTTGAGTTATAGCAGTTTTTACTGTTTTATTGCTCCAAAAGCCTTTTCAGCCCATGAACAGTTGTTTGTGAGTTTTGAAAAAAAGAGCAAGAGCTATTCAAACCCTTTTTGCTGGGCAAGTAGGACCTGTAAATCTACACAATATAGAGTTTAAAGTTTGAGTCTATCATATTAGGTTTTGGATTTATAGCTGTTTTTGTGTCTATTGCTTCAAAAGCATTTTCAGATGATTTGTGTTTTCTGAAGAAACTACAAGAGATATCTAACCCATACTTTCTGTGCAAGAGGGGCCTGTACATCTGCACAACATGTCTTTTAAAGTTTGAACTTATCTTATTGCGTTTTTGAGTTATAGCAGTTTTTACTGTTTTATTGCTCCAAAAGCCTTTTCAGCCCATGAACAGTTGTTTGTGAGTTTTGAAAAAAAGAGCCAGAGCTATTCAAACCCTTTTTGCTGGGCAAGTAGGACCTGTAAATCTACACAATATAGAGTTTAAAGTTTGAGTCTATCATATTAGGTTTTGGATGTATAGCTGTTTTTGTGTCTATTGCTTCAAAAGCATTTTCAGATGATTTGTGTTTTCTGAAGAAACTACAAGAGATATCTAACCCATACTTTCTGTGCAAGAGGGGCCTGTACATCTGCACAACATGTCTTTTAAAGTTTGAACCTATCTTATTGCGTTTTTGAGTTATAGCAGTTTTTACTGTTTTATTGCTCCAAAAGCCTTTTCAGCCCATGAACAGTTGTTTGTGAGTTTTGAAAAAAAGAGCAAGAGCTATTCAAACCCTTTTTGCTGGGCAAGTAGGACCTGTAAATCTACACAATATAGAGTTTAAAGTTTGAGTCTATCATATTAGGTTTTGGATTTATAGCTGTTTTTGTGTCTATTGCTTCAAAAGCATTTTCAGATGATTTGTGTTTTCTGAAGAAACTACAAGATATATCTAACCCATACTTTCTGTGCAAGAGGGGCCTGTACATCTGCACAATATGTCTTTTAAGGTTTGAACCTATCTTATTGCGTTTTTGAGTTATAGCAGTTTTTACTGTTTTATTGCTCCAAAAGCCTTTTCAGCCCATGAACAGTTGTTTGTGAGTTTTGAAAAAAAGAGCAAGAGCTATTCAAACCCTTTTTGCTGGGCAAGTAGGACCTGTAAATCTACACAATATAGAGTTTAAAGTTTGAGTCTATCATATTAGGTTTTGGATTTATAGCTGTTTTTGTGTCTATTGCTTCAAAAGCATTTTCAGATGATTTGTGTTTTCTGAAGAAACTACAAGAGATATCTAACCCATACTTTCTGTGCAAGAGGGGCCTGTACATCTGCACAACATGTCTTTTAAAGTTTGAACCTATCTTATTGCGTTTTTGAGTTATAGCAGTTTTTACTGTTTTATTGCTCCAAAAGCCTTTTCAGCCCATGAACAGTTGTTTGTGAGTTTTGAAAAAAAGAGCAAGAGCTATTCAAACCCTTTTTGCAGGGCAAGTAGGACCTGTAAATCTACACAATATAGAGTTTAAAGTTTGAGTCTATCATATTAGGTTTTGGATTTATAGCTGTTTTTGTGTCTATTGCTTCAAAAGCATTTTCAGATGATTTGTGTTTTCTGAAGAAACTACAAGAGATATCTAACCCATACTTTCTGTGCAAGAGGGGCCTGTACATCTGCACAACATGCCTTTTAAATTTTGAACCTATCTTATTGCGTTTTTGAGTTATAGCAGTTTTTACTGTTTTATTGCTCCAAAAGCCTTTTCAGCCCATGAACAGTTGTTTGTGAGTTTTGAAAAAAAGAGCAAGAGCTATTCAAACCCTTTTTGCTGGGCAAGTAGGACCTGTAAATCTACACAATATAGAGTTAAAAGTTTGAGTCTATCATATTAGGTTTTGGATTTATAGCTGTTTTTGTGTCTATTGCTTCAAAAGCATTTTCAGATGATTTGTGTTTTCTGAAGAAACTACAAGATATATCTAACCCATACTTTCTGTGCAAGAGGGGCCTGTACATCTGCACAATATGTCTTTTAAAGTTTGAACCTATCTTATTGCGTTTTTGAGTTATAGCAGTTTTTACTGTTTTATTGCTCCAAAAGCCTTTTCAGCCCATGAACAGTTGTTTGTGAGTTTTGAAAAAAAGAGCAAGAGCTATTCAAACCCTTTTTGCTGGGCAAGTAGGACCTATAAATCTACACAATATAGAGTTTAAAGTTTGAGTCTATCATATTAGGTTTTGGATTTATAGCTGTTTTTGTGTCTATTGCTTCAAAAGCATTTTCAGATGATTTGTGTTTTCTGAAGAAACTACAAGAGATATCTAACCCATACTTTCTGTGCAAGAGGGGCCTGTACATCTGCACAACATGTCTTTTAAAGTTTGAACCTATCTTATTGCGTTTTTGAGTTATAGCAGTTTTTACTGTTTTATTGCTCCAAAAGCCTTTTCAGCCCATGAACAGTTGTTTGTGAGTTTTGAAAAAAAGAGCAAGAGCTATTCAAACCCTTTTTGCTGGGCAAGTAGGACCTGTAAATCTACACAATATAGAGTTTAAAGTTTGAGTCTATCATATTAGGTTTTGGATTTATAGCTGTTTTTGTGTCTATTGCTTCAAAAGCATTTTCAGATGATTTGTGTTTTCTGAAGAAACTACAAGAGATATCTAACCCATACTTTCTGTGCAAGAGGGGCCTGTACATCTGCACAACATGTCTTTTAAAGTTTGAACTTATCTTATTGCGTTTTTGAGTTATAGCAGTTTTTACTGTTTTATTGCTCCAAAAGCCTTTTCAGCCCATGAACAGTTGTTTGTGAGTTTTGAAAAAAAGAGCCAGAGCTATTCAAACCCTTTTTGCTGGGCAAGTAGGACCTGTAAATCTACACAATATAGAGTTTAAAGTTTGAGTCTATCATATTAGGTTTTGGATGTATAGCTGTTTTTGTGTCTATTGCTTCAAAAGCATTTTCAGATGATTTGTGTTTTCTGAAGAAACTACAAGAGATATCTAACCCATACTTTCTGTGCAAGAGGGGCCTG
The DNA here is from genome assembly GCF_026437365.1 of Eucyclogobius newberryi. Lineage (NCBI taxonomy): Eukaryota > Metazoa > Chordata > Actinopteri > Gobiiformes > Gobiidae > Eucyclogobius > Eucyclogobius newberryi. The sequence continues at coordinate 40,537 of NW_027315821.1, forward strand.
TACATCTGCACAACATGTCTTTTAAAGTTTGAACCTATCTTATTGCGTTTTTGAGTTATAGCAGTTTTTACTGTTTTATTGCTCCAAAAGCCTTTTCAGCCCATGAACAGTTGTTTGTGAGTTTTGAAAAAAAGAGCAAGAGCTATTCAAACCCTTTTTGCTGGGCAAGTAGGACCTGTAAATCTACACAATATAGAGTTTAAAGTTTGAGTCTATCATATTAGGTTTTGGATTTATAGCTGTTTTTGTGTCTATTGCTTCAAAAGCATTTTCAGATGATTTGTGTTTTCTGAAGAAACTACAAGAGATATCTAACCCATACTTTCTGTGCAAGAGGGGCCTGTACATCTGCACAACATGTCTTTTAAAGTTTGAACTTATCTTATTGCGTTTTTGAGTTATAGCAGTTTTTACTGTTTTATTGCTCCAAAAGCCTTTTCAGCCCATGAACAGTTGTTTGTGAGTTTTGAAAAAAAGAGCAAGAGCTATTCAAACCCTTTTTGCTGGGCAAGTAGGACCTGTAAATCTACACAATATAGAGTTTAAAGTTTGAGTCTATCATATTAGGTTTTGGATTTATAGCTGTTTTTGTGTCTATTGCTTCAAAAGCATTTTCAGATGATTTGTGTTTTCTGAAGAAACTACAAGAGATATCTAACCCATACTTTCTGTGCAAGAGGGGCCTGTACATCTGCACAACATGTCTTTTAAAGTTTGAACCTATCTTATTGCGTTTTTGAGTTATAGCAGTTTTTACTGTTTTATTGCTCCAAAAGCCTTTTCAGCCCATGAACAGTTGTTTGTGAGTTTTGAAAAAAAGAGCAAGAGCTATTCAAACCCTTTTTGCTGGGCAAGTAGGACCTGTAAATCTACACAATATAGAGTTTAAAGTTTGAGTCTATCATATTAGGTTTTGGATTTATAGCTGTTTTTGTGTCTATTGCTTCAAAAGCATTTTCAGATGATTTGTGTTTTCTGAAGAAACTACAAGAGATATCTAACCCATACTTTCTGTGCAAGAGGGGCCTGTACATCTGCACAACATGTCTTTTAAAGTTTGAACTTATCTTATTGCGTTTTTGAGTTATAGCAGTTTTTACTGTTTTATTGCTCCAAAAGCCTTTTCAGCCCATGAACAGTTGTTTGTGAGTTTTGAAAAAAAGAGCAAGAGCTATTCAAACCCTTTTTGCTGGGCAAGTAGGACCTGTAAATCTACACAATATAGAGTTTAAAGTTTGAGTCTATCATATTAGGTTTTGGATTTATAGCTGTTTTTGTGTCTATTGCTTCAAAAGCATTTTCAGATGATTTGTGTTTTCTGAAGAAACTACAAGAGATATCTAACCCATACTTTCTGTGCAAGAGGGGCCTGTACATCTGCACAATATGTCTTTTAAAGTTTGAACCTATCTTATTGCGTTTTTGAGTTATAGCAGTTTTTACTGTTTTATTGCTCCAAAAGCCTTTTCAGCCCATGAACAGTTGTTTGTGAGTTTTGAAAAAAGAGCAAGAGCTATTCAAACCCTTTTTGCTGGGCAAGTAGGACCTGTAAATCTACACAATATAGAGTTTAAAGTTTGAGTCTATCATATTAGGTTTTGGATTTATAGCTGTTTTTGTGTCTATTGCTTCAAAAGCATTTTCAGATGATTTGTGTTTTCTGAAGAAACTACAAAAGATATCTAACCCATACTTTCTGTGCAAGAGGGGCCTGTACATCTGCACAACATGTCTTTTAAAGTTTGAACCTATCTTATTGCGTTTTTGAGTTATAGCAGTTTTTACTGTTTTATTGCTCCAAAAGCCTTTTCAGCCCATGAACAGTTGTTTGTGAGTTTTGAAAAAAAGAGCAAGAGCTATTCAAACTCTTTTTGCTGGGCAAGTAGGACCTGTAAATCTACACAATATAGAGTTTAAAGTTTGAGTCTATCATATTAGGTTTTGGATTTATAGCTGTTTTTGTGTCTATTGCTTCAAAAGCATTTTCAGATGATTTGTGTTTTCTGAAGAAACTACAAGAGATATCTAACCCATACTTTCTGTGCAAGAGGGGCCTGTACATCTGCACAATATGTCTTTTAAAGTTTGAACCTATCTTATTGCGTTTTTGAGTTATAGCAGTTTTTACTGTTTTATTGCTCCAAAAGCCTTTTCAGCCCATGAACAGTTGTTTGTGAGTTTTGAAAAAAGAGCAAGAGCTATTCAAACCCTTTTTGCTGGGCAAGTAGGACCCGTAAATCTACACAATATAGAGTTTAAAGTTTGAGTCTATCATATTAGGTTTTGGATTTATAGCTGTTTTTGTGTCTATTGCTTCAAAATCATTTTCAGATGACTTGTGTTTTCTGAAGAAACTACAAGAGGTATCTAACCCATACTTTCTGTGCAAGAGGGTCCTGTACATCTGCACAACATGTCTTTTAAAGTTTGAACCTATCTTATTGCGTTTTTGAGTTATAGCAGTTTTTACTGTTTTATTGCTCCAAAAGCCTTCTCAGCCCATGAACAGTTGTTTGTGAGTTTTGAAAAAAAGAGCAAGAGCTATTCAAACCCTTTTATCTGGGCAAGTAGGACCTGTAAATCTACACAATATAGAGTTTAAAGTTTGAGTCTATCATATTAGGTTTTGGATTTATAGCTGTTTTTGTGTCTATTGCTTCAAAAGCATTTTCAGATGATTTGTGTTTTCTGAAGAAACTACAAGAGATATCTAACCCATACTTTCTGTGCAAGAGGGGCCTGTACATCTGCACAACATGTCTTTTAAAGTTTGAACCTATCTTATTGCGTTTTTGAGTTATAGCAGTTTTTACTGTTTTATTGCTCCAAAAGCCTTTTCAGCCCATGAACAGTTGTTTGTGAGTTTTGAAAAAAAGAGCAAGAGCTATTCAAACCCTTTTTGCTGGGCAAGTAGGACCTGTAAATCTACACAATATAGAGTTTAAAGTTTGAGTCTATCATATTAGGTTTTGGATTTATAGCTGTTTTTGTGTCTATTGCTTCAAAAGCATTTTCAGATGATTTGTGTTTTCTGAAGAAACTACAAGAGATATCTAACCCATACTTTCTGTGCAAGAGGGGCCTGTACATCTGCACAACATGTCTTTTAAAGTTTGAACCTATCTTATTGCGTTTTTGAGTTATAGCAGTTTTTACTGTTTTATTGCTCCAAAAGCCTTTTCAGCCCATGAACAGTTGTTTGTGAGTTTTGAAAAAAAGAGCAAGAGCTATTCAAACCCTTTTTGCTGGGCAAGTAGGACCTGTAAATCTACACAATATAGAGTTTAAAGTTTGAGTCTATCATATTAGGTTTTGGATTTATAGCTGTTTTTGTGTCTATTGCTTCAAAAGCATTTTCAGATGATTTGTGTTTTCTGAAGAAACTACAAGAGATATCTAACCCATACTTTCTGTGCAAGAGGGGCCTGTACATCTGCACAACATGTCTTTTAAAGTTTGAACCTATCTTATTGCGTTTTTGAGTTATAGCAGTTTTTACTGTTTTATTGCTCCAAAAGCCTTTTCAGCCCATGAACAGTTGTTTGTGAGTTTTGAAAAAAAGAGCAAGAGCTATTCAAACCCTTTTTGCTGGGCAAGTAGGACCTGTAAATCTACACAATATAGAGTTTAAAGTTTGAGTCTATCATATTAGGTTTTGGATTTATAGCTGTTTTTGTGTCTATTGCTTCAAAAGCATTTTCAGATGATTTGTGTTTTCTGAAGAAACTACAAGAGATATCTAACCCATACTTTCTGTGCAAGAGGGGCCTGTACATCTGCACAACATGTCTTTTAAAGTTTGAACTTATCTTATTGCGTTTTTGAGTTATAGCAGTTTTTACTGTTTTATTGCTCCAAAAGCCTTTTCAGCCCATGAACAGTTGTTTGTGAGTTTTGAAAAAAAGAGCAAGAGCTATTCAAACCCTTTTTGCTGGGCAAGTAGGACCTGTAAATCTACACAATATAGAGTTTAAAGTTTGAGTCTATCATATTAGGTTTTGGATTTATAGCTGTTTTTGTGTCTATTGCTTCAAAAGCATTTTCAGATGATTTGTGTTTTCTGAAGAAACTACAAGAGATATCTAACCCATACTTTCTGTGCAAGAGGGGCCTGTACATCTGCACAATATGTCTTTTAAAGTTTGAACCTATCTTATTGCGTTTTTGAGTTATAGCAGTTTTTACTGTTTTATTGCTCCAAAAGCCTTTTCAGCCCATGAACAGTTGTTTGTGAGTTTTGAAAAAAGAGCAAGAGCTATTCAAACCCTTTTTGCTGGGCAAGTAGGACCTGTAAATCTACACAATATAGAGTTTAAAGTTTGAGTCTATCATATTAGGTTTTGGATTTATAGCTGTTTTTGTGTCTATTGCTTCAAAAGCATTTTCAGATGATTTGTGTTTTCTGAAGAAACTACAAAAGATATCTAACCCATACTTTCTGTGCAAGAGGGGCCTGTACATCTGCACAACATGTCTTTTAAAGTTTGAACCTATCTTATTGCGTTTTTGAGTTATAGCAGTTTTTACTGTTTTATTGCTCCAAAAGCCTTTTCAGCCCATGAACAGTTGTTTGTGAGTTTTGAAAAAAAGAGCAAGAGCTATTCAAACCCTTTTTGCTGGGCAAGTAGGACCTGTAAATCTACACAATATAGAGTTTAAAGTTTGAGTCTATCATATTAGGTTTTGGATTTATAGCTGTTTTTGTGTCTATTGCTTCAAAAGCATTTTCAGATGATTTGTGTTTTCTGAAGAAACTACAAGAGATATCTAACCCATACTTTCTGTGCAAGAGGGGCCTGTACATCTGCACAACATGTCTTTTAAAGTTTGAACCTATCTTATTGCGTTTTTGAGTTATAGCAGTTTTTACTGTTTTATTGCTCCAAAAGCCTTTTCAGCCCATGAACAGTTGTTTGTGAGTTTTGAAAAAAAGAGCAAGAGCTATTCAAACCCTTTTTGCTGGGTAAGTAGGACCTGTAAATCTACACAATATAGAGTTTAAAGTTTGAGTCTATCATATTAGGTTTTGGATTTATAGCTGTTTTTGTGTCTATTGCTTCAAAAGCATTTTCAGATGATTTGTGTTTTCTGAAGAAACTACAAGAGATATCTAACCCATACTTTCTGTGCAAGAGGGGCCTGTACATCTGCACAATATGTCTTTTAAAGTTTGAACCTATCTTATTGCGTTTTTGAGTTATAGCAGTTTTTACTGTTTTATTGCTCCAAAAGCCTTTTCAGCCCATGAACAGTTGTTTGTGAGTTTTGAAAAAAGAGCAAGAGCTATTCAAACCCTTTTTGCTGGGCAAGTAGGACCTGTAAATCTACACAATATAGAGTTTAAAGTTTGAGTCTATCATATTAGGTTTTGGATTTATAGCTGTTTTTGTGTCTATTGCTTCAAAAGCATTTTCAGATGATTTGTGTTTTCTGAAGAAACTACAAGAGATATCTAACCCATACTTTCTGTGCAAGAGGGGCCTGTACATCTGCACAACATGTCTTTTAAAGTTTGAACCTATCTTATTGCGTTTTTGAGTTATAGCAGTTTTTACTGTTTTATTGCTCCAAAAGCCTTTTCAGCCCATGAACAGTTGTTTGTGAGTTTTGAAAAAAAGAGCAAGAGCTATTCAAACCCTTTTTGCTGGGTAAGTAGGACCTGTAAATCTACACAATATAGAGTTTAAAGTTTGAGTCTATCATATTAGGTTTTGGATTTATAGCTGTTTTTGTGTCTATTGCTTCAAAAGCATTTTCAGATGATTTGTGTTTTCTGAAGAAACTACAAGAGATATCTAACCCATACTTTCTGTGCAAGAGGGGCCTGTACATCTGCACAACATGTCTTTTAAAGTTTGAACCTATCTTATTGCGTTTTTGAGTTATAGCAGTTTTTACTGTTTTATTGCTCCAAAAGCCTTTTCAGCCCATGAACAGTTGTTTGTGAGTTTTGAAAAAAAGAGCAAGAGCTATTCAAACCCTTTTTGCTGGGCAAGTAGGACCTGTAAATCTACACAATATAGAGTTTAAAGTTTGAGTCTATCATATTAGGTTTTGGATTTATAGCTGTTTTTGTGTCTATTGCTTCAAAAGCATTTTCAGATGATTTGTGTTTTCTGAAGAAACTACAAGAGATATCTAACCCATACTTTCTGTGCAAGAGGGGCCTGTACATCTGCACAACATGTCTTTTAAAGTTTGAACCTATCTTATTGCGTTTTAGAGTTATAGCAGTTTTTACTGTTTTATTGCTCCAAAAGCCTTTTCAGCCCATGAACAGTTGTTTGTGAGTTTTGAAAAAAAGAGCAAGAGCTATTCAAACCCTTTTTGCTGGGCAAGTAGGACCTGTAAATCTACACAATATAGAGTTTAAAGTTTGAAGTCTATCATATTAGGTTTTGGATTTATAGCTGTTTTTGTGTCTATTGCTTCAAAAGCATTTTCAGATGATTTGTGTTTTCTGAAGAAACTACAAGAGATATCTAACCCATACTTTCTGTGCAAGAGGGGCCTGTACATCTGCACAACATGCCTTTTAAATTTTGAACCTATCTTATTGCGTTTTTGAGTTACAGCAGTTTTTACTGTTTTATTGCTCCAAAAGCCTTTTCAGCCCATGAACAGTTGTTTGTGAGTTTTGAAAAAAAGAGCAAGAGCTATTCAAACCCTTTTTGCTGGGCAAGTAGGACCTGTAAATCTACACAATATAGAGTTTAAAGTTTGAGTCTATCATATTAGGTTTTGGATTTATAGCTGTTTTTGTGTCTATTGCTTCAAAAGCATTTTCAGATGATTTGTGTTTTCTGAAGAAACTACAAGATATATCTAACCCATACTTTCTGTGCAAGAGGGGCCTGTACATCTGCACAATATGTCTTTTAAAGTTTGAACCTATCTTATTGCGTTTTTGAGTTATAGCAGTTTTTACTGTTTTATTGCTCCAAAAGCCTTTTCAGCCCATGAACAGTTGTTTGTGAGTTTTGAAAAAAAGAGCAAGAGCTATTCAAACCCTTTTTGCTGGGCAAGTAGGACCTGTAAATCTACACAATATAGAGTTTAAAGTTTGAGTCTATCATATTAGGTTTTGGATTTATAGCTGTTTTTGTGTCTATTGCTTCAAAAGCATTTTCAGATGATTTGTGTTTTCTGAAGAAACTACAAGAGATATCTAACCCATACTTTCTGTGCAAGAGGGGCCTGTATATCTGCACAACATGTCTTTTAAAGTTTGAACCTATCTTATTGCGTTTTTGAGTTATAGCAGTTTTTACTGTTTTATTGCTCCAAAAGCCTTTTCAGCCCATGAACAGTTGTTTGTGAGTTTTGAAAAAAAGAGCAAGAGCTATTCAAACCCTTTTTGCTGGGCAAGTAGGACCTGTAAATCTACACAATATAGAGTTTAAAGTTTGAAGTCTATCATATTAGGTTTTGGATTTATAGCTGTTTTTGTGTCTATTGCTTCAAAAGCATTTTCAGATGATTTGTGTTTTCTGAAGAAACTACAAGAGATATCTAACCCATACTTTCTGTGCAAGAGGGGCCTGTACATCTGCACAACATGCCTTTTAAATTTTGAACCTATCTTATTGCGTTTTTGAGTTATAGCAGTTTTTACTGTTTTATTGCTCCAAAAGCCTTTTCAGCCCATGAACAGTTGTTTGTGAGTTTTGAAAAAAAGAGCAAGAGCTATTCAAACCCTTTTTGCTGGGCAAGTAGGACCTGTAAATCTACACAATATAGAGTTTAAAGTTTGAGTCTATCATATTAGGTTTTGGATTTATAGCTGTTTTTGTGTCTATTGCTTCAAAAGCATTTTCAGATGATTTGTGTTTTCTGAAGAAACTACAAGATATATCTAACCCATACTTTCTGTGCAAGAGGGGCCTGTACATCTGCACAATATGTCTTTTAAAGTTTGAGCCTATCTTATTGCGTTTTTGAGTTATAGCAGTTTTTACTGTTTTATTGCTCCAAAAGCCTTTTCAGCCCATGAACAGTTGTTTGTGAGTTTTGAAAAAAAGAGCAAGAGCTATTCAAACCCTTTTTGCTGGGCAAGTAGGACCTGTAAATCTACACAATATAGAGTTTAAAGTTTGAGTCTATCATATTAGGTTTTGGATTTATAGCTGTTTTTGTGTCTATTGCTTCAAAAGCATTTTCAGATGATTTGTGTTTTCTGAAGAAACTACAAGAGATATCTAACCCATACTTTCTGTGCAAGAGGGGCCTGTACATCTGCACAACATGCCTTTTAAATTTTGAACCTATCTTATTGCGTTTTTGAGTTATAGCAGTTTTTACTGTTTTATTGCTCCAAAAGCCTTTTCAGCCCATGAACAGTTGTTTGTGAGTTTTGAAAAAAAGAGCAAGAGCTATTCAAACCCTTTTTGCTGGGCAAGTAGGACCTGTAAATCTACACAATATAGAGTTTAAAGTTTGAGTCTATCATATTAGGTTTTGGATTTATAGCTGTTTTTGTGTCTATTGCTTCAAAAGCATTTTCAGATGATTTGTGTTTTCTGAAGAAACTACAAGATATATCTAACCCATACTTTCTGTGCAAGAGGGGCCTGTACATCTGCACAATATGTCTTTTAAAGTTTGAACCTATCTTATTGCGTTTTTGAGTTATAGCAGTTTTTACTGTTTTATTGCTCCAAAAGCCTTTTCAGCCCATGAACAGTTGTTTGTGAGTTTTGAAAAAAAGAGCAAGAGCTATTCAAACCCTTTTTGCTGGGCAAGTAGGACCTATAAATCTACACAATATAGAGTTTAAAGTTTGAGTCTATCATATTAGGTTTTGGATTTATAGCTGTTTTTGTGTCTATTGCTTCAAAAGCATTTTCAGATGATTTGTGTTTTCTGAAGAAACTACAAGAGATATCTAACCCATACTTTCTGTGCAAGAGGGGCCTGTACATCTGCACAACATGTCTTTTAAAGTTTGAACCTATCTTATTGCGTTTTTGAGTTATAGCAGTTTTTACTGTTTTATTGCTCCAAAAGCCTTTTCAGCCCATGAACAGTTGTTTGTGAGTTTTGAAAAAAAGAGCAAGAGCTATTCAAACCCTTTTTGCTGGGCAAGTAGGACCTGTAAATCTACACAATATAGAGTTTAAAGTTTGAGTCTATCATATTAGGTTTTGGATTTATAGCTGTTTTTGTGTCTATTGCTTCAAAAGCATTTTCAGATGATTTGTGTTTTCTGAAGAAACTACAAGAGATATCTAACCCATACTTTCTGTGCAAGAGGGGCCTGTACATCTGCACAACATGTCTTTTAAAGTTTGAACTTATCTTATTGCGTTTTTGAGTTATAGCAGTTTTTACTGTTTTATTGCTCCAAAAGCCTTTTCAGCCCATGAACAGTTGTTTGTGAGTTTTGAAAAAAAGAGCAAGAGCTATTCAAACCCTTTTTGCTGGGCAAGTAGGACCTGTAAATCTACACAATATAGAGTTTAAAGTTTGAGTCTATCATATTAGGTTTTGGATTTATAGCTGTTTTTGTGTCTATTGCTTCAAAAGCATTTTCAGATGATTTGTGTTTTCTGAAGAAACTACAAGAGATATCTAACCCATACTTTCTGTGCAAGAGGGGCCTGTACATCTGCACAACATGTCTTTTAAAGTTTGAACTTATCTTATTGCGTTTTTGAGTTATAGCAGTTTTTACTGTTTTATTGCTCCAAAAGCCTTTTCAGCCCATGAACAGTTGTTTGTGAGTTTTGAAAAAAAGAGCAAGAGCTATTCAAACCCTTTTTGCTGGGCAAGTAGGACCTGTAAATCTACACAATATAGAGTTTAAAGTTTGAGTCTATCATATTAGGTTTTGGATTTATAGCTGTTTTTGTGTCTATTGCTTCAAAAGCATTTTCAGATGATTTGTGTTTTCTGAAGAAACTACAAGAGATATCTAACCCATACTTTCTGTGCAAGAGGGGCCTGTACATCTGCACAACATGTCTTTTAAAGTTTGAACCTATCTTATTGCGTTTTTGAGTTATAGCAGTTGTTACTGTTTTATTGCTCCAAAAGCCTTTTCAGCCCATGAACAGTTGTTTGTGAGTTTTGAAAAAAAGAGCAAGAGCTATTCAAACCCTTTTTGCTGGGCAAGTAGGACCTATAAATCTACACAATATAGAGTTTAAAGTTTGAGTCTATCATATTAGGTTTTGGATTTATAGCTGTTTTTGTGTCTATTGCTTCAAAAGCATTTTCAGATGATTTGTGTTTTCTGAAGAAACTACAAGAGATATCTAACCCATACTTTCTGTGCAAGAGGGGCCTGTACATCTGCACAACATGTCTTTTAAAGTTTGAACCTATCTTATTGCGTTTTTGAGTTATAGCAGTTTTTACTGTTTTATTGCTCCAAAAGCCTTTTCAGCCCATGAACAGTTGTTTGTGAGTTTTGAAAAAAAGAGCAAGAGCTATTCAAACCCTTTTTGCTGGGCAAGTAGGACCTGTAAATCTACACAATATAGAGTTTAAAGTTTGAGTCTATCATATTAGGTTTTGGATTTATAGCTGTTTTTGTGTCTATTGCTTCAAAAGCATTTTCAGATGATTTGTGTTTTCTGAAGAAACTACAAGAGATATCTAACCCATACTTTCTGTGCAAGAGGGGCCTGTACATCTGCACAACATGTCTTTTAAAGTTTGAACTTATCTTATTGCGTTTTTGAGTTATAGCAGTTTTTACTGTTTTATTGCTCCAAAAGCCTTTTCAGCCCATGAACAGTTGTTTGTGAGTTTTGAAAAAAAGAGCAAGAGCTATTCAAACCCTTTTTGCTGGGCAAGTAGGACCTGTAAATCTACACAATATAGAGTTTAAAGTTTGAGTCTATCATATTAGGTTTTGGATTTATAGCTGTTTTTGTGTCTATTGCTTCAAAAGCATTTTCAGATGATTTGTGTTTTCTGAAGAAACTACAAGAGATATCTAACCCATACTTTCTGTGCAAGAGGGGCCTGTACATCTGCACAACATGTCTTTTAAAGTTTGAACTTATCTTATTGCGTTTTTGAGTTATAGCAGTTTTTACTGTTTTATTGCTCCAAAAGCCTTTTCAGCCCATGAACAGTTGTTTGTGAGTTTTGAAAAAAAGAGCAAGAGCTATTCAAACCCTTTTTGCTGGGCAAGTAGGACCTGTAAATCTACACAATATAGAGTTTAAAGTTTGAGTCTATCATATTAGGTTTTGGATTTATAGCTGTTTTTGTGTCTATTGCTTCAAAAGCATTTTCAGATGATTTGTGTTTTCTGAAGAAACTACAAGAGATATCTAACCCATACTTTCTGTGCAAGAGGGGCCTGTACATCTGCACAACATGTCTTTTAAAGTTTGAACCTATCTTATTGCGTTTTTGAGTTATAGCAGTTGTTACTGTTTTATTGCTCCAAAAGCCTTTTCAGCCCATGAACAGTTGTTTGTGAGTTTTGAAAAAAAGAGCAAGAGCTATTCAAACCCTTTTTGCTGGGCAAGTAGGACCTGTAAATCTACACAATATAGAGTTTAAAGTTTGAGTCTATCATATTAGGTTTTGGATTTATAGCTGTTTTTGTGTCTATTGCTTCAAAAGCATTTTCAGATGATTTGTGTTTTCTGAAGAAACTACAAGAGATATCTAACCCATACTTTCTGTGCAAGAGGGGCCTGTACATCTGCACAACATGTCTTTTAAAGTTTGAACTTATCTTATTGCGTTTTTGAGTTATAGCAGTTTTTACTGTTTTATTGCTCCAAAAGCCTTTTCAGCCCATGAACAGTTGTTTGTGAGTTTTGAAAAAAAGAGCAAGAGCTATTCAAACCCTTTTTGCTGGGCAAGTAGGACCTGTAAATCTACACAATATAGAGTTTAAAGTTTGAGTCTATCATATTAGGTTTTGGATTTATAGCTGTTTTTGTGTCTATTGCTTCAAAAGCATTTTCAGATGATTTGTGTTTTCTGAAGAAACTACAAGAGATATCTAACCCATACTTTCTGTGCAAGAGGGGCCTGTACATCTGCACAACATGTCTTTTAAAGTTTGAACTTATCTTATTGCGTTTTTGAGTTATAGCAGTTTTTACTGTTTTATTGCTCCAAAAGCCTTTTCAGCCCATGAACAGTTGTTTGTGAGTTTTGAAAAAAAGAGCAAGAGCTATTCAAACCCTTTTTGCTGGGCAAGTAGGACCTGTAAATCTACACAATATAGAGTTTAAAGTTTGAGTCTATCATATTAGGTTTTGGATTTATAGCTGTTTTTGTGTCTATTGCTTCAAAAGCATTTTCAGATGATTTGTGTTTTCTGAAGAAACTACAAGAGATATCTAACCCATACTTTCTGTGCAAGAGGGGCCTGTACATCTGCACAACATGTCTTTTAAAGTTTGAACCTATCTTATTGCGTTTTTGAGTTATAGCAGTTGTTACTGTTTTATTGCTCCAAAAGCCTTTTCAGCCCATGAACAGTTGTTTGTGAGTTTTGAAAAAAAGAGCAAGAGCTATTCAAACCCTTTTTGCTGGGCAAGTAGGACCTGTAAATCTACACAATATAGAGTTTAAAGTTTGAGTCTATCATATTAGGTTTTGGATTTATAGCTGTTTTTGTGTCTATTGCTTCAAAAGCATTTTCAGATGATTTGTGTTTTCTGAAGAAACTACAAGAGATATCTAACCCATACTTTCTGTGCAAGAGGGGCCTGTACATCTGCACAATATGTCTTTTAAAGTTTGAACCTATCTTATTGCGTTTTTGAGTTATAGCAGTTTTTACTGTTTTATTGCTCCAAAAGCCTTTTCAGCCCATGAACAGTTGTTTGTGAGTTTTGAAAAAAAGAGCAAGAGCTATTCAAACCCTTTTTGCTGGGCAAGTAGGACCTGTAAATCTACACAATATAGAGTTTAAAGTTTGAGTCTATCATATTAGGTTTTGGATTTATAGCTGTTTTTGTGTCTATTGCTTCAAAAGCATTTTCAGATGATTTGTGTTTTCTGAAGAAACTACAAGAGATATCTAACCCATACTTTCTGTGCAAGAGGGGCCTGTACATCTGCACAACATGTCTTTTAAAGTTTGAACCTATCTTATTGCGTTTTTGAGTTATAGCAGTTTTTACTGTTTTATTGCTCCAAAAGCCTTTTCAGCCCATGAACAGTTGTTTGTGAGTTTTGAAAAAAAGAGCAAGAGCTATTCAAACCCTTTTTGCTGGGCAAGTAGGACCTGTAAATCTACACAATATAGAGTTTAAAGTTTGAAGTCTATCATATTAGGTTTTGGATTTATAGCTGTTTTTGTGTCTATTGCTTCAAAAGCATTTTCAGATGATTTGTGTTTTCTGAAGAAACTACAAGAGATATCTAACCCATACTTTCTGTGCAAGAGGGGCCTGTACATCTGCACAACATGCCTTTTAAATTTTGAACCTATCTTATTGCGTTTTTGAGTTATAGCAGTTTTTACTGTTTTATTGCTCCAAAAGCCTTTTCAGCCCATGAACAGTTGTTTGTGAGTTTTGAAAAAATGAGCAAGAGCTATTCAAACCCTTTTTGCTGGGCAAGTAGGACCTGTAAATCTACACAATATAGAGTTTAAAGTTTGAGTCTATCATATTAGGTTTTGGATTTATAGCTGTTTTTGTGTCTATTGCTTCAAAATCATTTTCAGATGATTTGTGTTTTCTGAAGAAACTACAAGAGATATCTAACCCATACTTTCTGTGCAAGAGGGGCCTGTACCTCTGCACAACATGTCTTTTAAAGTTTGAACTTATCTTATTGCGTTTTTGAGTTATAGCAGTTTTTACTGTTTTATTGCTCCAAAAGCCTTTTCAGCCCATGAACAGTTGTTTGTGAGTTTTGAAAAAAAGAGCAAGAGCTATTCAAACCCTTTTTGCTGGGCAAGTAGGACCTGTAAATCTACACAATATAGAGTTTAAAGTTTGAGTCTATCATATTAGGTTTTGGATTTATAGCTGTTTTTGTGTCTATTGCTTCAAAAGCATTTTCAGATGATTTGTGTTTTCTGAAGAAACTACAAGAGATATCTAACCCATACTTTCTGTGCAAGAGGGGCCTGTACATCTGCACAATATGTCTTTTAAAGTTTGAACCTATCTTATTGCGTTTTTGAGTTATAGCAGTTTTTACTGTTTTATTGCTCCAAAAGCCTTTTCAGCCCATGAACAGTTGTTTGTGAGTTTTGAAAAAAAGAGCAAGAGCTATTCAAACCCTTTTTGCTGGGCAAGTAGGACCTATAAATCTACACAATATAGAGTTTAAAGTTTGAGTCTATCATATTAGGTTTTGGATTTATAGCTGTTTTTGTGTCTATTGCTTCAAAAGCATTTTCAGATGATTTGTGTTTCCTGAAGAAACTACAAGAGATATCTAACCCATACTTTCTGTGCAAGAGGGGCCTGTACATCTGCACAATATGTCTTTTAAAGTTTGAACCTATCTTATTGCGTTTTTGAGTTATAGCAGTTTTTACTGTTTTATTGCTCCAAAAGCCTTTTCAGCCCATGAACAGTTGTTTGTGAGTTTTGAAAAAAAGAGCAAGAGCTATTCAAACCCTTTTTGCTGGGCAAGTAGGACCTGTAAATCTACACAATATAGAGTTTAAAGTTTGAGTCTATCATATTAGGTTTTGGATTTATAGCTGTTTTTGTGTCTATTGCTTCAAAAGCATTTTCAAATGATTTGTGTTTTCTGAAGAAACTACAAGAGATATCTAACCCATACTTTCTGTGCAAGAGGGGCCTGTATATCTGCACAATATGTCTTTCAAAGTTTGAACCTATCTTATTGCATTTTTGAGTTATAGCAGTTTTTACTGTTTTATTGCTCCAAAAGCCTTTTCAGCCCATGAACAGTTGTTTGTGAGTTTTGAAAAAAAGAGCAAGAGCTATTCAAACCCTTTTTGCTGGGCAAGTAGGACCTGTAAATCTACACAATATAGAGTTTAAAGTTTGAGTCTATCATATTAGGTTTTGGATTTATAGCTGTTTTTGTGTCTATTGCTTCAAAAGCATTTTCAGATGATTTGTGTTTTCTGAAGAAACTACAAGAGATATCTAACCCATACTTTCTGTGCAAGAGGGGCCTGTACATCTGCACAATATGTCTTTTAAAGTTTGAACCTATCTTATTGCGTTTTTGAGTTATAGCAGTTTTTACTGTTTTATTGCTCCAAAAGCCTTTTCAGCCCATGAACAGTTGTTTGTGAGTTTTGAAAAAAGAGCAAGAGCTATTCAAACCCTTTTTGCTGGGCAAGTAGGACCTGTAAATCTACACAATATAGAGTTTAAAGTTTGAGTCTATCATATTAGGTTTTGGATTTATAGCTGTTTTTGTGTCTATTGCTTCAAAAGCATTTTCAGATGATTTGTGTTTTCTGAAGAAACTACAAGAGATATCTAACCCATACTTTCTGTGCAAGAGGGGCTTGTACATCTGCACAACATGTCTTTTAAAGTTTGAACCTATCTTATTGCGTTTTTGAGTTATAGCAGTTTTTACTGTTTTATTGCTCCAAAAGCCTTTTCAGCCCATGAACAGTTGTTTGTGAGTTTTGAAAAAAAGAGCAAGAGCTATTCAAACCCTTTTTGCTGGGCAAGTAGGACCTGTAAATCTACACAATATAGAGTTTAAAGTTTGAGTCTATCATATTAGGTTTTGGATTTATAGCTGTTTTTGTGTCTATTGCTTCAAAAGCATTTTCAGATGATTTGTGTTTTCTGAAGAAACTACAAGAGATATCTAACCCATACTTTCTGTGCAAGAGGGGCCTGTACATCTGCACAATATGTCTTTTAAAGTTTGAACCTATCTTATTGCGTTTTTGAGTTATAGCAGTTTTTACTGTTTTATTGCTCCAAAAGCCTTTTCAGCCCATGAACAGTTGTTTGTGAGTTTTGAAAAAAGAGCAAGAGCTATTCAAACCCTTTTTGCTGGGCAAGTAGGACCTGTAAATCTACACAATATAGAGTTTAAAGTTTGAGTCTATCATATTAGGTTTTGGATTTATAGCTGTTTTTGTGTCTATTGCTTCAAAAGCATTTTCAGATGATTTGTGTTTTCTGAAGAAACTACAAGAGATATCTAACCCATACTTTCTGTGCAAGAGGGGCTTGTACATCTGCACAACATGTCTTTTAAAGTTTGAACCTATCTTATTGCGTTTTTGAGTTATAGCAGTTTTTACTGTTTTATTGCTCTAAAAGCCTTTTCAGCCCATGAACAGTTGTTTGTGAGTTTTGAAAAAAAGAGCAAGAGCTATTCAAACCCTTTTTGCTGGGCAAGTAGGACCTGTAAATCTACACAATATAGAGTTTAAAGTTTGAGTCTATCATATTAGGTTTTGGATTTATAGCTGTTTTTGTGTCTATTGCTTCAAAAGCATTTTCAGATGATTTGTGTTTTCTGAAGAAACTACAAGAGATATCTAACCCATACTTTCTGTGCAAGAGGGGCCTGTACATCTGCACAACATGTCTTTTAAAGTTTGAACCTATCTTATTGCGTTTTTGAGTTATAGCAGTTTTTACTGTTTTATTGCTCCAAAAGCCTTTTCAGCCCATGAACAGTTGTTTGTGAGTTTTGAAAAAAAGAGCAAGAGCTATTCAAACCCTTTTTGCTGGGCAAGTAGGACCTATAAATCTACACAATATAGAGTTTAAAGTTTGAGTCTATCATATTAGGTTTTGGATTTATAGCTGTTTTTGTGTCTATTGCTTCAAAAGCATTTTCAGATGATTTGTGTTTCCTGAAGAAACTACAAGAGATATCTAACCCATACTTTCTGTGCAAGAGGGGCCTGTACATCTGCACAATATCTCTTTTAAAGTTTGAACCTATCGTATTGCGTTTTTGAGTTATAGCAGTTTTTACTGTTTTATTGCTCCAAAAGCCTTTTCAGCCCATGAACAGTTGTTTGTGAGTTTTGAAAAAAGAGCAAGAGCTATTCAAACCCTTTTTGCTGGGCAAGTAGGACCTGTAAATCTACACAATATAGAGTTTAAAGTTTGAGTCTATCATATTAGGTTTTGGATTTATAGCTGTTTTTGTGTCTATTGCTTCAAAAGCATTTTCAAATGATTTGTGTTTTCTGAAGAAACTACAAGAGATATCTAACCCATACTTTCTGTGCAAGAGGGGCCTGTATATCTGCACAATATGTCTTTTAAAGTTTGAACCTATCTTATTGCGTTTTTGAGTTATAGCAGTTTTTACTGTTTTATTGCTCCAAAAGCCTTTTCAGCCCATGAACAGTTGTTTGTGAGTTTTGAAAAAAAGAGCAAGAGCTATTCAAACCCTTTTTGCTGGGCAAGTAGGACCTGTAAATCTACACAATATAGAGTTTAAAGTTTGAGTCAATCATATTAGGTTTTGGATTTATAGCTGTTTTTGTGTCTATTGCTTCAAAAGCATTTTCAGATGATTTGTGTTTTCTGAAGAAACTACAAGAGATATCTAACCCATACTTTCTGTGCAAGAGGGGGCTGTACATCTGCACAACATGTCTTTTAAAGTTTGAACTTATCTTATTGCGTTTTTGAGTTATAGCAGTTTTTACTGTTTTATTGCTCCAAAAGCCTTTTCAGCCCATGAACAGTTGTTTGTGAGTTTTGAAAAAAAGAGCAAGAGCTATTCAAACCCTTTTTGCTGGGCAAGTAGGACCTGTAAATCTACACAATATAGAGTTTAAAGTTTGAGTCTATCATATTATGTTTTAGATTTATAGCTGTTTTTGTGTCTATTGCTTCAAAAGCATTTTCAGATGATTTGTGTTTTCTGAAGAAACTACAAGAGATATCTAACCCATACTTTCTGTGCAAGAGGGGCCTGTACATCTGCACAACATGTCTTTTAAAGTTTGAACCTATCTTATTGCGTTTTTGAGTTATAGCAGTTTTTACTGGTTTATTGCTCCAAAAGCCTTTTCAGCCCATGAACAGTTGTTTGTGAGTTTTGAAAAAAAGAGCAAGAGCTATTCAAACCCTTTTTGCTGGGCAAGTAGGACCTGTAAATCTACACAATATAGAGTTTAAAGTTTGAGTCTATCATATTAGGTTTTGGATTTATAGCTGTTTTTGTGTCTATTGCTTCAAAAGCATTTTCAGATGATTTGTGTTTTCTGAAGAAACTACAAGAGATATCTAACCCATACTTTCTGTGCAAGAGGGGCCTGTACATCTGCACAACATGTCTTTTAAAGTTTGAACCTATCTTATTGTGTTTTTGAGTTATAGCAGTTTTTACTGTTTTATTGCTCCAAAAGCCTTTTCAGTCCATGAACAGTTGTTTGTGAGTTTTGAAAAAAAGAGCAAGAGCTATTCAAACCCTTTTTGCTGGGCAAGTAGGACCTATAAATCTACACAATATAGAGTTTAAAGTTTGAGTCTATCATATTAGGTTTTGGATTTATAGCTGTTTTTGTGTCTATTGCTTCAAAAGCATTTTCAGATGATTTGTGTTTTCTGAAGAAACTACAAGAGATATCTAACCCATACTTTCTGTGCAAGAGGGGCCTGTACATCTGCACAATATGTCTTTTGAAGTTTGAACCTATCTTATTGCGTTTTTGAGTTATAGCAGTTTTTACTGTTTTATTGCTCCAAAAGCCTTTTCAGCCCATGAACAGTTGTTTGTGAGTTTTGAAAAAAGAGCAAGAGCTATTCAAACCCTTTTTGCTGGGCAAGTAGGACCTGTAAATCTACACAATATAGAGTTTAAAGTTTGAGTCTATCATATTAGGTTTTGGATTTATAGCTGTTTTTGTGTCTATTGCTTCAAAAGCATTTTCAGATGATTTGTGTTTTCTGAAGAAACTACAAGAGATATCTAACCCATACTTTCTGTGCAAGAGGGGCCTGTACATCTGCACAATATGTCTTTTAAAGTTTGAACCTATCTTATTGCGTTTTTGAGTTATAGCAGTTTTTACTGTTTTATTGCTCCAAAAGCCTTTTCAGCCCATGAACAGTTGTTTGTGAGTTTTGAAAAAAGAGCAAGAGCTATTCAAACCCTTTTTGTTGGGCAAGTAGGACCTGTAAATCTACACAATATAGAGTTTAAAGTTTGAGTCTATCATATTAGGTTTTGGATTTATAGCTGTTTTTGTGTCTATTGCTTCAAAAGCATTTTCAAATGATTTGTGTTTTCTGAAGAAACTACAAGAGATATCTAACCCATACTTTCTGTGCAAGAGGGGCCTGTATATCTGCACAATATGTCTTTCAAAGTTTGAACCTATCTTATTGCGTTTTTGAGTTATAGCAGTTTTTACTGTTTTATTGCTCCAAAAGCCTTTTCAGCCCATGAACAGTTGTTTGTGAGTTTTGAAAAAAAGAGCAAGAGCTATTCAAACCCTTTTTGCTGGGCAAGTAGGACCTGTAAATCTACACAATATAGAGTTTAAAGTTTGAGTCTATCATATTAGGTTTTGGATTTATAGCTGTTTTTGTGTCTATTGCTTCAAAAGCATTTTCAGATGATTTGTGTTTTCTGAAGAAACTACAAGAGATATCTAACCCATACTTTCTGTGCAAGAGGGGCCTGTACATCTGCACAATATGTCTTTTAAAGTTTGAACCTATCTTATTGCGTTTTTGAGTTATAGCAGTTTTTACTGTTTTATTGCTCCAAAAGCCTTTTCAGCCCATGAACAGTTGTTTGTGAGGTTTGAAAAAAGAGCAAGAGCTATTCAAACCCTTTTTGCTGGGCAAGTAGGACCTGTAAATCTACACAATATAGAGTTTAAAGTTTGAGTCTATCATATTAGGTTTTGGATTTATAGCTGTTTTTGTGTCTATTGCTTCAAAAGCATTTTCAAATGATTTGTGTTTTCTGAAGAAACTACAAGAGATATCTAACCCATACTTTCTGTGCAAGAGGGGCCTGTATATCTGCACAATATGTCTTTCAAAGTTTGAACCTATCTTATTGCGTTTTTGAGTTATAGCAGTTTTTACTGTTTTATTGCTCCAAAAGCCTTTTCAGCCCATGAACAGTTGTTTGTGAGTTTTGAAAAAAAGAGCAAGAGCTATTCAAACCCTTTTTGCTGGGCAAGTAGGACCTGTAAATCTACACAATATAGAGTTTAAAGTTTGAGTCTATCATATTAGGTTTTGGATTTATAGCTGTTTTTGTGTCTATTGCTTCAAAAGCATTTTCAAATGATTTGTGTTTTCTGAAGAAACTACAAGAGATATCTAACCCATACTTTCTGTGCAAGAGGGGCCTGTATATCTGCACAATATGTCTTTCAAAGTTTGAACCTATCTTATTGCGTTTTTGAGTTATAGCAGTTTTTACTGTTTTATTGCTCCAAAAGCCTTTTCAGCCCATGAACAGTTGTTTGTGAGTTTTGAAAAAAAGAGCAAGAGCTATTCAAACCCTTTTTGCTGGGCAAGTAGGACCTGTAAATCTACACAATATAGAGTTTAAAGTTAGAGTCTATCATATTATGTTTTGGATTTATAGCTGTTTTTGTGTTTATTGCTTCAAAAGCATTTTCAGATGATTTGTGTTTTCTGAAGAAACTACAAGAGATATCTAACCCATACTTTCTGTGCAAGAGGGGCCTGTACATCTGCACAACATGTCTTTTAAAGTTTGAACTTATCTTATTGCGTTTTTGAGTTATAGCAGTTTTTACTGTTTTATTGCTCCAAAAGCCTTTTCAGCCCATGAACAGTTGTTTGTGAGTTTTGAAAAAAAGAGCAAGAGCTATTCAAACCCTTTTTGCTGGGCAAGTAGGACCTGTAAATCTACACAATATAGAGTTTAAAGTTTGAGTCTATCATATTAGGTTTTGGATTTATAGCTGTTTTTGTGTCTATTGCTTCAAAAGCATTTTCAGATGATTTGTGTTTTCTGAAGAAACTACAAGAGATATCTAACCCATACTTTCTGTGCAAGAGGGGCCTGTACATCTGCACAATATGTCTTTTAAAGTTTGAACCTATCTTATTGCGTTTTTGAGTTATAGCAGTTTTTACTGTTTTATTGCTCCAAAAGCCTTTTCAGCCCATGAACAGTTGTTTGTGAGTTTTGAAAAAAGAGCAAGAGCTATTCAAACCCTTTTTGCTGGGCAAGTAGGACCTGTAAATCTACACAATATAGAGTTTAAAGTTTGAGTCTATCATATTAGGTTTTGGATTTATAGCTGTTTTTGTGTCTATTGCTTCAAAAGCATTTTCAGATGATTTGTGTTTTCTGAAGAAACTACAAGAGATATCTAACCCATACTTTCTGTGCAAGAGGGGCCTGTACATCTGCACAACATGTCTTTTAAAGTTTGAACCTATCTTATTGCGTTTTTGAGTTATAGCAGTTTTTACTGTTTTATTGCTCCAAAAGCCTTTTCAGCCCATGAACAGTTGTTTGTGAGTTTTGAAAAAAAGAGCAAGAGCTATTCAAACCCTTTTTGCTGGGCAAGTAGGACCTGTAAATCTACACAATATAGAGTTTAAAGTTTGAGTCTATCATATTAGGTTTTGGATTTATAGCTGTTTTTGTGTCTATTGCTTCAAAAGCATTTTCAGATGATTTGTGTTTTCTGAAGAAACTACAAGAGATATCTAACCCATACTTTCTGTGCAAGAGGGGCCTGTACATCTGCACAACATGTCTTTTAAAGTTTGAACCTATCTTATTGCGTTTTTGAGTTATAGCAGTTTTTACTGTTTTATTGCTCCAAAAGCCTTTTCAGCCCATGAACAGTTGTTTGTGAGTTTTGAAAAAAAGAGCAAGAGCTATTCAAACCCTTTTTGCTGGGCAAGTAGGACCTATAAATCTACACAATATAGAGTTTAAAGTTTGAGTCTATCATATTAGGTTTTGGATTTATAGCTGTTTTTGTGTCTATTGCTTCAAAAGCATTTTCAGATGATTTGTGTTTCCTGAAGAAACTACAAGAGATATCTAACCCATACTTTCTGTGCAAGAGAGGCCTGTACATCTGCACAATATCTCTTTTAAAGTTTGAACCTATCTTATTGCGTTTTTGAGTTATAGCAGTTTTTACTGTTTTATTGCTCCAAAAGCCTTTTCAGCCCATGAACAGTTGTTTGTGAGTTTTGAAAAAAGAGCAAGAGCTATTCAAACCCTTTTTGCTGGGCAAGTAGGACCTGTAAATCTACACAATATAGAGTTTAAAGTTTGAGTCTATCATATTAGGTTTTGGATTTATAGCTGTTTTTGTGTCTATTGCTTCAAAAGCATTTTCAAATGATTTGTGTTTTCTGAAGAAACTACAAGAGATATCTAACCCATACTTTCTGTGCAAGAGTGGCCTGTATATCTGCACAATATGTCTTTTAAAGTTTGAACCTATCTTATTGCGTTTTTGAGTTATAGCAGTTTTTACTGTTTTATTGCTCCAAAAGCCTTTTCAGCCCATGAACAGTTGTTTGTGAGTTTTGAAAAAAAGAGCAAGAGCTATTCAAACCCTTTTTGCTGGGCAAGTAGGACCTGTAAATCTACACAATATAGAGTTTAAAGTTTGAGTCTATCATATTATGTTTTGGATTTATAGCTGTTTTTGTGTTTATTGCTTCAAAAGCATTTTCAGATGATTTGTGTTTTCTGAAGAAACTACAAGAGATATCTAACCCATACTTTATGTGCAAGAGGGGCCTGTACATCTGCACAACATGTCTTTTAAAGTTTGAACTTATCTTATTGCGTTTTTGAGTTATAGCAGTTTTTACTGTTTTATTGCTCCAAAAGCCTTTTCAGCCCATGAACAGTTGTTTGTGAGTTTTGAAAAAAAGAGCAAGAGCTATTCAAACCCTTTTTGCTGGGCAAGTAGGACCTGTAAATCTACACAATATAGAGTTTAAAGTTTGAGTCAATCATATTAGGTTTTGGATTTATAGCTGTTTTTGTGTCTATTGCTTCAAAAGCATTTTCAGATGATTTGTGTTTTCTGAAGAAACTACAAGAGATATCTAACCCATACTTTCTGTGCAAGAGGGGGCTGTACATCTGCACAACATGTCTTTTAAAGTTTGAACTTATCTTATTGCGTTTTTGAGTTATAGCAGTTTTTACTGTTTTATTGCTCCAAAAGCCTTTTCAGCCCATGAACAGTTGTTTGTGAGTTTTGAAAAAAAGAGCAAGAGCTATTCAAACCCTTTTTGCTGGGCAAGTAGGACCTGTAAATCTACACAATATAGAGTTTAAAGTTTGAGTCTATCATATTATGTTTTAGATTTATAGCTGTTTTTGTGTCTATTGCTTCAAAAGCATTTTCAGATGATTTGTGTTTTCTGAAGAAACTACAAGAGATATCTAACCCATACTTTCTGTGCAAGAGGGGCCTGTACATCTGCACAACATGTCTTTTAAAGTTTGAACCTATCTTATTGCGTTTTTGAGTTATAGCAGTTTTTACTGTTTTATTGCTCCAAAAGCCTTTTCAGCCCATGAACAGTTGTTTGTGAGTTTTGAAAAAAAGAGCAAGAGCTATTCAAACCCTTTTTGCTGGGCAAGTAGGACCTGTAAATCTACACAATATAGAGTTTAAAGTTTGAGTCTATCATATTAGGTTTTGGATTTATAGCTGTTTTTGTGTCTATTGCTTCAAAAGCATTTTCAGATGATTTGTGTTTTCTGAAGAAACTACAAGAGATATCTAACCCATACTTTCTGTGCAAGAGGGGCCTGTACATCTGCACAACATGTCTTTTAAAGTTTGAACCTATCTTATTGCGTTTTTGAGTTATAGCAGTTTTTACTGTTTTATTGCTCCAAAAGCCTTTTCAGCCCATGAACAGTTGTTTGTGAGTTTTGAAAAAAAGAGCAAGAGCTATTCAAACCCTTTTTGCTGGGCAAGTAGGACCTGTAAATCTACACAATATAGAGTTTAAAGTTTGAGTCTATCATATTAGGTTTTGGATTTATAGCTGTTTTTGTGTCTATTGCTTCAAAAGCATTTTCAGATGATTTGTGTTTTCTGAAGAAACTACAAGAGATATCTAACCCATACTTTCTGTGCAAGAGGGGCCTGTACATCTGCACAACATGTCTTTTAAAGTTTGAACCTATCTTATTGCGTTTTTGAGTTATAGCAGTTTTTACTGTTTTATTGCTCCAAAAGCCTTTTCAGCCCATGAACAGTTGTTTGTGAGTTTTGAAAAAAAGAGCAAGAGCTATTCAAACCCTTTTTGCTGGGCAAGTAGGACCTGTAAATCTACACAATATAGAGTTTAAAGTTTGAGTCTATCATATTAGGTTTTGGATTTATAGCTGTTTTTGTGTCTATTGCTTCAAAAGCATTTTCAGATGATTTGTGTTTTCTGAAGAAACTACAAGATATATCTAACCCATACTTTCTGTGCAAGAGGGGCCTGTACATCTGCACAATATGTCTTTTAAAGTTTGAACCTATCTT
The DNA here is from genome assembly GCF_026437365.1 of Eucyclogobius newberryi. Classification (NCBI taxonomy): domain Eukaryota; kingdom Metazoa; phylum Chordata; class Actinopteri; order Gobiiformes; family Gobiidae; genus Eucyclogobius; species Eucyclogobius newberryi. Next base: position 64,922 of record NW_027315821.1, read on the forward strand.
ATTGCGTTTTTGAGTTATAGCAGTTTTTACTGTTTTATTGCTCCAAAAGCCTTTTCAGCCCATGAACAGTTGTTTGTGAGTTTTGAAAAAAAGAGCAAGAGCTATTCAAACCCTTTTTGCTGGGCAAGTAGGACCTATAAATCTACACAATATAGAGTTTAAAGTTTGAGTCTATCATATTAGGTTTTGGATTTATAGCTGTTTTTGTGTCTATTGCTTCAAAAGCATTTTCAGATGATTTGTGTTTTCTGAAGAAACTACAAGAGATATCTAACCCATACTTTCTGTGCAAGAGGGGCCTGTACATCTGCACAACATGTCTTTTAAAGTTTGAACCTATCTTATTGCGTTTTTGAGTTATAGCAGTTTTTACTGTTTTATTGCTCCAAAAGCCTTTTCAGCCCATGAACAGTTGTTTGTGAGTTTTGAAAAAAAGAGCAAGAGCTATTCAAACCCTTTTTGCTGGGCAAGTAGGACCTGTAAATCTACACAATATAGAGTTTAAAGTTTGAGTCTATCATATTAGGTTTTGGATTTATAGCTGTTTTTGTGTCTATTGCTTCAAAAGCATTTTCAGATGATTTGTGTTTTCTGAAGAAATTACAAGAGATATCTAACCCATACTTTCTGTGCAAGAGGGGCCTGTACATCTGCACAACATGTCTTTTAAAGTTTGAACTTATCTTATTGCGTTTTTGAGTTATAGCAGTTTTTACTGTTTTATTGCTCCAAAAGCCTTTTCAGCCCATGAACAGTTGTTTGTGAGTTTTGAAAAAAAGAGCAAGAGCTATTCAAACCCTTTTTGCTGGGCAAGTAGGACCTGTAAATCTACACAATATAGAGTTTAAAGTTTGAGTCTATCATATTAGGTTTTGGATGTATAGCTGTTTTTGTGTCTATTGCTTCAAAAGCATTTTCAGATGATTTGTGTTTTCTGAAGAAACTACAAGAGATATCTAACCCATACTTTCTGTGCAAGAGGGGCCTGTACATCTGCACAACATGTCTTTTAAAGTTTGAACCTATCTTATTGCGTTTTTGAGTTATAGCAGTTTTTACTGTTTTATTGCTCCAAAAGCCTTTTCAGCCCATGAACAGTTGTTTGTGAGTTTTGAAAAAAAGAGCAAGAGCTATTCAAACCCTTTTTGCTGGGCAAGTAGGACCTGTAAATCTACACAATATAGAGTTTAAAGTTTGAGTCTATCATATTAGGTTTTGGATTTATAGCTGTTTTTGTGTCTATTGCTTCAAAAGCATTTTCAGATGATTTGTGTTTTCTGAAGAAACTACAAGAGATATCTAACCCATACTTTCTGTGCAAGAGGGGCCTGTACATCTGCACAATATGTCTTTTAAAGTTTGAACCTATCTTATTGCGTTTTTGAGTTATAGCAGTTTTTACTGTTTTATTGCTCCAAAAGCCTTTTCAGCCCATGAACAGTTGTTTGTGAGTTTTGAAAAAAGAGCAAGAGCTATTCAAACCCTTTTTGCTGGGCAAGTAGGACCTGTAAATCTACAGAATATAGAGTTTAAAGTTTGAGTCTATCATATTAGGTTTTGGATTTATAGCTGTTTTTGTGTCTATTGCTTCAAAAGCATTTTCAGATGATTTGTGTTTTCTGAAGAAACTGCAAAAGATATCTAACCCATACTTTCTGTGCAAGAGGGGCCTGTACATCTGCACAACATGTCTTTTAAAGTTTGAACCTATCTTATTGCGTTTTTGAGTTATAGCAGTTTTTACTGTTTTATTGCTCCAAAAGCCTTTTCAGCCCATGAACAGTTGTTTGTGAGTTTTGAAAAAAAGAGCAAGAGCTATTCAAACCCTTTTTGCTGGGCAAGTAGGACCTGTAAATCTACACAATATAGAGTTTAAAGTTTGAGTCTATCATATTAGGTTTTGGATTCATAGCTGTTTTTGTGTCTATTGCTTCAAAAGCATTTTCAGATGATTTGTGTTTTCTGAAGAAACTACAAGAGATATCTAACCCATACTTTCTGTGCAAGAGGGGCCTGTACATCTGCACAACATGTCTTTTAAAGTTTGAACCTATCTTATTGCGTTTTTGAGTTATAGCAGTTTTTACTGTTTTATTGCTCCAAAAGCCTTTTCAGCCCATGAACAGTTGTTTGTGAGTTTTGAAAAAAAGAGCAAGAGCTATTCAAACCCTTTTTGCTGGGCAAGTAGGACCTGTAAATCTACACAATATAGAGTTTAAAGTTTGAGTCTATCATATTAGGTTTTGGATTTATAGCTGTTTTTGTGTCTATTGCTTCAAAAGCATTTTCAGATGATTTGTGTTTTCTGAAGAAACTACAAGAGATATCTAACCCATACTTTCTGTGCAAGAGGGGCCTGTACATCTGCACAACATGTCTTTTAAAGTTTGAACTTATCTTATTGCGTTTTTGAGTTATAGCAGTTTTTACTGTTTTATTGCTCAAAAAGCCTTTTCAGCCCATGAACAGTTGTTTGTGAGTTTTGAAAAAAAGAGCAAGAGCTATTCAAACCCTTTTTGCTGGGCAAGTAGGACCTGTAAATCTACACAATATAGAGTTTAAAGTTTGAGTCTATCATATTAGGTTTTGGATTTATAGCTGTTTTTGTGTCTATTGCTTCAAAAGCATTTTCAGATGATTTGTGTTTTCTGAAGAAACTACAAGAGATATCTAACCCATACTTTCTGTGCAAGAGGGGCCTGTACATCTGCACAACATGTCTTTTAAAGTTTGAACCTATCTTATTGCGTTTTTGAGTTATAGCAGTTTTTACTGTTTTATTGCTCCAAAAGCCTTTTCAGCCCATGAACAGTTGTTTGTGAGTTTTGAAAAAAAGAGCAAGAGCTATTCAAACCCTTTTTGCTGGGCAAGTAGGACCTGTAAATCTACACAATATAGAGTTTAAAGTTTGAGTCTATCATATTAGGTTTTGGATTTATAGCTGTTTTTGTGTCTATTGCTTCAAAAGCATTTTCAGATGATTTGTGTTTTCTGAAGAAACTACAAGAGATATCTAACCCATACTTTCTGTGCAAGAGGGGCCTGTACATCTGCACAATATGTCTTTTAAAGTTTGAACCTATCTTATTGCGTTTTTGAGTTATAGCAGTTTTTACTGTTTTATTGCTCCAAAAGCCTTTTCAGCCCATGAACAGTTGTTTGTGAGTTTTGAAAAAAGAGCAAGAGCTATTCAAACCCTTTTTGCTGGGCAAGTAGGACCTGTAAATCTACACAATATAGAGTTTAAAGTTTGAGTCTATCATATTAGGTTTTGGATTTATAGCTGTTTTTGTGTCTATTGCTTCAAAAGCATTTTCAGATGATTTGTGTTTTCTGAAGAAACTACAAGAGATATCTAACCCATACTTTCTGTGCAAGAGGGGCCTGTACATCTGCACAACATGTCTTTTAAAGTTTGAACCTATCTTATTGCGTTTTTGAGTTATAGCAGTTTTTACTGTTTTATTGCTCCAAAAGCCTTTTCAGCCCATGAACAGTTGTTTGTGAGTTTTGAAAAAAAGAGCAAGAGCTATTCAAACCCTTTTTGCTGGGCAAGTAGGACCTGTAAATCTACACAATATAGAGTTTAAAGTTTGAGTCTATCATATTAGGTTTTGGATTTATAGCTGTTTTTGTGTCTATTGCTTCAAAAGCATTTTCAGATGATTTGTGTTTTCTGAAGAAACTACAAGAGATATCTAACCCATACTTTCTGTGCAAGAGGGGCCTGTACATCTGCACAATATGTCTTTTAAAGTTTGAACCTATCTTATTGCGTTTTTGAGTTATAGCAGTTTTTACTGTTTTATTGCTCCAAAAGCCTTTTCAGCCCATGAACAGTTGTTTGTGAGTTTTGAAAAAAGAGCAAGAGCTATTCAAACCCTTTTTGCTGGGCAAGTAGGACCTGTAAATCTACACAATATAGAGTTTAAAGTTTGAGTCTATCATATTAGGTTTTGGATTTATAGCTGTTTTTGTGTCTATTGCTTCAAAAGCATTTTCAGATGATTTGTGTTTTCTGAAGAAACTGCAAAAGATATCTAACCCATACTTTCTGTGCAAGAGGGGCCTGTACATCTGCACAACATGTCTTTTAAAGTTTGAACCTATCTTATTGCGTTTTTGAGTTATAGCAGTTTTTACTGTTTTATTGCTCCAAAAGCCTTTTCAGCCCATGAACAGTTGTTTGTGAGTTTTGAAAAAAAGAGCAAGAGCTATTCAAACCCTTTTTGCTGGGCAAGTAGGACCTGTAAATCTACACAATATAGAGTTTAAAGTTTGAGTCTATCATATTAGGTTTTGGATTTATAGCTGTTTTTGTGTCTATTGCTTCAAAAGCATTTTCAGATGATTTGTGTTTTCTGAAGAAACTACAAGAGATATCTAACCCATACTTTCTGTGCAAGAGGGGCCTGTACATCTGCACAATATGTCTTTTAAAGTTTGAACCTATCTTATTGCGTTTTTGAGTTATAGCAGTTTTTACTGTTTTATTGCTCCAAAAGCCTTTTCAGCCCATGAACAGTTGTTTGTGAGTTTTGAAAAAAGAGCAAGAGCTATTCAAACCCTTTTTGCTGGGCAAGTAGGACCTGTAAATCTACACAATATAGAGTTTAAAGTTTGAGTCTATCATATTAGGTTTTGGATTTATAGCTGTTTTTGTGTCTATTGCTTCAAAAGCATTTTCAGATGATTTGTGTTTTCTGAAGAAACTACAAGAGATATCTAACCCATACTTTCTGTGCAAGAGGGGCCTGTACATCTGCACAACATGTCTTTTAAAGTTTGAACCTATCTTATTGCGTTTTTGAGTTATAGCAGTTTTTACTGTTTTATTGCTCCAAAAGCCTTCTCAGCCCATGAACAGTTGTTTGTGAGTTTTGAAAAAAAGAGCAAGAGCTATTCAAACCCTTTTTGCTGGGCAAGTAGGACCTGTAAATCTACACAATATAGAGTTTAAAGTTTGAGTCTATCATATTAGGTTTTGGATTTATAGCTGTTTTTGTGTCTATTGCTTCAAAAGCATTTTCAGATGATTTGTGTTTTCTGAAGAAACTACAAGAGATATCTAACCCATACTTTCTGTGCAAGAGGGGCCTGTACATCTGCACAACATGTATTTTAAAGTTTGAACCTATCTTATTGTGTTTTTGAGTTATAGCAGTTTTTACTGTTTTATTGCTCCAAAAGCCTTTTCAGCCCATGAACAGTTGTTTGTGAGTTTTGAAAAAAAGAGCAAGAGCTATTCAAACCCTTTTTGCTGGGCAAGTAGGACCTATAAATCTACACAATATAGAGTTTAAAGTTTGAGTCTATCATATTAGGTTTTGGATTTATAGCTGTTTTTGTGTCTATTGCTTCAAAAGCATTTTCAGATGATTTGTGTTTTCTGAAGAAACTACAAGAGATATCTAACCCATACTTTCTGTGCAAGAGGGGCCTGTACATCTGCACAATATGTCTTTTAAAGTTTGAACCTATCTTATTGCGTTTTTGAGTTATAGCAGTTTTTACTGTTTTATTGCTCCAAAAGCCTTTTCAGCCCATGAACAGTTGTTTGTGAGTTTTGAAAAAAGAGCAAGAGCTATTCAAACCCTTTTTGCTGGGCAAGTAGGACCTGTAAATCTACACAATATAGAGTTTAAAGTTTGAGTCTATCATATTAGGTTTTGGATTTATAGCTGTTTTTGTGTCTATTGCTTCAAAAGCATTTTCAAATGATTTGTGTTTTCTGAAGAAACTACAAGAGATATCTAACCCATACTTTCTGTGCAAGAGGGGCCTGTATATCTGCACAATATGTCTTTCAAAGTTTGAACCTATCTTATTGCGTTTTTGAGTTATAGCAGTTTTTACTGTTTTATTGCTCCAAAAGCCTTTTCAGCCCATGAACAGTTGTTTGTGAGTTTTGAAAAAAAGAGCAAGAGCTATTCAAACCCTTTTTGCTGGGCAAGTAGGACCTGTAAATCTACACAATATAGAGTTTAAAGTTTGAGTCTATCATATTATGTTTTGGATTTATAGCTGTTTTTGTGTTTATTGCTTCAAAAGCATTTTCAGATGATTTGTGTTTTCTGAAGAAACTACAAGAGATATCTAACCCATACTTTCTGTGCAAGAGGGGCCTGTACATCTGCACAACATGTCTTTTAAAGTTTGAACTTATCTTATTGCGTTTTTGAGTTATAGCAGTTTTTACTGTTTTATTGCTCCAAAAGCCTTTTCAGCCCATGAACAGTTGTTTGTGAGTTTTGAAAAAAAGAGCAAGAGCTATTCAAACCCTTTTTGCTGGGCAAGTAGGACCTGTAAATCTACACAATATAGAGTTTAAAGTTTGAGTCTATCATATTAGGTTTTGGATTTATAGCTGTTTTTGTGTCTATTGCTTCAAAAGCATTTTCAGATGATTTGTGTTTTCTGAAGAAACTACAAGAGATATCTAACCCATACTTTCTGTGCAAGAGGGGCCTGTACATCTGCACAACATGTCTTTTAAAGTTTGAACCTATCTTATTGCGTTTTTGAGTTATAGCAGTTTTTACTGTTTTATTGCTCCAAAAGCCTTTTCAGCCCATGAACAGTTGTTTGTGAGTTTTGAAAAAAAGAGCAAGAGCTATTCAAACCCTTTTTGCTGGGCAAGTAGGACCTGTAAATCTACACAATATAGAGTTTAAAGTTTGAGTCTATCATATTAGGTTTTGGATTTATAGCTGTTTTTGTGTCTATTGCTTCAAAAGCATTTTCAGATGATTTGTGTTTTCTGAAGAAACTACAAGAGATATCTAACCCATACTTTCTGTGCAAGAGGGGCCTGTACATTTGCACAATATGTCTTTTAAAGTTTGAACCTATCTTATTGCGTTTTTGAGTTATAGCAGTTTTTACTGTTTTATTGCTCCAAAAGCCTTTTCAGCCCATGAACAGTTGTTTGTGAGTTTTGAAAAAAGAGCAAGAGCTATTCAAACCCTTTTTGCTGGGCAAGTAGGACCTGTAAATCTACACAATATAGAGTTTAAAGTTTGAGTCTATCATATTAGGTTTTGGATTTATAGCTGTTTTTGTGTCTATTGCTTCAAAAGCATTTTCAGATGATTTGTGTTTTCTGAAGAAACTACAAGAGATATCTAACCCATACTTTCTGTGCAAGAGGGGCCTGTACATCTGCACAACATGTCTTTTAAAGTTTGAACCTATCTTATTGCGTTTTTGAGTTATAGCAGTTTTTACTGTTTTATTGCTCCAAAAGCCTTTTCAGCCCATGAACAGTTGTTTGTGAGTTTTGAAAAAAAGAGCAAGAGCTATTCAAACCCTTTTTGCTGGGCAAGTAGGACCTGTAAATCTACACAATATAGAGTTTAAAGTTTGAGTCTATCATATTAGGTTTTGGATTTATAGCTGTTTTTGTGTCTATTGCTTCAAAAGCATTTTCAGATGATTTGTGTTTTCTGAAGAAACTACAAGAGATATCTAACCCATACTTTCTGTGCAAGAGGGGCCTGTACATCTGCACAACATGTCTTTTAAAGTTTGAACCTATCTTATTGCGTTTTTGAGTTATAGCAGTTTTTACTGTTTTATTGCTCCAAAAGCCTTTTCAGCCCATGAACAGTTGTTTGTGAGTTTTGAAAAAAAGAGCAAGAGCTATTCAAACCCTTTTTGCTGGGCAAGTAGGACCTGTAAATCTACACAATATAGAGTTGAAAGTTTGAGTCTATCATATTATGTTTTGGATTTATAGCTGTTTTTGTGTTTATTGCTTCAAAAGCATTTTCAGATGATTTGTGTTTTCTGAAGAAACTACAAGAGATATCTAACCCATACTTTCTGTGCAAGAGGGGCCTGTACATCTGCACAACATGTCTTTTAAAGTTTGAACTTATCTTATTGCGTTTTTGAGTTATAGCAGTTTTTACAGTTTTATTGCTCCAAAAGCCTTTTCAGCCCATGAACAGTTGTTTGTGAGTTTTGCAAAAAAGAGCAAGAGCTATTCAAACCCTTTTTGCTGGGCAAGTAGGACCTGTAAATCTACACAATATAGAGTTTAAAGTTTGAGTCAATCATATTAGGTTTTGGATTTATAGCTGTTTTTGTGTCTATTGCTTCAAAAGCATTTTCAGATGATTTGTGTTTCCTGAAGAAACTACAAGAGATATCTAACCCATACTTTCTGTGCAAGAGGGGCCTGTACATCTGCACAATATCTCTTTTAAAGTTTGAACCTATCTTATTGCGTTTTTGAGTTATAGCAGTTTTTACTGTTTTATTGCTCCAAAAGCCTTTTCAGCCCATGAACAGTTGTTTGTGAGTTTTGAAAAAAGAGCAAGAGCTATTCAAACCCTTTTTGCTGGGCAAGTAGGACCTGTAAATCTACACAATATAGAGTTTAAAGTTTGAGTCTATCATATTAGGTTTTGGATTTATAGCTGTTTTTGTGTCTATTGCTTCAAAAGCATTTTCAAATGATTTGTGTTTTCTGAAGAAACTACAAGAGATATCTAACCCATACTTTCTGTGCAAGAGGGGCCTGTATATCTGCACAATATGTCTTTTAAAGTTTGAACCTATCTTATTGCGTTTTTGAGTTATAGCAGTTTTAGTAAAAACAGTAGTTTTATTGCTCCAAAAGCCTTTTCAGCCCATGAACAGTTGTTTGTGAGTTTTGAAAAAAAGAGCAAGAGCTATTCAAACCCTTTTTGCTGGGCAAGTAGGACCTGTAAATCTACACAATATAGAGTTGAAAGTTTGAGTCTATCATATTATGTTTTGGATTTATAGCTGTTTTTGTGTTTATTGCTTCAAAAGCATTTTCAGATGATTTGTGTTTTCTGAAGAAACTACAAGAGATATCTAACCCATACTTTCTGTGCAAGAGGGGCCTGTACATCTGCACAACATGTCTTTTAAAGTTTGAACTTATCTTATTGCGTTTTTGAGTTATAGCAGTTTTTACTGTTTTATTGCTCCAAAAGCCTTTTCAGCCCATGAACAGTTGTTTGTGAGTTTTGAAAAAAAGAGCAAGAGCTATTCAAACCCTTTTTGCTGGGCAAGTAGGACCTGTAAATCTACACAATATAGAGTTTAAAGTTTGAGTCAATCATATTAGGTTTTGGATTTATAGCTGTTTTTGTGTCTATTGCTTCAAAAGCATTTTCAGATGATTTGTGTTTTCTGAAGAAACTACAAGAGATATCTAACCCATACTTTCTGTGCAAGAGGGGCCTGTACATCTGCACAACATCTTATTGCGTTTTTGAGTTATAGCAGTTTTTACTGTTTTATTGCTCCAAAAGCCTTTTCAGCCCATGAACAGTTGTTTGTGAGTTTTGAAAAAAAGAGCAAGAGCTATTCAAACCCTTTTTGCTGGGCAAGTAGGACCTATAAATCTACACAATATAGAGTTTAAAGTTTGAGTCTATCATATTAGGTTTTGGATTTATAGCTGTTTTTGTGTCTATTGCTTCAAAAGCATTTTCAGATGATTTGTGTTTTCTGAAGAAACTACAAGAGATATCTAACCCATACTTTCTATGCAAGAGGGGCCTGTACATCTGCACAATATGTCTTTTAAAGTTTGAACCTATCTTATTGCGATTTTGAGTTATAGCAGTTTTTACTGTTTTATTGCTCCAAAAGCCTTTTCAGCCCATGAACAGTTGTTTGTGAGTTTTGAAAAAAGAGCAAGAGCTATTCAAACCCTTTTTCCTGGGCAAGTAGGACCTGTAAATCTACACAATATAGAGTTTAAAGTTTGAGTCTATCATATTAGGTTTTGGATTTATAGCTGTTTTTGTGTCTATTGCTTCAAAAGCATTTTCAGATGATTTGTGTTTTCTGAAGAAACTACAAGAGATATCTAACCCATACTTTCTGTGCAAGAGGGGCCTGTACATCTGCACAATATGTCTTTTAAAGTTTGAACTTATCTTATTGCGTTTTTGAGTTATAGCAGTTTTTACTGTTTTATTGCTCCAAAAGCCTTTTCAGCCCATGAACAGTTGTTTGTGAGTTTTGAAAAAAAGAGCAAGAGCTATTCAAACCCTTTTTGCTGGGCAAGTAGGACCTGTAAATCTACACAATATAGAGTTTAAAGTTTGAGTCTATCATATTAGGTTTTGGATTTATAGCTGTTTTTGTGTCTATTGCTTCAAAATCATTTTCAGATGATTTGTGTTTTCTGAAGAAACTACAAGAGATATCTAACCCATACTTTCTGTGCAAGAGGGGCCTGTACATCTGCACAACATGTCTTTTAAAGTTTGAACTTATCTTATTGCGTTTTTGAGTTATAGCAGTTTTTACTGTTTTATTGCTCCAAAAGCCTTTTCAGCCCATGAACAGTTGTTTGTGAGTTTTGAAAAAAAGAGCAAGAGCTATTCAAACCCTTTTTGCTGGGCAAGTAGGACCTGTAAATCTACACAATATAGAGTTTAAAGTTTGAGTCTATCATATTAGGTTTTGGATTTATAGCTGTTTTTGTGTCTATTGCTTCAAAAGCATTTTCAGATGATTTGTGTTTTCTGAAGAAACTACAAGAGATATCTAACCCATACTTTCTGTGCAAGAGGGGCCTGTACATCTGCACAACATGTCTTTTAAAGTTTGAACCTATCTTATTGCGTTTTTGAGTTATAGCAGTTTTTACTGTTTTATTGCTACAAAAGCCTTTTCAGCCCATGAACAGTTGTTTGTGAGTTTTGAAAAAAAGAGCAAGAGCTATTCAAACCCTTTTTGCTGGGCAAGTAGGACCTGTAAATCTACACAATATAGAGTTTAAAGTTTGAGTCTATCATATTAGGTTTTGGATTTATAGCTGTTTGTGTGTCTATTGCTTCAAAAGCATTTTCAGATGATTTGTGTTTTCTGAAGAAACTACAAGAGATATCTAACCCATACTTTCTGTGCAAGAGGGGCCTGTACATCTGCACAACATGTCTTTTAAATTTTGAACCTATCTTATTGCGTTTTTGAGTTATAGCAGTTTTTACTGTTTTATTGCTCCAAAAGCCTTTTCAGCCCATGAACAGTTGTTTGTGAGTTTTGAAAAAAAGAGCAAGAGCTATTCAAACCCTTTTTGCTGGGCAAGTAGGACCTGTAAATCTACACAATATAGAGTTTAAAGTTTGAGTCTATCATATTAGGTTTTGGATTTATAGCTGTTTTTGTGTCTATTGCTTCAAAAGCATTTTCAGATGATTTGTGTTTTCTGAAGAAACTACAAGAGATATCTAACCCATACTTTCTGTGCAAGAGGGGCCTGTACATCTGCACAACATGTCTTTTAAAGTTTGAACCTATCTTATTGCGTTTTTGAGTTATAGCAGTTTTTACTGTTTTATTGCTCCAAAAGCCTTTTCAGCCCATGAACAGTTGTTTGTGAGTTTTGAAAAAAAGAGCAAGAGCTATTCAAACCCTTTTTGCTGGGCAAGTAGGACCTGTAAATCTACACAATATAGAGTTTAAAGTTTGAGTCTATCATATTAGGTTTTGGATTTATAGCTGTTTTTGTGTCTATTGCTTCAAAAGCATTTTCAGATGATTTGTGTTTTCTGAAGAAACTACAAGAGATATCTAACCCATACTTTCTGTGCAAGAGGGGCCTGTACATCTGCACAATATGTCTTTTAAAGTTTGAACTTATCTTATTGCGTTTTTGAGTTATAGCAGTTTTTACTGTTTTATTGCTCCAAAAGCCTTTTCAGCCCATGAACAGTTGTTTGTGAGTTTTGAAAAAAAGAGCAAGAGCTATTCAAACCCTTTTTGCTGGGCAAGTAGGACCTGTAAATCTACACAATATAGAGTTTAAAGTTTGAGTCTATCATATTAGGTTTTGGATTTATAGCTGTTTTTGTGTCTATTGCTTCAAAATCATTTTCAGATGATTTGTGTTTTCTGAAGAAACTACAAGAGATATCTAACCCATACTTTCTGTGCAAGAGGGGCCTGTACATCTGCACAACATGTCTTTTAAAGTTTGAACTTATCTTATTGCGTTTTTGAGTTATAGCAGTTTTTACTGTTTTATTGCTCCAAAAGCCTTTTCAGCCCATGAACAGTTGTTTGTGAGTTTTGAAAAAAAGAGCAAGAGCTATTCAAACCCTTTTTGCTGGGCAAGTAGGACCTGTAAATCTACACAATATAGAGTTTAAAGTTTGAGTCTATCATATTAGGTTTTGGATTTATAGCTGTTTTTGTGTCTATTGCTTCAAAAGCATTTTCAGATGATTTGTGTTTTCTGAAGAAACTACAAGAGATATCTAACCCATACTTTCTGTGCAAGAGGGGCCTGTACATCTGCACAACATGTCTTTTAAAGTTTGAACCTATCTTATTGCGTTTTTGAGTTATAGCAGTTTTTACTGTTTTATTGCTCCAAAAGCCTTTTCAGCCCATGAACAGTTGTTTGTGAGTTTTGAAAAAAAGAGCAAGAGCTATTCAAACCCTTTTTGCTGGGCAAGTAGGACCTGTAAATCTACACAATATAGAGTTTAAAGTTTGAGTCTATCATATTAGGTTTTGGATTTATAGCTGTTTGTGTGTCTATTGCTTCAAAAGCATTTTCAGATGATTTGTGTTTTCTGAAGAAACTACAAGAGATATCTAACCCATACTTTCTGTGCAAGAGGGGCCTGTACATCTGCACAACATGTCTTTTAAATTTTGAACCTATCTTATTGCGTTTTTGAGTTATAGCAGTTTTTACTGTTTTATTGCTCCAAAAGCCTTTTCAGCCCATGAACAGTTGTTTGTGAGTTTTGAAAAAAAGAGCAAGAGCTATTCAAACCCTTTTTGCTGGGCAAGTAGGACCTGTAAATCTACACAATATAGAGTTTAAAGTTTGAGTCTATCATATTAGGTTTTGGATTTATAGCTGTTTTTGTGTCTATTGCTTCAAAAGCATTTTCAGATGATTTGTGTTTTCTGAAGAAACTACAAGAGATATCTAACCCATACTTTCTGTGCAAGAGGGGCCTGTACATCTGCACAACATGTCTTTTAAAGTTTGAACCTATCTTATTGCGTTTTTGAGTTATAGCAGTTTTTACTGTTTTATTGCTCCAAAAGCCTTTTCAGCCCATGAACAGTTGTTTGTGAGTTTTGAAAAAAAGAGCAAGAGCTATTCAAACCCTTTTTGCTGGGCAAGTAGGACCTGTAAATCTACACAATATAGAGTTTAAAGTTTGAGTCTATCATATTAGGTTTTGGATTTATAGCTGTTTTTGTGTCTATTGCTTCAAAAGCATTTTCAGATGATTTGTGTTTTCTGAAGAAACTACAAGAGATATCTAACCCATACTTTCTGTGCAAGAGGGGCCTGTACATCTGCACAACATGCCTTTTAAATTTTGAACCTATCTTATTGCGTTTTTGAGTTATAGCAGTTTTTACTGTTTTATTGCTCCAAAAGCCTTTTCAGCCCATGAACAGTTGTTTGTGAGTTTTGAAAAAAAGAGCAAGAGCTATTCAAACCCTTTTTGCTGGGCAAGTAGGACCTGTAAATCTACACAATATAGAGTTTAAAGTTTGAGTCTATCATATTAGGTTTTGGATTTATAGCTGTTTTTGTGTCTATTGCTTCAAAAGCATTTTCAGATGATTTGTGTTTTCTGAAGAAACTACAAGATATATCTAACCCATACTTTCTGTGCAAGAGGGGCCTGTACATCTGCACAATATGTCTTTTAAAGTTTGAACCTATCTTATTGCGTTTTTGAGTTATAGCAGTTTTTACTGTTTTATTGCTCCAAAAGCCTTTTCAGCCCATGAACAGTTGTTTGTGAGTTTTGAAAAAAAGAGCAAGAGCTATTCAAACCCTTTTTGCTGGGCAAGTAGGACCTATAAATCTACACAATATAGAGTTTAAAGTTTGAGTCTATCATATTAGGTTTTGGATTTATAGCTGTTTTTGTGTCTATTGCTTCAAAAGCATTTGCAGATGATTTGTGTTTTCTGAAGAAACTACAAGAGATATCTAACCCATACTTTCTGTGCAAGAGGGGCCTGTACATCTGCACAACATGTCTTTTAAAGTTTGAACCTATCTTATTGCGTTTTTGAGTTATAGCAGTTTTTACTGTTTTATTGCTCCAAAAGCCTTTTCAGCCCATGAGCAGTTGTTTGTGAGTTTTGAAAAAAAGAGCAAGAGCTATTCAAACCCTTTTTGCTGGGCAAGTAGGACCTGTAAATCTACACAATATAGAGTTTAAAGTTTGAGTCTATCATATTAGGTTTTGGATTTATAGCTGTTTTTGTGTCTATTGCTTCAAAAGCATTTTCAGATGATTTGTGTTTTCTGAAGAAACTACAAGAGATATCTAACCCATACTTTCTGTGCAAGAGGGGCCTGTACATCTGCACAACATGTCTTTTAAAGTTTGAACTTATCTTATTGCGTTTTTGAGTTATAGCAGTTTTTACTGTTTTATTGCTCCAAAAGCCTTTTCAGCCCATGAACAGTTGTTTGTGAGTTTTGAAAAAAAGAGCAAGAGCTATTCAAACCCTTTTTGCTGGGCAAGTAGGACCTGTAAATCTACACAATATAGAGTTTAAAGTTTGAGTCTATCATATTAGGTTTTGGATGTATAGCTGTTTTTGTGTCTATTGCTTCAAAAGCATTTTCAGATGATTTGTGTTTTCTGAAGAAACTACAAGAGATATCTAACCCATACTTTCTGTGCAAGAGGGGCCTGTACATCTGCACAACATGTCTTTTAAAGTTTGAACCTATCTTATTGCGTTTTTGAGTTATAGCAGTTTTTACTGTTTTATTGCTCCAAAAGCCTTTTCAGCCCATGAACAGTTGTTTGTGAGTTTTGAAAAAAAGAGCAAGAGCTATTCAAACCCTTTTTGCTGGGCAAGTAGGACCTGTAAATCTACACAATATAGAGTTTAAAGTTTGAGTCTATCATATTAGGTTTTGGATTTATAGCTGTTTTTGTGTCTATTGCTTCAAAAGCATTTTCAGATGATTTGTGTTTTCTGAAGAAACTACAAGAGATATCTAACCCATACTTTCTGTGCAAGAGGGGCCTGTACATCTGCACAACATGTCTTTTAAAGTTTGAACTTATCTTATTGCGTTTTTGAGTTATAGCAGTTTTTACTGTTTTATTGCTCAAAAAGCCTTTTCAGCCCATGAACAGTTGTTTGTGAGTTTTGAAAAAAAGAGCAAGAGCTATTCAAACCCTTTTTGCTGGGCAAGTAGGACCTGTAAATCTACACAATATAGAGTTTAAAGTTTGAGTCTATCATATTAGGTTTTGGATTTATAGCTGTTTTTGTGTCTATTGCTTCAAAAGCATTTTCAGATGATTTGTGTTTTCTGAAGAAACTACAAGAGATATCTAACCCATACTTTCTGTGCAAGAGGGGCCTGTACATCTGCACAACATGTCTTTTAAAGTTTGAACCTATCTTATTGCGTTTTTGAGTTATAGCAGTTTTTACTGTTTTATTGCTCCAAAAGCCTTTTCAGCCCATGAACAGTTGTTTGTGAGTTTTGAAAAAAAGAGCAAGAGCTATTCAAACCCTTTTTGCTGGGCAAGTAGGACCTGTAAATCTACACAATATAGAGTTTAAAGTTTGAGTCTATCATATTAGGTTTTGGATTTATAGCTGTTTTTGTGTCTATTGCTTCAAAAGCATTTTCAGATGATTTGTGTTTTCTGAAGAAACTACAAGAGATATCTAACCCATACTTTCTGTGCAAGAGGGGCCTGTACATCTGCACAATATGTCTTTTAAAGTTTGAACCTATCTTATTGCGTTTTTGAGTTATAGCAGTTTTTACTGTTTTATTGCTCCAAAAGCCTTTTCAGCCCATGAACAGTTGTTTGTGAGTTTTGAAAAAAGAGCAAGAGCTATTCAAACCCTTTTTGCTGGGCAAGTAGGACCTGTAAATCTACACAATATAGAGTTTAAAGTTTGAGTCTATCATATTAGGTTTTGGATTTATAGCTGTTTTTGTGTCTATTGCTTCAAAAGCATTTTCAGATGATTTGTGTTTTCTGAAGAAACTACAAAAGATATCTAACCCATACTTTCTGTGCAAGAGGGGCCTGTACATCTGCACAACATGTCTTTTAAAGTTTGAACCTATCTTATTGCGTTTTTGAGTTATAGCAGTTTTTACTGTTTTATTGCTCCAAAAGCCTTTTCAGCCCATGAACAGTTGTTTGTGAGTTTTGAAAAAAGAGCAAGAGCTATTCAAACCCTTTTTGCTGGGCAAGTAGGACCTGTAAATCTACACAATATAGAGTTTAAAGTTTGAGTCTATCATATTAGGTTTTGGATTTATAGCTGTTTTTGTGTCTATTGCTTCAAAAGCATTTTCAGATGATTTGTGTTTTCTGAAGAAACTACAAGAGATATCTAACCCATACTTTCTGTGCAAGAGGGGCCTGTATATCTGCACAATATGTCTTTCAAAGTTTGAACCTATCTTATTGCGTTTTTGAGTTATAGCAGTTTTTACTGTTTTATTGCTCCAAAAGCCTTTTCAGCCCATGAACAGTTGTTTGTGAGTTTTGAAAAAAAGAGCAAGAGCTATTCAAACCCTTTTTGCTGGGCAAGTAGGACCTGTAAATCTACACAATATAGAGTTTAAAGTTTGAGTCTATCATATTATGTTTTGGATTTATAGCTGTTTTTGTGTTTATTGCTTCAAAAGCATTTTCAGATGATTTGTGTTTTCTGAAGAAACTACAAGAGATATCTAACCCATACTTTCTGTGCAAGAGGGGCCTGTACATCTGCACAACATGTCTTTTAAAGTTTGAACTTATCTTATTGCGTTTTTGAGTTATAGCAGTTTTTACTGTTTTATTGCTCCAAAAGCCTTTTCAGCCCATGAACAGTTGTTTGTGAGTTTTGAAAAAAATAGCAAGAGCTATTCAAACCCTTTTTGCTGGGCAAGTAGGACCTGTAAATCTACACAATATAGAGTTTAAAGTTTGAGTCTATCATATTAGGTTTTGGATTTATAGCTGTTTTTGTGTCTATTGCTTCAAAAGCATTTTCAGATGATTTGTGTTTTCTGAAGAAACTACAAGAGATATCTAACCCATACTTTCTGTGCAAGAGGGGCCTGTACATATGCACAATATGTCTTTTAAAGTTTGAACCTATCTTATTGCGTTTTTGAGTTATAGCAGTTTTTACTGTTTTATTGCTCCAAAAGCCTTTTCAGCCCATGAACAGTTGTTTGTGAGTTTTGAAAAAAGAGCAAGAGCTATTCAAACCCTTTTTGCTGGGCAAGTAGGACCTGTAAATCTACACAATATAGAGTTTAAAGTTTGAGTCTATCATATTAGGTTTTGGATTTATAGCTGTTTTTGTGTCTATTGCTTCAAAAGCATTTTCAGATGATTTGTGTTTTCTGAAGAAACTACAAGAGATATCTAACCCATACTTTCTGTGCAAGAGGGGCCTGTACATCTGCACAACATGTCTTTTAAAGTTTGAACCTATCTTATTGCGTTTTTGAGTTATAGCAGTTTTTACTGTTTTATTGCTCCAAAAGCCTTCTCAGCCCATGAACAGTTGTTTGTGAGTTTTGAAAAAAAGAGCAAGAGCTATTCAAACCCTTTTTGCTGGGCAAGTAGGACCTGTAAATCTACACAATATAGAGTTTAAAGTTTGAGTCTATCATATTAGGTTTTGGATTTATAGCTGTTTTTGTGTCTATTGCTTCAAAAGCATTTTCAGATGATTTGTGTTTTCTGAAGAAACTACAAGAGATATATAACCCATACTTTCTGTGCAAGAGGGGCCTGTACATCTGCACAACATGTCTTTTAAAGTTTGAACCTATCTTATTGCGTTTTTGAGTTATAGCAGTTTTTACTGTTTTATTGCTCCAAAAGCCTTTTCAGCCCATGAACAGTTGTTTGTGAGTTTTGAAAAAAAGAGCAAGAGCTATTCAAACCCTTTTTGCTGGGCAAGTAGGACCTGTAAATCTACACAATATAGAGTTTAAAGTTTGAGTCTATCATATTAGGTTTTGGATTTATAGCTGTTTTTGTGTCTATTGCTTCAAAAGCATTTTCAGATGATTTGTGTTTTCAGAAGAAACTACAAGAGATATCTAACCCATACTTTCTGTGCAAGAGGGGCCTGTACATCTGCACAATATGTCTTTTAAAGTTTGAACCTATCTTATTGCGTTTTTGAGTTATAGCAGTTTTTACTGTTTTATTGCTCCAAAAGCCTTTTCAGCCCATGAACAGTTGTTTGTGAGTTTTGAAAAAAAGAGCAAGAGCTATTCAAACCCTTTTTGCTGGGCAAGTAGGACCTATAAATCTACACAATATAGAGTTTAAAGTTTGAGTCTATCATATTAGGTTTTGGATTTATAGCTGTTTTTGTGTCTATTGCTTCAAAAGCATTTTCAGATGATTTGTGTTTCCTGAAGAAACTACAAGAGATATCTAACCCATACTTTCTGTGCAAGAGGGGCCTGTACATCTGCACAATATGTCTTTTAAAGTTTGAACCTATCTTATTGCGTTTTTGAGTTATAGCAGTTTTTACTGTTTTATTGCTCCAAAAGCCTTTTCAGCCCATGAACAGTTGTTTGTGAGTTTTGAAAAAAGAGCAAGAGCTATTCAAACCCTTTTTGCTGGGCAAGTAGGACCTGTAAATCTACACAATATAGAGTTTAAAGTTTGAGTCTATCATATTAGGTTTTGGATTTATAGCTGTTTTTGTGTCTATTGCTTCAAAAGCATTTTCAAATGATTTGTGTTTTCTGAAGAAACTACAAGAGATATCTAACCCATACTTTCTGTGCAAGAGGGGCCTGTATATCTGCACAATATGTCTTTCAAAGTTTGAACCTATCTTATTGCGTTTTTGAGTTATAGCAGTTTTTACTGTTTTATTGCTCCAAAAGCCTTTTCAGCCCATGAACAGTTGTTTGTGAGTTTTGAAAAAAAGAGCAAGAGCTATTCAAACCCTTTTTGCTGGGCAAGTAGGACCTGTAAATCTACACAATATAGAGTTTAAAGTTTGAGTCTATCATATTATGTTTTGGATTTATAGCTGTTTTTGTGTTTATTGCTTCAAAAGCATTTTCAGATGATTTGTGTTTTCTGAAGAAACTACAAGAGATATCTAACCCATACTTTCTGTGCAAGAGGGGCCTGTACATCTGCACAACATGTCTTTTAAAGTTTGAACTTATCTTATTGCGTTTTTGAGTTATAGCAGTTTTTACTGTTTTATTGCTCCAAAAGCCTTTTCAGCCCATGAACAGTTGTTTGTGAGTTTTGAAAAAAAGAGCAAGAGCTATTCAAACCCTTTTTGCTGGGCAAGTAGGACCTGTAAATCTACACAATATAGAGTTTAAAGTTTGAGTCTATCATATTAGGTTTTGGATTTATAGCTGTTTTTGTGTCTATTGCTTCAAAAGCATTTTCAGATGATTTGTGTTTTCTGAAGAAACTACAAGAGATATCTAACCCATACTTTCTGTGCAAGAGGGGCCTGTACATCTGCACAATATGTCTTTTAAAGTTTGAACCTATCTTATTGCGTTTTTGAGTTATAGCAGTTTTTACTGTTTTATTGCTCCAAAAGCCTTTTCAGCCCATGAACAGTTGTTTGTGAGTTTTGAAAAAAGAGCAAGAGCTATTCAAACCCTTTTTGCTGGGCAAGTAGGACCTGTAAATCTACACAATATAGAGTTTAAAGTTTGAGTCTATCATATTAGGTTTTGGATTTATAGCTGTTTTTGTGTCTATTGCTTCAAAAGCATTTTCAGATGATTTGTGTTTTCTGAAGAAACTACAAGAGATATCTAACCCATACTTTCTGTGCAAGAGGGGCCTGTACATCTGCACAACATGTCTTTTAAAGTTTGAACCTATCTTATTGCGTTTTTGAGTTATAGCAGTTTTTACTGTTTTATTGCTCCAAAAGCCTTTTCAGCCCATGAACAGTTGTTTGTGAGTTTTGAAAAAAAGAGCAAGAGCTATTCAAACCCTTTTTGCTGGGCAAGTAGGACCTGTAAATCTACACAATATAGAGTTTAAAGTTTGAGTCTATCATATTAGGTTTTGGATTTATAGCTGTTTTTGTGTCTATTGCTTCAAAAGCATTTTCAGATGATTTGTGTTTTCTGAAGAAACTACAAGAGATATCTAACCCATACTTTCTGTGCAAGAGGGGCCTGTACATCTGCACAACATGTCTTTTAAAGTTTGAACCTATCTTATTGCGTTTTTGAGTTATAGCAGTTTTTACTGTTTTATTGCTCCAAAAGCCTTTTCAGCCCATGAACAGTTGTTTGTGAGTTTTGAAAAAAAGAGCAAGAGCTATTCAAACCCTTTTTGCTGGGCAAGTAGGACCTATAAATCTACACAATATAGAGTTTAAAGTTTGAGTCTATCATATTAGGTTTTGGATTTATAGCTGTTTTTGTGTCTATTGCTTCAAAAGCATTTTCAGATAATTTGTGTTTCCTGAAGAAACTACAAGAGATATCTAACCCATACTTTCTGTGCAAGAGGGGCCTGTACATCTGCACAACATGTCTTTTAAAGTTTGAACCTATCTTATTGCGTTTTTGAGTTATAGCAGTTTTTACTGTTTTATTGCTCCAAAAGCCTTTTCAGCCCATGAACAGTTGTTTGTGAGTTTTGAAAAAAAGAGCAAGAGCTATTCAAACCCTTTTTGCTGGGCAAGTAGGACCTGTAAATCTACACAATATAGAGTTTAAAGTTTGAGTCTATCATATTAGGTTTTGGATTTATAGCTGTTTTTGTGTCTATTGCTTCAAAAGCATTTTCAGATGATTTGTGTTTTCAGAAGAAACTACAAGAGATATCTAACCCATACTTTCTGTGCAAGAGGGGCCTGTACATCTGCACAATATGTCTTTTAAAGTTTGAACCTATCTTATTGCGTTTTTGAGTTATAGCAGTTTTTACTGTTTTATTGCTCCAAAAGCCTTTTCAGCCCATGAACAGTTGTTTGTGAGTTTTGAAAAAAAGAGCAAGAGCTATTCAAACCCTTTTTGCTGGGCAAGTAGGACCTATAAATCTACACAATATAGAGTTTAAAGTTTGAGTCTATCATATTAGGTTTTGGATTTATAGCTGTTTTTGTGTCTATTGCTTCAAAAGCATTTTCAGATGATTTGTGTTTCCTGAAGAAACTACAAGAGATATCTAACCCATACTTTCTGTGCAAGAGGGGCCTGTACATCTGCACAATATGTCTTTTAAAGTTTGAACCTATCTTATTGCGTTTTTGAGTTATAGCAGTTTTTACTGTTTTATTGCTCCAAAAGCCTTTTCAGCCCATGAACAGTTGTTTGTGAGTTTTGAAAAAAGAGCAAGAGCTATTCAAACCCTTTTTGCTGGGCAAGTAGGACCTGTAAATCTACACAATATAGAGTTTAAAGTTTGAGTCTATCATATTAGGTTTTGGATTTATAGCTGTTTGTGTGTCTATTGCTTCAAAAGCATTTTCAAATGATTTGTGTTTTCTGAAGAAACTACAAGAGATATCTAACCCATACTTTCTGTGCAAGAGGGGCCTGTATATCTGCACAATATGTCTTTCAAAGTTTGAACCTATCTTATTGCGTTTTTGAGTTATAGCAGTTTTTACTGTTTTATTGCTCCAAAAGCCTTTTCAGCCCATGAACAGTTGTTTGTGAGTTTTGAAAAAAAGAGCAAGAGCTATTCAAACCCTTTTTGCTGGGCAAGTAGGACCTGTAAATCTACACAATATAGAGTTTAAAGTTTGAGTCTATCATATTATGTTTTGGATTTATAGCTGTTTTTGTGTTTATTGCTTCAAAAGCATTTTCAGATGATTTGTGTTTTCTGAAGAAACTACAAGAGATATCTAACCCATACTTTCTGTGCAAGAGGGGCCTGTACATCTGCACAACATGTCTTTTAAAGTTTGAACTTATCTTATTGCGTTTTTGAGTTATAGCAGTTTTTACTGTTTTATTGCTCCAAAAGCCTTTTCAGCCCATGAACAGTTGTTTGTGAGTTTTGAAAAAAAGAGCAAGAGCTATTCAAACCCTTTTTGCTGGGCAAGTAGGACCTGTAAATCTACACAATATAGAGTTTAAAGTTTGAGTCTATCATATTAGGTTTTGGATTTATAGCTGTTTTTGTGTCTATTGCTTCAAAAGCATTTTCAGATGATTTGTGTTTTCTGAAGAAACTACAAGAGATATCTAACCCATACTTTCTGTGCAAGAGGGGCCTGTACATCTGCACAATATGTCTTTTAAAGTTTGAACCTATCTTATTGCGTTTTTGAGTTATAGCAGTTTTTACTGTTTTATTGCTCCAAAAGCCTTTTCAGCCCATGAACAGTTGTTTGTGAGTTTTGAAAAAAGAGCAAGAGCTATTCAAACCCTTTTTGCTGGGCAAGTAGGACCTGTAAATCTACACAATATAGAGTTTAAAGTTTGAGTCTATCATATTAGGTTTTGGATTTATAGCTGTTTTTGTGTCTATTGCTTCAAAAGCATTTTCAGATGATTTGTGTTTTCTGAAGAAACTACAAGAGATATCTAACCCATACTTTCTGTGCAAGAGGGGCCTGTACATCTGCACAACATGTCTTTTAAAGTCTGAACCTATCTTATTGCGTTTTTGAGTTATAGCAGTTTTTACTGTTTTATTGCTCCAAAAGCCTTTTCAGCCCATGAACAGTTGTTTGTGAGTTTTGAAAAAAAGAGCAAGAGCTATTCAAACCCTTTTTGCTGGGCAAGTAGGACCTGTAAATCTACACAATATAGAGTTTAAAGTTTGAGTCTATCATATTAGGTTTTGGATTTATAGCTGTTTTTGTGTCTATTGCTTCAAAAGCATTTTCAGATGATTTGTGTTTTCTGAAGAAACTACAAGAGATATCTAACCCATACTTTCTGTGCAAGAGGGGCCTGTACATCTGCACAACATGTCTTTTAAAGTTTGAACCTATCTTATTGCGTTTTTGAGTTATAGCAGTTTTTACTGTTTTATTGCTCCAAAAGCCTTTTCAGCCCATGAACAGTTGTTTGTGAGTTTTGAAAAAAAGAGCAAGAGCTATTCAAACCCTTTTTGCTGGGCAAGTAGGACCTATAAATCTACACAATATAGAGTTTAAAGTTTGAGTCTATCATATTAGGTTTTGGATTTATAGCTGTTTTTGTGTCTATTGCTTCAAAAGCATTTTCAGATGATTTGTGTTTCCTGAAGAAACTACAAGAGATATCTAACCCATACTTTCTGTGCAAGAGGGGCCTGTACATCTGCACAATATCTCTTTTAAAGTTTGAACCTATCTTATTGCGTTTTTGAGTTATAGCAGTTTTTACTGTTTTATTGCTCCAAAAGCCTTTTCAGCCCATGAACAGTTGTTTGTGAGTTTTGAAAAAAGAGCAAGAGCTATTCAAACCCTTTTTGCTGGGCAAGTAGGACCTGTAAATCTACACAATATAGAGTTTAAAGTTTGAGTCTATCATATTAGGTTTTGGATTTATAGCTGTTTTTGTGTCTATTGCTTCAAAAGCATTTTCAAATGATTTGTGTTTTCTGAAGAAACTACAAGAGATATCTAACCCATACTTTCTGTGCAAGAGGGGCCTGTATATCTGCACAATATGTCTTTTAAAGTTTGAACCTATCTTATTGCGTTTTTGAGTTATAGCAGTTTTAGTAAAAACAGTAGTTTTATTGCTCCAAAAGCCTTTTCAGCCCATGAACAGTTGTTTGTGAGTTTTGAAAAAAAGAGCAAGAGCTATTCAAACCCTTTTTGCTGGGCAAGTAGGACCTGTAAATCTACACAATATAGAGTTGAAAGTTTGAGTCTATCATATTATGTTTTGGATTTATAGCTGTTTTTGTGTTTATTGCTTCAAAAGCATTTTCAGATGATTTGTGTTTTCTGAAGAAACTACAAGAGATATCTAACCCATACTTTCTGTGCAAGAGGGGCCTGTACATCTGCACAACATGTCTTTTAAAGTTTGAACTTATCTTATTGCGTTTTTGAGTTATAGCAGTTTTTACTGTTTTATTGCTCCAAAAGCCTTTTCAGCCCACGAACAGTTGTTTGTGAGTTTTGAAAAAAAGAGCAAGAGCTATTCAAACCCTTTTTGCTGGGCAAGTAGGACCTGTAAATCTACACAATATAGAGTTTAAAGTTTGAGTCAATCATATTAGGTTTTGGATTTATAGCTGTTTTTGTGTCTATTGCTTCAAAAGCATTTTCAGATGATTTGTGTTTTCTGAAGAAACTACAAGAGATATCTAACCCATACTTTCTGTGCAAGAGGGGCCTGTACATCTGCACAACATGTCTTTTAAAGTTTGAACCTATCTTATTGCGTTTTTGAGTTATAGCAGTTTTTACTGTTTTATTGCTCCAAAAGCCTTTTCAGCCCATGAACAGTTGTTTGTGAGTTTTGAAAAAAAGAGCAAGAGCTATTCAAACCCTTTTTGCTGGGCAAGTAGGACCTATAAATCTACACAATATAGAGTTTAAAGTTTGAGTCTATCATATTAGGTTTTGGATTTATAGCTGTTTTTGTGTCTATTGCTTCAAAAGCATTTTCAGATGATTTGTGTTTTCTGAAGAAACTACAAGAGATATCTAACCCATACTTTCTGTGCAAGAGGGGCCTGTACATCTGCACAATATGTCTTTTAAAGTTTGAACCTATCTTATTGCGTTTTTGAGTTATAGCAGTTTTTACTGTTTTATTGCTCCAAAAGCCTTTTCAGCCCATGAACAGTTGTTTGTGAGTTTTGAAAAAAGAGCAAGAGCTATTCAAACCCTTTTTGCTGGGCAAGTAGGACCTGTAAATCTACACAATATAGAGTTTAAAGTTTGAGTCTATCATATTAGGTTTTGGATTTATAGCTGTTTTTGTGTCTATTGCTTCAAAAGCATTTTCAGATGATTTGTGTTTTCTGAAGAAACTACAAGAGATATCTAACCCATACTTTCTGTGCAAGAGGGGCCTGTAGATCTGCACAATATGTCTTTTAAAGTTTGAACCTATCTTATTGCGTTTTTGAGTTATAGCAGTTTTTACTGTTTTATTGCTCCAAAAGCCTTTTCAGCCCATGAACAGTTGTTTGTGAGTTTTGAAAAAAAGAGCAAGAGCTATTCAAACCCTTTTTGCTGGGCAAGTAGGACCTGTAAATCTACACAATATAGAGTTTAAAGTTTGAGTCTATCATATTAGGTTTTGGATTTATAGCTGTTTTTGTGTCTATTGCTTCAAAAGCATTTTCAGATGATTTGTGTTTTCTGAAGAAACTACAAGAGATATCTAACCCATACTTTCTGTGCAAGAGGGGCCTGTACATCTGCACAATATGTCTTTTAAAGTTTGAACTTATCTTATTGCGTTTTTGAGTTATAGCAGTTTTTACTGTTTTATTGCTCCAAAAGCCTTTTCAGCCCATGAACAGTTGTTTGTGAGTTTTGAAAAAAAGAGCAAGAGCTATTCAAACCCTTTTTGCTGGGCAAGTAGGACCTGTAAATCTACACAATATAGAGTTTAAAGTTTGAGTCTATCATATTAGGTTTTGGATTTATAGCTGTTTTTGTGTCTATTGCTTCAAAAGCATTTTCAGATGATTTGTGTTTTCTGAAGAAACTACAAGAGATATCTAACCCATACTTTCTGTGCAAGAGGGGCCTGTACATCTGCACAATATGTCTTTTAAAGTTTGAACTTATCTTATTGCATTTTTGAGTTATAGCAGTTTTTACTGTTTTATTGCTCCAAAAGCCTTTTCAGCCCATGAACAGTTGTTTGTGAGTTTTGAAAAAAAGAGCAAGAGCTATTCAAACCCTTTTTGCTGGGCAAGTAGGACCTGTAAATCTACACAATATAGAGTTTAAAGTTTGAGTCTATCATATTAGGTTTTGGATTTATAGCTGTTTTTGTGTCTATTGCTTCAAAAGCATTTTCAGATGATTTGTGTTTTCTGAAGAAACTACAAGAGATATCTAACCCATACTTTCTGTGCAAGAGGGGCCTGTACATCTGCACAATATGTCTTTTAAAGTTTGAACTTATCTTATTGCGTTTTTGAGTTATAGCAGTTTTTACTGTTTTATTGCTCCAAAAGCCTTTTCAGCCCATGAACAGTTGTTTGTGAGTTTTGAAAAAAAGAGCAAGAGCTATTCAAACCCTTTTTGCTGGGCAAGTAGGACCTGTAAATCTACACAATATAGAGTTTAAAGTTTGAGTCTATCATATTAGGTTTTGGATTTATAGCTGTTTTTGTGTCTATTGCTTCAAAAGCATTTTCAGATGATTTGTGTTTTCTGAAGAAACTACAAGAGATATCTAACCCATACTTTCTGTGCAAGAGGGGCCTGTACATCTGCACAACATGTCTTTTAAAGTTTGAACCTATCTTATTGTGTTTTTGAGTTATAGCAGTTTTTACTGTTTTATTGCTCCAAAAGCCTTTTCAGCCCATGAACAGTTGTTTGTGAGTTTTGAAAAAAAGAGCAAGAGCTATTCAAACCCTTTTTGCTGGGCAAGTAGGACCTGTAAATCTACACAATATAGAGTTTAAAGTTTGAGTCTATCATATTAGGTTTTGGATTTATAGCTGTTTTTGTGTCTATTGCTTCAAAAGCATTTTCAGATGATTTGTGTTTTCTGAAGAAACTACAAGAGATATCTAACCCATACTTTCTGTGCAAGAGGGGCCTGTACATCTGCACAAAATGTCTTTTAAAGTTTGAACTTATCTTATTGCGTTTTTGAGTTATAGCAGTTTTTACTGTTTTATTGCTCCAAAAGCCTTTTCAGCCCATGAACAGTTGTTTGTGAGTTTTGAAAAAAAGAGCAAGAGCTATTCAAACCCTTTTTGCTGGGCAAGTAGGACCTGTAAATCTACACAATATAGAGTTTAAAGTTTGAGTCTATCATATTAGGTTTTGGATTTATAGCTGTTTTTGTGTCTATTGCTTCAAAAGCATTTTCAGATGATTTGTGTTTTCTGAAGAAACTACAAGAGATATCTAACCCATACTTTCTGTGCAAGAGGGGCCTGTACATCTGCACAACATGTCTTTTAAAGTTTGAACCTATCTTATTGCGTTTTTGAGTTATAGCAGTTTTTACTGTTTTATTGCTCCAAAAGCCTTTTCAGCCCATGAACAGTTGTTTGTGAGTTTTGAAAAAAAGAGCAAGAGCTATTCAAACCCTTTTTGCTGGGCAAGTAGGACCTGTAAATCTACACAATATAGAGTTTAAAGTTTGAGTCTATCATATTAGGTTTTGGATTTATAGCTGTTTTTGTGTCTATTGCTTCAAAAGCATTTTCAGATGATTTGTGTTTTCTGAAGAAACTACAAGATATATCTAACCCATACTTTCTGTGCAAGAGGGGCCTGTACATCTACACAATATGTCTTTTAAAGTTTGAACCTATCTTATTGCGTTTTTGAGTTATAGCAGTTTTTACTGTTTTATTGCTCCAAAAGCCTTTTCAGCCCATGAACAGTTGTTTGTGAGTTTTGAAAAAAAGAGCAAGAGCTATTCAAACCCTTTTTGCTGGGCAAGTAGGACCTGTAAATCTACACAATATAGAGTTTAAAGTTTGAGTCTATCATATTAGGTTTTGGATTTTTAGCTGTTTTTGTGTCTATTGCTTCAAAAGCATTTTCAGATGATTTGTGTTTTCTGAAGAAACTACAAGATATATCTAACCCATACTTTCTGTGCAAGAGGGGCCTGTACATCTGCACAATATGTCTTTTAAAGTTTGAACCTATCTTATTGCGTTTTTGAGTTATAGCAGTTTTTACTGTTTTATTGCTGCAAAAGCCTTTTCAGCCCATGAACAGTTGTTTGTGAGTTTTGAAAAAAAGAGCAAGAGCTATTCAAACCCTTTTTGCTGGGCAAGTAGGACCTATAAATCTACACAATATAGAGTTTAAAGTTTGAGTCTATCATATTAGGTTTTGGATTTATAGCTGTTTTTGTGTCTATTGCTTCAAAAGCATTTTCAGATGATTTGTGTTTTCTGAAGAAACTACAAGAGATATCTAACCCATACTTTCTGTGCAAGAGGGGCCTGTACATCTGCACAACATGTCTTTTAAAGTTTGAACCTATCTTATTGTGTTTTTGAGTTATAGCAGTTTTTACTGTTTTATTGCTCCAAAAGCCTTTTCAGCCCATGAACAGTTGTTAGTGAGTTTTGAAAAAAAGAGCAAGAGCTATTCAAACCCTTTTTGCTGGGCAAGTAGGACCTGTAAATCTACACAATATAGAGTTTAAAGTTTGAGTCTATCATATTAGGTTTTGGATTTATAGCTGTTTTTGTGTCTATTGCTTCAAAAGCATTTTCAGATGATTTGTGTTTTCTGAAGAAACTACAAGAGATATCTAACCCATACTTTCTGTGCAAGAGGGGCCTGTACATCTGCACAACATGTCTTTTAAAGTTTGAACCTATCTTATTGCGTTTTTGAGTTATAGCAGTTTTTACTGTTTTATTGCTCCAAAAGCCTTTTCAGCCCATGAACAGTTGTTTGTGAGTTTTGAAAAAAGAGCAAGAGCTATTCAAACCCTTTTTGCTGGGCAAGTAGGACCTGTAAATCTACACAATATAGAGTTTAAAGTTTGAGTCTATCATATTAGGTTTTGGATTTATAGCTGTTTTTGTGTCTATTGCTTCAAAAGCATTTTCAGATGATTTGTGTTTTCTGAAGAAACTACAAGAGATATCTAACCCATACTTTCTGTGCAAGAGGGGCCTGTACATCTGCACAACATGTCTTTTAAAGTTTGAACCTATCTTATTGCGTTTTTGAGTTATAGCAGTTTTTACTGTTTTATTGCTCCAAAAGCCTTTTCAGCCCATGAACAGTTGTTTGTGAGTTTTGAAAAAAAGAGCAAGAGCTATTCAAACCCTTTTTGCTGGGCAAGTAGGACCTGTAAATCTACACAATATAGAGTTTAAAGTTTGAGTCTATCATATTAGGTTTTGGATTTATAGCTGTTTTTGTGTCTATTGCTTCAAAAGCATTTTCAGATGATTTGTGTTTTCTGAAGAAACTACAAGAGATATCTAACCCATACTTTCTGTGCAAGAGGGGCCTGTACATCTGCACAACATGTCTTTTAAAGTTTGAACCTATCTTATTGCGTTTTTGAGTTATAGCAGTTTTTACTGTTTTATTGCTCCAAAAGCCTTTTCAGCCCATGAACAGTTGTTTGTGAGTTTTGAAAAAAAGAGCAAGAGCTATTCAAACCCTTTTTGCTGGGCAAGTAGGACCTATAAATCTACACAATATAGAGTTTA
The DNA here is from genome assembly GCF_026437365.1 of Eucyclogobius newberryi. Classification (NCBI taxonomy): domain Eukaryota; kingdom Metazoa; phylum Chordata; class Actinopteri; order Gobiiformes; family Gobiidae; genus Eucyclogobius; species Eucyclogobius newberryi. The sequence goes on from NW_027315821.1 coordinate 94,216, forward strand.
AAGTTTGAGTCTATCATATTAGGTTTTGGATTTATAGCTGTTTTTGTGTCTATTGCTTCAAAAGCATTTTCAGATGATTTGTGTTTCCTGAAGAAACTACAAGAGATATCTAACCCATACTTTCTGTGCAAGAGGGGCCTGTACATCTGCACAATATCTCTTTTAAAGTTTGAACCTATCTTATTGCGTTTTTGAGTTATAGCAGTTTTTACTGTTTTATTGCTCCAAAAGCCTTTTCAGCCCATGAACAGTTGTTTGTGAGTTTTGAAAAAAGAGCAAGAGCTATTCAAACCCTTTTTGCTGGGCAAGTAGGACCTGTAAATCTACACAATATAGAGTTTAAAGTTTGAGTCTATCATATTAGGTTTTGGATTTATAGCTGTTTTTGTGTCTATTGCTTCAAAAGCATTTTCAAATGATTTGTGTTTTCTGAAGAAACTACAAGAGATATCTAACCCATACTTTCTGTGCAAGAGGGGCCTGTATATCTGCACAATATGTCTTTTAAAGTTTGAACCTATCTTATTGCGTTTTTGAGTTATAGCAGTTTTTACTGTTTTATTGCTCCAAAAGCCTTTTCAGCCCATGAACAGTTGTTTGTGAGTTTTGAAAAAAAGAGCAAGAGCTATTCAAACCCTTTTTGCTGGGCAAGTAGGACCTGTAAATCTACACAATATAGAGTTTAAAGTTTGAGTCTATCATATTATGTTTTGGATTTATAGCTGTTTTTGTGTTTATTGCTTCAAAAGCATTTTCAGATGATTTGTGTTTTCTGAAGAAACTACAAGAGATATCTAACCCATACTTTCTGTGCTAGAGGGGCCTGTACATCTGCACAACATGTCTTTTAAAGTTTGAACTTATCTTATTGCGTTTTTGAGTTATAGCAGTTTTTACTGTTTTATTGCTCCAAAAGCCTTTTCAGCCCATGAACAGTTGTTTGTGAGTTTTGAAAAAAAGAGCAAGAGCTATTCAAACCCTTTTTGCTGGGCAAGTAGGACCTGTAAATCTACACAATATAGAGTTTAAAGTTTGAGTCAATCATATTAGGTTTTGGATTTATAGCTGTTTTTGTGTCTATTGCTTCAAAAGCATTTTCAGATGATTTGTGTTTTCTGAAGAAACTACAAGAGATATCTAACCCATACTTTCTGTGCAAGAGGGGCCTGTACATCTGCACAATATGTCTTTTAAAGTTTGAACTTATCTTATTGCGTTTTTGAGTTATAGCAGTTTTTACTGTTTTATTGCTCCAAAAGCCTTTTCAGCCCATGAACAGTTGTTTGTGAGTTTTGAAAAAAAGAGCAAGAGCTATTCAAACCCTTTTTGCTGGGCAAGTAGGACCTGTAAATCTACACAATATAGAGTTTAAAGTTTGAGTCTATCATATTAGGTTTTGGATTTATAGCTGTTTTTGTGTCTATTGCTTCAAAAGCATTTTCAGATGATTTGTGTTTTCTGAAGAAACTACAAGAGATATCTAACCCATACTTTCTGTGCAAGAGGGGCCTGTACATCTGCACAACATGTCTTTTAAAGTTTGAACCTATCTTATTGTGTTTTTGAGTTATAGCAGTTTTTACTGTTTTATTGCTCCAAAAGCCTTTTCAGCCCATGAACAGTTGTTTGTGAGTTTTGAAAAAAAGAGCAAGAGCTATTCAAACCCTTTTTGCTGGGCAGGTAGGACCTGTAAATCTACACAATATAGAGTTTAAAGTTTGAGTCTATCATATTAGGTTTTGGATTTATAGCTGTTTTTGTGTCTATTGCTTCAAAAGCATTTTCAGATGATTTGTGTTTTCTGAAGAAACTACAAGAGATATCTAACCCATACTTTCTGTGCAAGAGGGGCCTGTACATCTGCACAACATGTCTTTTAAAGTTTGAACTTATCTTATTGCGTTTTTGAGTTATAGCAGTTTTTACTGTTTTATTGCTCCAAAAGCCTTTTCAGCCCATGAACAGTTGTTTGTGAGTTTTGAAAAAAAGAGCAAGAGCTATTCAAACCCTTTTTGCTGGGCAAGTAGGACCTGTAAATCTACACAATATAGAGTTTAAAGTTTGAGTCTATCATATTAGGTTTTGGATTTATAGCTGTTTTTGTGTCTATTGCTTCAAAAGCATTTTCAGATGATTTGTGTTTTCTGAAGAAACTACAAGAGATATCTAACCCATACTTTCTGTGCAAGAGGGGCCTGTACATCTGCACAACATGTCTTTTAAAGTTTGAACCTATCTTATTGCGTTTTTGAGTTATAGCAGTTTTTACTGTTTTATTGCTCCAAAAGCCTTTTCAGCCCATGAACAGTTGTTTGTGAGTTTTGAAAAAAAGAGCAAGAGCTATTCAAACCCTTTTTGCTGGGCAAGTAGGACCTGTAAATCTACACAATATAGAGTTTAAAGTTTGAGTCTATCATATTAGGTTTTGGATTTATAGCTGTTTTTGTGTCTATTGCTTCAAAAGCATTTTCAGATGATTTGTGTTTTCTGAAGAAACTACAAGATATATCTAACCCATACTTTCTGTGCAAGAGGGGCCTGTACATCTACACAATATGTCTTTTAAAGTTTGAACCTATCTTATTGCGTTTTTGAGTTATAGCAGTTTTTACTGTTTTATTGCTCCAAAAGCCTTTTCAGCCCATGAACAGTTGTTTGTGAGTTTTGAAAAAAAGAGCAAGAGCTATTCAAACCCTTTTTGCTGGGCAAGTAGGACCTGTAAATCTACACAATATAGAGTTTAAAGTTTGAGTCTATCATATTAGGTTTTGGATTTTTAGCTGTTTTTGTGTCTATTGCTTCAAAAGCATTTTCAGATGATTTGTGTTTTCTGAAGAAACTACAAGATATATCTAACCCATACTTTCTGTGCAAGAGGGGCCTGTACATCTGCACAATATGTCTTTTAAAGTTTGAACCTATCTTATTGCGTTTTTGAGTTATAGCAGTTTTTACTGTTTTATTGCTGCAAAAGCCTTTTCAGCCCATGAACAGTTGTTTGTGAGTTTTGAAAAAAAGAGCAAGAGCTATTCAAACCCTTTTTGCTGGGCAAGTAGGACCTATAAATCTACACAATATAGAGTTTAAAGTTTGAGTCTATCATATTAGGTTTTGGATTTATAGCTGTTTTTGTGTCTATTGCTTCAAAAGCATTTTCAGATGATTTGTGTTTTCTGAAGAAACTACAAGAGATATCTAACCCATACTTTCTGTGCAAGAGGGGCCTGTACATCTGCACAACATGTCTTTTAAAGTTTGAACCTATCTTATTGCGTTTTTGAGTTATAGCAGTTTTTACTGTTTTATTGCTCCAAAAGCCTTTTCAGCCCATGAACAGTTGTTTGTGAGTTTTGAAAAAAAGAGCAAGAGCTATTCAAACCCTTTTTGCTGGGCAAGTAGGACCTGTAAATCTACACAATATAGAGTTTAAAGTTTGAGTCTATCATATTAGGTTTTGGATTTATAGCTGTTTTTGTGTCTATTGCTTCAAAAGCATTTTCAGATGATTTGTGTTTTCTGAAGAAACTACAAGATATATCTAACCCATACTTTCTGTGCAAGAGGGGCCTGTACATCTGCACAATATGTCTTTTAAAGTTTGAACCTATCTTATTGCGTTTTTGAGTTATAGCAGTTTTTACTGTTTTATTGCTGCAAAAGCCTTTTCAGCCCATGAACAGTTGTTTGTGAGTTTTGAAAAAAAGAGCAAGAGCTATTCAAACCCTTTTTGCTGGGCAAGTAGGACCTATAAATCTACACAATATAGAGTTTAAAGTTTGAGTCTATCATATTAGGTTTTGGATTTATAGCTGTTTTTGTGTCTATTGCTTCAAAAGCATTTTCAGATGATTTGTGTTTTCTGAAGAAACTACAAGAGATATCTAACCCATACTTTCTGTGCAAGAGGGGCCTGTACATCTGCACAACATGTCTTTTAAAGTTTGAACCTATCTTATTGTGTTTTTGAGTTATAGCAGTTTTTACTGTTTTATTGCTCCAAAAGCCTTTTCAGCCCATGAACAGTTGTTTGTGAGTTTTGAAAAAAAGAGCAAGAGCTATTCAAACCCTTTTTGCTGGGCAAGTAGGACCTGTAAATCTACACAATATAGAGTTTAAAGTTTGAGTCTATCATATTAGGTTTTGGATTTATAGCTGTTTTTGTGTCTATTGCTTCAAAAGCATTTTCAGATGATTTGTGTTTTCTGAAGAAACTACAAGAGATATCTAACCCATACTTTCTGTGCAAGAGGGGCCTGTACATCTGCACAACATGTCTTTTAAAGTTTGAACTTATCTTATTGCGTTTTTGAGTTATAGCAGTTTTTACTGTTTTATTGCTCCAAAAGCCTTTTCAGCCCATGAACAGTTGTTTGTGAGTTTTGAAAAAAAGAGCAAGAGCTATTCAAACCCTTTTTGCTGGGCAAGTAGGACCTGTAAATCTACACAATATAGAGTTTAAAGTTTGAGTCTATCATATTAGGTTTTGGATTTATAGCTGTTTTTGTGTCTATTGCTTCAAAAGCATTTTCAGATGATTTGTGTTTTCTGAAGAAACTACAAGAGATATCTAACCCATACTTTCTGTGCAAGAGGGGCCTGTACATCTGCACAACATGTCTTTTAAAGTTTGAACCTATCTTATTGCGTTTTTGAGTTATAGCAGTTTTTACTGTTTTATTGCTCCAAAAGCCTTTTCAGCCCATGAACAGTTGTTTGTGAGTTTTGAAAAAAGAGCAAGAGCTATTCAAACCCTTTTTGCTGGGCAAGTAGGACCTGTAAATCTACACAATATAGAGTTTAAAGTTTGAGTCTATCATATTAGGTTTTGGATTTATAGCTGTTTTTGTGTCTATTGCTTCAAAAGCATTTTCAAATGATTTGTGTTTTCTGAAGAAACTACAAGATATATCTAACCCATACTTTCTGTGCAAGAGGGGCCTGTACATCTGCACAATATGTCTTTTAAAGTTTGAACCTATCTTATTGCGTTTTTGAGTTATAGCAGTTTTTACTGTTTTATTGCTGCAAAAGCCTTTTCAGCCCATGAACAGTTGTTTGTGAGTTTTGAAAAAAAGAGCAAGAGCTATTCAAACCCTTTTTGCTGGGCAAGTAGGACCTATAAATCTACACAATATAGAGTTTAAAGTTTGAGTCTATCATATTAGGTTTTGGATTTATAGCTGTTTTTGTGTCTATTGCTTCAAAAGCATTTTCAGATGATTTGTGTTTTCTGAAGAAACTACAAGAGATATCTAACCCATACTTTCTGTGCAAGAGGGGCCTGTACATCTGCACAATATGTCTTTTAAAGTTTGAACCTATCTTATTGCGTTTTTGAGTTATAGCAGTTTTTACTGTTTTATTGCTCCAAAAGCCTTTTCAGCCCATGAACAGTTGTTTGTGAGTTTTGAAAAAAGAGCAAGAGCTATTCAAACCCTTTTTGCTGGGCAAGTAGGACCTGTAAATCTACACAATATAGAGTTTAAAGTTTGAGTCTATCATATTAGGTTTTGGATTTATAGCTGTTTTTGTGTCTATTGCTTCAAAAGCATTTTCAGATGATTTGTGTTTTCTGAAGAAACTACAAGAGATATCTAACCCATACTTTCTGTGCAAGAGGGGCCTGTACATCTGCACAACATGTCTTTTAAAGTTTGAACCTATCTTATTGCGTTTTTGAGTTATAGCAGTTTTTACTGTTTTATTGCTCCAAAAGCCTTTTCAGCCCATGAACAGTTGTTTGTGAGTTTTGAAAAAAAGAGCAAGAGCTATTCAAACCCTTTTTGCTGGGCAAGTAGGACCTATAAATCTACACAATATAGAGTTTAAAGTTTGAGTCTATCATATTAGGTTTTGGATTTATAGCTGTTTTTGTGTCTATTGCTTCAAAAGCATTTTCAGATGATTTGTGTTTCCTGAAGAAACTACAAGAGATATCTAACCCATACTTTCTGTGCAAGAGGGGCCTGTACATCTGCACAATATCTCTTTTAAAGTTTGAACCTATCTTATTGCGTTTTTGAGTTATAGCAGTTTTTACTGTTTTATTGCTCCAAAAGCCTTTTCAGCCCATGAACAGTTGTTTGTGAGTTTTGAAAAAAGAGCAAGAGCTATTCAAACCCTTTTTGCTGGGCAAGTAGGACCTGTAAATCTACACAATATAGAGTTTAAAGTTTGAGTCTATCATATTAGGTTTTGGATTTATAGCTGTTTTTGTGTCTATTGCTTCAAAAGCATTTTCAAATGATTTGTGTTTTCTGAAGAAACTACAAGAGATATCTAACCCATACTTTCTGTGCAAGAGGGGCCTGTATATCTGCACAATATGTCTTTTAAAGTTTGAACCTATCTTATTGCGTTTTTGAGTTATAGCAGTTTTTACTGTTTTATTGCTCCAAAAGCCTTTTCAGCCCATGAACAGTTGTTTGTGAGTTTTGAAAAAAAGAGCAAGAGCTATTCAAACCCTTTTTGCTGGGCAAGTAGGACCTGTAAATCTACACAATATAGAGTTTAAAGTTTGAGTCTATCATATTATGTTTTGGATTTATAGCTGTTTTTGTGTTTATTGCTTCAAAAGCATTTTCAGATGATTTGTGTTTTCTGAAGAAACTACAAGAGATATCTAACCCATACTTTCTGTGCTAGAGGGGCCTGTACATCTGCACAACATGTCTTTTAAAGTTTGAACTTATCTTATTGCGTTTTTGAGTTATAGCAGTTTTTACTGTTTTATTGCTCCAAAAGCCTTTTCAGCCCATGAACAGTTGTTTGTGAGTTTTGAAAAAAAGAGCAAGAGCTATTCAAACCCTTTTTGCTGGGCAAGTAGGACCTGTAAATCTACACAATATAGAGTTTAAAGTTTGAGTCAATCATATTAGGTTTTGGATTTATAGCTGTTTTTGTGTCTATTGCTTCAAAAGCATTTTCAGATGATTTGTGTTTTCTGAAGAAACTACAAGAGATATCTAACCCATACTTTCTGTGCAAGAGGGGCCTGTACATCTGCACAACATGTCTTTTAAAGTTTGAACCTATCTTATTGCGTTTTTGAGTTATAGCAGTTTTTACTGTTTTATTGCTCCAAAAGCCTTTTCAGCCCATGAACAGTTGTTTGTGAGTTTTGAAAAAAAGAGCAAGAGCTATTCAAACCCTTTTTGCTGGGCAAGTAGGACCTGTAAATCTACACAATATAGAGTTTAAAGTTTGAGTCTATCATATTAGGTTTTGGATTTATAGCTGTTTTTGTGTCTATTGCTTCAAAAGCATTTTCAGATGATTTGTGTTTTCTGAAGAAACTACAAGATATATCTAACCCATACTTTCTGTGCAAGAGGGGCCTGTACATCTACACAATATGTCTTTTAAAGTTTGAACCTATCTTATTGCGTTTTTGAGTTATAGCAGTTTTTACTGTTTTATTGCTCCAAAAGCCTTTTCAGCCCATGAACAGTTGTTTGTGAGTTTTGAAAAAAAGAGCAAGAGCTATTCAAACCCTTTTTGCTGGGCAAGTAGGACCTGTAAATCTACACAATATAGAGTTTAAAGTTTGAGTCTATCATATTAGGTTTTGGATTTATAGCTGTTTTTGTGTCTATTGCTTCAAAAGCATTTTCAAATGATTTGTGTTTTCTGAAGAAACTACAAGAGATATCTAACCCATACTTTCTGTGCAAGAGGGGCCTGTATATCTGCACAAGATGTCTTTCAAAGTTTGAACCTATCTTATTGCAATTTTGAGTTATAGCAGTTTTTACTGTTTTATTGCTCCAAAAGCCTTTTCAGCCCATGAACAGTTGTTTGTGAGTTTTGAAAAAAAGAGCAAGAGCTATTCAAACCCTTTTTGCTGGGCAAGTAGGACCTGTAAATCTACACAATATAGAGTTTAAAGTTTGAGTCTATCATATTATGTTTTGGATTTATAGCTGTTTTTGTGTTTATTGCTTCAAAAGCATTTTCAGATGATTTGTGTTTTCTGAAGAAACTACAAGAGATATCTAACCCATACTTTCTGTGCAAGAGGGGCCTGTACATCTGCACAACATGTCTTTTAAAGTTTGAACTTATCTTATTGCGTTTTTGAGTTATAGCAGTTTTTACTGTTTTATTGCTCCAAAAGCCTTTTCAGCCCATGAACAGTTGTTTGTGAGTTTTGAAAAAAAAAGCAAGAGCTATTCAAACCCTTTTTGCTGGGCAAGTAGGACCTGTAAATCTACACAATATAGAGTTTAAAGTTTGAGTCTATCATATTAGGTTTTGGATTTATAGCTGTTTTTGTGTCTATTGCTTCAAAAGCATTTTCAGATGATTTGTGTTTTCTGAAGAAACTACAAGAGATATCTAACCCATACTTTCTGTGCAAGAGGGGCCTGTACATCTGCACAACATGTCTTTTAAAGTTTGAACCTATCTTATTGCGTTTTTGAGTTATAGCAGTTTTTACTGTTTTATTGCTCCAAAAGCCTTTTCAGCCCATGAACAGTTGTTTGTGAGTTTTGAAAAAAAGAGCAAGAGCTATTCAAACCCTTTTTGCTGGGCAAGTAGGACCTGTAAATCTACACAATATAGAGTTTAAAGTTTGAGTCTATCATATTAGGTTTTGGATTTATAGCTGTTTTTGTGTCTATTGCTTCAAAAGCATTTTCAGATGATTTGTGTTTTCTGAAGAAACTACAAGAGATATCTAACCCATACTTTCTGTGCAAGAGGGGCCTGTACATCTGCACAATATGTCTTTTAAAGTTTGAACCTATCTTATTGCGTTTTTGAGTTATAGCAGTTTTTACTGTTTTATTGCTCCAAAAGCCTTTTCAGCCCATGAACAGTTGTTTGTGAGTTTTGAAAAAAAGAGCAAGAGCTATTCAAACCCTTTTTGCTGGGCAAGTAGGACCTGTAAATCTACACAATATAGAGTTTAAAGTTTGAGTCTATCATATTAGGTTTTGGATTTATAGCTGTTTTTGTGTCTATTGCTTCAAAAGCATTTTCAGATGATTTGTGTTTTCTGAAGAAACTACAAGAGATATCTAACCCATACTTTCTGTGCAAGAGGGGCCTGTACATCTGCACAATATGTCTTTTAAAGTTTGAACCTATCTTATTGCGTTTTTGAGTTATAGCAGTTTTTACTGTTTTATTGCTCCAAAAGCCTTTTCAGCCCATGAACAGTTGTTTGTGAGTTTTGAAAAAAAGAGCAAGAGCTATTCAAACCCTTTTTGCTGGGCAAGTAGGACCTGTAAATCTACACAATATAGAGTTTAAAGTTTGAGTCTATCATATTATGTTTTGGATTTATAGCTGTTTTTGTGTTTATTGCTTCAAAAGCATTTTCAGATGATTTGTGTTTTCTGAAGAAACTACAAGAGATATCTAACCCATACTTTCTGTGCAAGAGGGGCCTGTACATCTGCACAACATGTCTTTTAAAGTTTGAACTTATCTTATTGCGTTTTTGAGTTATAGCAGTTTTTACTGTTTTATTGCTCCAAAAGCCTTTTCAGCCCATGAACAGTTGTTTGTGAGTTTTGAAAAAAAGAGCAAGAGCTATTCAAACCCTTTTTGCTGGGCAAGTAGGACCTGTAAATCTACACAATATAGAGTTTAAAGTTTGAGTCAATCATATTAGGTTTTGGATTTATAGCTGTTTTTGTGTCTATTGCTTCAAAAGCATTTTCAGATGATTTGTGTTTTCTGAAGAAACTACAAGAGATATCTAACCCATACTTTCTGTGCAAGAGGGGCCTGTACATCTGCACAACATGTCTTTTAAAGTTTGAACCTATCTTATTGCGTTTTTGAGTTATAGCAGTTTTTACTGTTTTATTGCTCCAAAAGCCTTTTCAGCCCATGAACAGTTGTTTGTGAGTTTTGAAAAAAAGAGCAAGAGCTATTCAAACCCTTTTTGCTGGGCAAGTAGGACCTGTAAATCTACACAATATAGAGTTTAAAGTTTGAGTCTATCATATTAGGTTTTGGATTTATAGCTGTTTTTGTGTCTATTGCTTCAAAAGCATTTTCAGATGATTTGTGTTTTCTGAAGAAACTACAAGAGATATCTAACCCATACTTTCTGTGCAAGAGGGGCCTGTACATCTGCACAACATGTCTTTTAAAGTTTGAACCTATCTTATTGTGTTTTTGAGTTATAGCAGTTTTTACTGTTTTATTGCTCCAAAAGCCTTTTCAGCCCATGAACAGTTGTTTGTGAGTTTTGAAAAAAAGAGCAAGAGCTATTCAAACCCTTTTTGCTGGGCAAGTAGGACCTATAAATCTACACAATATAGAGTTTAAAGTTTGAGTCTATCATATTAGGTTTTGGATTTATAGCTGTTTTTGTGTCTATTGCTTCAAAAGCATTTTCAGATGATTTGTGTTTTCTGAAGAAACTACAAGAGATATCTAACCCATACTTTCTGTGCAAGAGGGGCCTGTACATCTGCACAACATGTCTTTTAAAGTTTGAACCTATCTTATTGCGTTTTTGAGTTATAGCAGTTTTTACTGTTTTATTGCTCCAAAAGCCTTTTCAGCCCATGAACAGTTGTTTGTGAGTTTTGAAAAAAAGAGCAAGAGCTATTCAAACCCTTTTTGCTGGGCAAGTAGGACCTGTAAATCTACACAATATAGAGTTTAAAGTTTGAGTCTATCATATTAGGTTTTGGATTTATAGCTGTTTTTGTGTCTATTGCTTCAAAAGCATTTTCAGATGATTTGTGTTTTCTGAAGAAACTACAAGAGATATCTAACCCATACTTTCTGTGCAAGAGGGGCCTGTACATCTGCACAACATGTCTTTTAAAGTTTGAACCTATCTTATTGCGTTTTTGAGTTATAGCAGTTTTTACTGTTTTATTGCTCCAAAAGCCTTTTCAGCCCATGAACAGTTGTTTGTGAGTTTTGAAAAAAGAGCAAGAGCTATTCAAACCCTTTTTGCTGGGCAAGTAGGACCTGTAAATCTACACAATATAGAGTTTAAAGTTTGAGTCTATCATATTAGGTTTTGGATTTATAGCTGTTTTTGTGTCTATTGCTTCAAAAGCATTTTCAGATGATTTGTGTTTTCTGAAGAAACTACAAGAGATATCTAACCCATACTTTCTGTGCAAGAGGGGCCTGTAGATCTGCACAATATGTCTTTTAAAGTTTGAACCTATCTTATTGCGTTTTTGAGTTATAGCAGTTTTTACTGTTTTATTGCTCCAAAAGCCTTTTCAGCCCATGAACAGTTGTTTGTGAGTTTTGAAAAAAAGAGCAAGAGCTATTCAAACCCTTTTTGCTGGGCAAGTAGGACCTGTAAATCTACACAATATAGAGTTTAAAGTTTGAGTCTATCATATTATGTTTTGGATTTATAGCTGTTTTTGTGTCTATTGCTTCAAAAGCATTTTCAGATGATTTGTGTTTTCTGAAGAAACTACAAGAGATATCTAACCCATACTTTCTGTGCAAGAGGGGCCTGTACATCTGCACAATATGTCTTTTAAAGTTTGAACTTATCTTATTGCGTTTTTGAGTTATAGCAGTTTTTACTGTTTTATTGCTCCAAAAGCCTTTTCAGCCCATGAACAGTTGTTTGTGAGTTTTGAAAAAAAGAGCAAGAGCTATTCAAACCCTTTTTGCTGGGCAAGTAGGACCTGTAAATCTACACAATATAGAGTTTAAAGTTTGAGTCTATCATATTAGGTTTTGGATTTATAGCTGTTTTTGTGTCTATTGCTTCAAAATCATTTTCAGATGATTTGTGTTTTCTGAAGAAACTACAAGAGATATCTAACCCATACTTTCTGTGCAAGAGGGGCCTGTACATCTGCACAACATGTCTTTTAAAGTTTGAACTTATCTTATTGCGTTTTTGAGTTATAGCAGTTTTTACTGTTTTATTGCTCCAAAAGCCTTTTCAGCCCATGAACAGTTGTTTGTGAGTTTTGAAAAAAAGAGCAAGAGCTATTCAAACCCTTTTTGCTGGGCAAGTAGGACCTATAAATCTACACAATATAGAGTTTAAAGTTTGAGTCTATCATATTAGGTTTTGGATTTATAGCTGTTTTTGTGTCTATTGCTTCAAAAGCATTTTCAGATGATTTGTGTTTTCTGAAGAAACTACAAGAGATATCTAACCCATACTTTCTGTGCAAGAGGGGCCTGTACATCTGCACAACATGTCTTTTAAAGTTTGAACCTATCTTATTGTGTTTTTGAGTTATAGCAGTTTTTACTGTTTTATTGCTCCAAAAGCCTTTTCAGCCCATGAACAGTTGTTTGTGAGTTTTGAAAAAAAGAGCAAGAGCTATTCAAACCCTTTTTGCTGGGCAAGTAGGACCTGTAAATCTACACAATATAGAGTTTAAAGTTTGAGTCTATCATATTAGGTTTTGGATTTATAGCTGTTTTTGTGTCTATTGCTTCAAAAGCATTTTCAGATGATTTGTGTTTTCTGAAGAAACTACAAGAGATATCTAACCCATACTTTCTGTGCAAGAGGGGCCTGTACATCTGCACAACATGTCTTTTAAAGTTTGAACCTATCTTATTGCGTTTTTGAGTTATAGCAGTTTTTACTGTTTTATTGCTCCAAAAGCCTTTTCAGCCCATGAACAGTTGTTTGTGAGTTTTGAAAAAAAGAGCAAGAGCTATTCAAACCCTTTTTGCTGGGCAAGTAGGACCTGTAAATCTACACAATATAGAGTTTAAAGTTTGAGTCTATCATATTAGGTTTTGGATTTTTAGCTGTTTTTGTGTCTATTGCTTCAAAAGCATTTTCAGATGATTTGTGTTTTCTGAAGAAACTACAAGATATATCTAACCCATACTTTCTGTGCAAGAGGGGCCTGTACATCTGCACAATATGTCTTTTAAAGTTTGAACCTATCTTATTGTGTTTTTGAGTTATAGCAGTTTTTACTGTTTTATTGCTGCAAAAGCCTTTTCAGCCCATGAACAGTTGTTTGTGAGTTTTGAAAAAAAGAGCAAGAGCTATTCAAACCCTTTTTGCTGGGCAAGTAGGACCTATAAATCTACACAATATAGAGTTTAAAGTTTGAGTCTATCATATTAGGTTTTGGATTTATAGCTGTTTTTGTGTCTATTGCTTCAAAAGCATTTTCAGATGATTTGTGTTTTCTGAAGAAACTACAAGAGATATCTAACCCATACTTTCTGTGCAAGAGGGGCCTGTACATCTGCACAACATGTCTTTTAAAGTTTGAACCTATCTTATTGTGTTTTTGAGTTATAGCAGTTTTTACTGTTTTATTGCTCCAAAAGCCTTTTCAGCCCATGAACAGTTGTTTGTGAGTTTTGAAAAAAAGAGCAAGAGCTATTCAAACCCTTTTTGCTGGGCAAGTAGGACCTGTAAATCTACACAATATAGAGTTTAAAGTTTGAGTCTATCATATTAGGTTTTGGATTTATAGCTGTTTTTGTGTCTATTGCTTCAAAAGCATTTTCAGATGATTTGTGTTTTCTGAAGAAACTACAAGAGATATCTAACCCATACTTTCTGTGCAAGAGGGGCCTGTACATCTGCACAACATGTCTTTTAAAGTTTGAACTTATCTTATTGCGTTTTTGAGTTATAGCAGTTTTTACTGTTTTATTGCTCCAAAAGCCTTTTCAGCCCATGAACAGTTGTTTGTGAGTTTTGAAAAAAAGAGCAAGAGCTATTCAAACCCTTTTTGCTGGGCAAGTAGGACCTGTAAATCTACACAATATAGAGTTTAAAGTTTGAGTCTATCATATTAGGTTTTGGATTTATAGCTGTTTTTGTGTCTATTGCTTCAAAAGCATTTTCAGATGATTTGTGTTTTCTGAAGAAACTACAAGAGATATCTAACCCATACTTTCTGTGCAAGAGGGGCCTGTACATCTGCACAACATGTCTTTTAAAGTTTGAACCTATCTTATTGCGTTTTTGAGTTATAGCAGTTTTTACTGTTTTATTGCTCCAAAAGCCTTTTCAGCCCATGAACAGTTGTTTGTGAGTTTTGAAAAAAAGAGCAAGAGCTATTCAAACCCTTTTTGCTGGGCAAGTAGGACCTGTAAATCTACACAATATAGAGTTTAAAGTTTGAGTCTATCATATTAGGTTTTGGATTTATAGCTGTTTTTGTGTCTATTGCTTCAAAAGCATTTTCAGATGATTTGTGTTTTCTGAAGAAACTACAAGATATATCTAACCCATACTTTCTGTGCAAGAGGGGCCTGTACATCTACACAATATGTCTTTTAAAGTTTTCAACCTATCTTATTGCGTTTTTGAGTTATAGCAGTTTTTACTGTTTTATTGCTCCAAAAGCCTTTTCAGCCCATGAACAGTTGTTTGTGAGTTTTGAAAAAAAGAGCAAGAGCTATTCAAACCCTTTTTGCTGGGCAAGTAGGACCTATAAATCTACACAATATAGAGTTTAAAGTTTGAGTCAATCATATTAGGTTTTGGATTTATAGCTGTTTTTGTGTCTATTGCTTCAAAAGCATTTTCAGATGATTTGTGTTTTCTGAAGAAACTACAAGAGATATCTAACCCATACTTTCTGTGCAAGAGGGGCCTGTACATCTGCACAACATGTCTTTTAAAGTTTGAACCTATCTTATTGCGTTTTTGAGTTATAGCAGTTTTTACTGTTTTATTGCTCCAAAAGCCTTTTCAGCCCATGAACAGTTGTTTGTGAGTTTTGAAAAAAAGAGCAAGAGCTATTCAAACCCTTTTTGCTGGGCAAGTAGGACCTGTAAATCTACACAATATAGAGTTTAAAGTTTGAGTCTATCATATTAGGTTTTGGATTTATAGCTGTTTTTGTGTCTATTGCTTCAAAAGCATTTTCAGATGATTTGTGTTTTCTGAAGAAACTACAAGAGATATCTAACCCATACTTTCTGTGCAAGAGGGGCCTGTACATCTGCACAACATGTCTTTTAAATTTTGAACCTATCTTATTGCGTTTTTGAGTTATAGCAGTTTTTACTGTTTTATTGCTCCAAAAGCCTTTTCAGCCCATGAACAGTTGTTTGTGAGTTTTGAAAAAAAGAGCAAGAGCTATTCAAACCCTTTTTGCTGGGCAAGTAGGACCTGTAAATCTACACAATATAGAGTTTAAAGTTTGAGTCTATCATATTAGGTTTTGGATTTATAGCTGTTTTTGTGTCTATTGCTTCAAAAGCATTTTCAGATGATTTGTGTTTTCTGAAGAAACTACAAGATATATCTAACCCATACTTTCTGTGCAAGAGGGGCCTGTACATCTGCACAATATGTCTTTTAAAGTTTGAACCTATCTTATTGCGTTTTTGAGTTATAGCAGTTTTTACTGTTTTATTGCTCCAAAAGCCTTTTCAGCCCATGAACAGTTGTTTGTGAGTTTTGAAAAAAAGAGCAAGAGCTATTCAAACCCTTTTTGCTGGGCAAGTAGGACCTATAAATCTACACAATATAGAGTTTAAAGTTTGAGTCTATCATATTAGGTTTTGGATTTATAGCTGTTTTTGTGTCTATTGCTTCAAAAGCATTTTCAGATGATTTGTGTTTTCTGAAGAAACTACAAGAGATATCTAACCCATACTTTCTGTGCAAGAGGGGCCTGTACATCTGCAAAACATGTCTTTTAAAGTTTGAACCTATCTTATTGTGTTTTTGACTTATAGCAGTTTTTACTGTTTTATTGCTCCAAAAGCCTTTTCAGCCCATGAACAGTTGTTTGTGAGTTTTGAAAAAAAGAGCAAGAGCTATTCAAACCCTTTTTGCTGGGCAAGTAGGACCTGTAAATCTACACAATATAGAGTTTAAAGTTTGAGTCTATCATATTAGGTTTTGGATTTATAGCTGTTTTTGTGTCTATTGCTTCAAAAGCATTTTCAGATGATTTGTGTTTTCTGAAGAAACTACAAGAGATATCTAACCCATACTTTCTGTGCAAGAGGGGCCTGTACATCTGCACAACATGTCTTTTAAAGTTTGAACCTATCTTATTGCGTTTTTGAGTTATAGCAGTTTTTACTGTTTTATTGCTCCAAAAGCCTTTTCAGCCCATGAACAGTTGTTTGTGAGTTTTGAAAAAAAGAGCAAGAGCTATTCAAACCCTTTTTGCTGGGCAAGTAGGACCTGTAAATCTACACAATATAGAGTTTAAAGTTTGAGTCTATCATATTAGGTTTTGGATTTATAGCTGTTTTTGTGTCTATTGCTTCAAAAGCATTTTCAGATGATTTGTGTTTTCTGAAGAAACTACAAGAGATATCTAACCCATACTTTCTGTGCAAGAGGGGCCTGTACATCTGCACAACATGTCTTTTAAAGTTTGAACTTATCTTATTGCGTTTTTGAGTTATAGCAGTTTTTACTGTTTTATTGCTCCAAAAGCCTTTTCAGCCCATGAACAGTTGTTTGTGAGTTTTGAAAAAAAGAGCAAGAGCTATTCAAACCCTTTTTGCTGGGCAAGTAGGACCTGTAAATCTACACAATATAGAGTTTAAAGTTTGAGTCTATCATATTAGGTTTTGGATTTCTAGCTGTTTTTGTGTCTATTGCTTCAAAAGCATTTTCAGATGATTTGTGTTTTCTGAAGAAACTACAAGAGATATCTAACCCATACTTTCTGTGCAAGAGGGGCCTGTACATCTGCACAACATGTCTTTTAAAGTTTGAACTTATCTTATTGCGTTTTTGAGTTATAGCAGTTTTTACTGTTTTATTGCTCCAAAAGCCTTTTCAGCCCATGAACAGTTGTTTGTGAGTTTTGAAAAAAAGAGCAAGAGCTATTCAAACCCTTTTTGCTGGGCAAGTAGGACCTGTAAATCTACACAATATAGAGTTTAAAGTTTGAGTCTATCATATTAGGTTTTGGATTTCTAGCTGTTTTTGTGTCTATTGCTTCAAAAGCATTTTCAGATGATTTGTGTTTTCTGAAGAAACTACAAGAGATATCTAACCCATACTTTCTGTGCAAGAGGGGCCTGTACATCTGCACAACATGTCTTTTAAAGTTTGAACCTATCTTATTGCGTTTTTGAGTTATAGCAGTTTTTACTGTTTTATTGCTCCAAAAGCCTTTTCAGCCCATGAACAGTTGTTTGTGAGTTTTGAAAAAAAGAGCAAGAGCTATTCAAACCCTTTTTGCTGGGCAAGTAGGACCTGTAAATCTACACAATATAGAGTTTAAAGTTTGAGTCTATCATATTAGGTTTTGGATTTATAGCTGTTTTTGTGTCTATTGCTTCAAAAGCATTTTCAGATGATTTGTGTTTTCTGAAGAAACTACAAGAGATATCTAACCCATACTTTCTGTGCAAGAGGGGCCTGTACATCTGCACAACATGTCTTTTAAAGTTTGAACCTATCTTATTGCGTTTTTGAGTTATAGCAGTTTTTACTGTTTTATTGCTCCAAAAGCCTTTTCAGCCCTTGAACAGTTGTTTGTGAGTTTTGAAAAAAAGAGCAAGAGCTATTCAAACCCTTTTTGCTGGGCAAGTAGGACCTGTAAATCTACACAATATAGAGTTTAAAGTTTGAGTCTATCATATTAGGTTTTGGATTTATAGCTGTTTTTGTGTCTATTGCTTCAAAAGCATTTTCAGATGATTTGTGTTTTCTGAAGAAACTACAAGAGATATCTAACCCATACTTTCTGTGCAAGAGGGGCCTGTACATCTGCACAACATGTCTTTTAAAGTTTGAACCTATCTTATTGCGTTTTTGAGTTATAGCAGTTTTTACTGTTTTATTGCTCCAAAAGCCTTTTCAGCCCATGAACAGTTGTTTGTGAGTTTTGAAAAAAAGAGCAAGAGCTATTCAAACCCTTTTTGCTGGGCAAGTAGGACCTGTAAATCTACACAATATAGAGTTTAAAGTTTGAGTCAATCATATTAGGTTTTGGATTAATAGCTGTTTTTGTGTCTATTGCTTCAAAAGCATTTTCAGATGATTTGTGTTTTCTGAAGAAACTACAAGAGATATCTAACCCATACTTTCTGTGCAAGAGGGGCCTGTACATCTGCACAACATGTCTTTTAAAGTTTGAACTTATCTTATTGCGTTTTTGAGTTATAGCAGTTTTTACTGTTTTATTGCTCCAAAAGCCTTTTCAGCCCATGAACAGTTGTTTGTGAGTTTTGAAAAAAAGAGCAAGAGCTATTCAAACCCTTTTTGCTGGGCAAGTAGGACCTGTAAATCTACACAATATAGAGTTTAAAGTTTGAGTCTATCATATTAGGTTTTGGATTTATAGCTGTTTTTGTGTCTATTGCTTCAAAAGCATTTTCAGATGATTTGTGTTTTCTGAAGAAACTACAAGAGATATCTAACCCATACTTTCTGTGCAAGAGGGGCCTGTACATCTGCACAACATGTCTTTTAAAGTTTGAACCTATCTTATTGCGTTTTTGAGTTATAGCAGTTTTTACTGTTTTATTGCTCCAAAAGCCTTTTCAGCCCATGAACAGTTGTTTGTGAGTTTTGAAAAAAAGAGCAAGAGCTATTCAAACCCTTTTTGCTGGGCAAGTAGGACCTGTAAATCTACACAATATAGAGTTTAAAGTTTGAGTCTATCATATTAGGTTTTGGATTTATAGCTGTTTTTGTGTCTATTGCTTCAAAAGCATTTTCAGATGATTTGTGTTTTCTGAAGAAACTACAAGAGATATCTAACCCATACTTTCTGTGCAAGAGAGCCCTGTACATCTGCACAACATGTCTTTTAAAGTTTGAACCTATCTTATTGCGTTTTTGAGTTATAGCAGTTTTTACTGTTTTATTGCTCCAAAAGCCTTTTCAGCCCATGAACAGTTGTTTGTGAGTTTTGAAAAAAAGAGCAAGAGCTATTCAAACCCTTTTTGCTGGGCAAGTAGGACCTGTAAATCTACACAATATAGAGTTTAAAGTTTGAGTCTATCATATTAGGTTTTGGATTTATAGCTGTTTTTGTGTCTATTGCTTCAAAAGCATTTTCAGATGATTTGTGTTTTCTGAAGAAACTACAAGAGATATCTAACCCATACTTTCTGTGCAAGAGGGGCCTGTACATCTGCACAACATGTCTTTTAAAGTTTGAACTTATCTTATTGCGTTTTTGAGTTATAGCAGTTTTTACTGTTTTATTGCTCCAAAAGCCTTTTCAGCCCATGAACAGTTGTTTGTGAGTTTTGAAAAAAAGAGCAAGAGCTATTCAAACCCTTTTTGCTGGGCAAGTAGTACCTGTAAATCTACACAATATAGAGTTTAAAGTTTGAGTCTATCATATTAGGTTTTGGATTTCTAGCTGTTTTTGTGTCTATTGCTTCAAAAGCATTTTCAGATGATTTGTGTTTTCTGAAGAAACTACAAGAGATATCTAACCCATATTTTCTGTGCAAGAGGGGCCTGTGCATCTGCACAACATGTCTTTTAAAGTTTGAACCTATCTTATTGCGTTTTTGAGTTATAGCAGTTTTTACTGTTTTATTGCTCCAAAAGCCTTTTCAGCCCATGAACAGTTGTTTGTGAGTTTTGAAAAAAAGAGCAAGAGCTATTCAAACCCTTTTTGCTGGGCAAGTAGGACCTGTAAATCTACACAATATAGAGTTTAAAGTTTGAGTCTATCATATTAGGTTTTGGATTTATAGCTGTTTTTGTGTCTATTGCTTCAAAAGCATTTTCAGATGATTTGTGTTTTCTGAAGAAACTACAAGATATATCTAACCCATACTTTCTGTGCAAGAGGGGCCTGTACATCTGCACAACATGTCTTTTAAAGTTTGAACCTATCTTATTGCGTTTTTGAGTTATAGCAGTTTTTACTGTTTTATTGCTCCAAAAGCCTTTTCAGCCCATGAACAGTTGTTTGTGAGTTTTGAAAAAAAGAGCAAGAGCTATTCAAACCCTTTTTGCTGGGCAAGTAGGACCTGTAAATCTACACAATATAGAGTTTAAAGTTTGAGTCTATCATATTAGGTTTTGGATTTATAGCTGTTTTTGTGTCTATTGCTTCAAAAGCATTTTCAGATGATTTGTGTTTTCTGAAGAAACTACAAGAGATATCTAACCCATACTTTCTGTGCAAGAGGGGCCTGTACATCTGCACAATATGTCTTTTAAAGTTTGAACCTATCTTATTGCGTTTTTGAGTTATAGCAGTTTTTACTGTTTTATTGCTCCAAAAGCCTTTTCAGCCCATGAACAGTTGTTTGTGAGTTTTGAAAAAAGAGCAAGAGCTATTCAAACCCTTTTTGCTGGGCAAGTAGGACCTGTAAATCTACACAATATAGAGTTTAAAGTTTGAGTCTATCATATTAGGTTTTGGATTTATAGCTGTTTTTGTGTCTATTGCTTCAAAAGCATTTTCAGATGATTTGTGTTTTCTGAAGAAACTACAAGAGATATCTAACCCATACTTTCTTTGCAAGAGGGGCCTGTACATCTGCACAACATGTCTTTTAAAGTTTGAACCTATCTTATTGCGTTTTTGAGTTATAGCAGTTTTTACTGTTTTATTGCTCCAAAAGCCTTTTCAGCCCTTGAACAGTTGTTTGTGAGTTTTGAAAAAAAGAGCAAGAGCTATTCAAACCCTTTTTGCTGGGCAAGTAGGACCTGTAAATCTACACAATATAGAGTTTAAAGTTTGAGTCTATCATATTAGGTTTTGGATTTATAGCTGTTTTTGTGTCTATTGCTTCAAAAGCATTTTCAGATGATTTGTGTTTTCTGAAGAAACTACAAGAGATATCTAACCCATACTTTCTGTGCAAGAGGGGGCTGTACATCTGCACAACATGTCTTTTAAAGTTTGAACTTATCTTATTGCGTTTTTGAGTTATAGCAGTTTTTACTGTTTTATTGCTCCAAAAGCCTTTTCAGCCCATGAACAGTTGTTTGTGAGTTTTGAAAAAAAGAGCAAGAGCTATTCAAACCCTTTTTGCTGGGCAAGTAGGACCTGTAAATCTACACAATATAGAGTTTAAAGTTTGAGTCTATCATATTAGGTTTTGGATTTCTAGCTGTTTTTGTGTCTATTGCTTCAAAAGCATTTTCAGATGATTTGTGTTTTCTGAAGAAACTACAAGAGATATCTAACCCATATTTTCTGTGCAAGAGGGGCCTGTGCATCTGCACAACATGTCTTTTAAAGTTTGAACCTATCTTATTGCGTTTTTGAGTTATAGCAGTTTTTACTGTTTTATTGCTCCAAAAGCCTTTTCAGCCCATGAACAGTTGTTTGTGAGTTTTGAAAAAAAGAGCAAGAGCTATTCAAACCCTTTTTGCTGGGCAAGTAGGACCTGTAAATCTACACAATATAGAGTTTAAAGTTTGAGTCTATCATATTAGGTTTTGGATTTATAGCTGTTTTTGTGTCTATTGCTTCAAAAGCATTTTCAGATGATTTGTGTTTTCTGAAGAAACTACAAGATATATCTAACCCATACTTTCTGTGCAAGAGGGGCCTGTACATCTGCACAACATGTCTTTTAAAGTTTGAACCTATCTTATTGCGTTTTTGAGTTATAGCAGTTTTTACTGTTTTATTGCTCCAAAAGCCTTTTCAGCCCTTGAACAGTTGTTTGTGAGTTTTGAAAAAAAGAGCAAGAGCTATTCAAACCCTTTTTGCTGGGCAAGTAGGACCTGTAAATCTACACAATATAGAGTTTAAAGTTTGAGTCTATCATATTAGGTTTTGGATTTATAGCTGTTTTTGTGTCTATTGCTTCAAAAGCATTTTCAGATGATTTGTGTTTTCTGAAGAAACTACAAGAGATATCTAACCCATACTTTCTGTGCAAGAGGGGCCTGTACATCTGCACAACATGTCTTTTAAAGTTTGAACCTATCTTATTGCGTTTTTGAGTTATAGCAGTTTTTACTGTTTTATTGCTCCAAAAGCCTTTTCAGCCCATGAACAGTTGTTTGTGAGTTTTGAAAAAAAGAGCAAGAGCTATTCAAACCCTTTTTGCTGGGCAAGTAGGACCTGTAAATCTACACAATATAGAGTTTAAAGTTTGAGTCAATCATATTAGGTTTTGGATTTATAGCTGTTTTTGTGTCTATTGCTTCAAAAGCATTTTCAGATCATTTGTGTTTTCTGAAGAAACTACAAGAGATATCTAACCCATACTTTCTGTGCAAGAGGGGCCTGTACATCTGCACAACATGTCTTTTAAAGTTTGAACTTATCTTATTGCGTTTTTGAGTTATAGCAGTTTTTACTGTTTTATTGCTCCAAAAGCCTTTTCAGCCCATGAACAGTTGTTTGTGAGTTTTGAAAAAAAGAGCAAGAGCTATTCAAACCCTTTTTGCTGGGCAAGTAGGACCTGTAAATCTACACAATATAGAGTTTAAAGTTTGAGTCTATCATATTAGGTTTTGGATTTATAGCTGTTTTTGTGTCTATTGCTTCAAAAGCATTTTCAGATGATTTGTGTTTTCTGAAGAAACTACAAGAGATATCTAACCCATACTTTCTGTGCAAGAGGGGCCTGTACATCTGCACAACATGTCTTTTAAAGTTTGAACCTATCTTATTGCGTTTTTGAGTTATAGCAGTTTTTACTGTTTTATTGCTCCAAAAGCCTTTTCAGCCCATGAACAGTTGTTTGTGAGTTTTGAAAAAAAGAGCAAGAGCTATTCAAACCCTTTTTGCTGGGCAAGTAGGACCTGTAAATCTACACAATATAGAGTTTAAAGTTTGAGTCTATCATATTAGGTTTTGGATTTATAGCTGTTTTTGTGTCTATTGCTTCAAAAGCATTTTCAGATGATTTGTGTTTTCTGAAGAAACTACAAGAGATATCTAACCCATACTTTCTGTGCAAGAGAGCCCTGTACATCTGCACAACATGTCTTTTAAAGTTTGAACCTATCTTATTGCGTTTTTGAGTTATAGCAGTTTTTACTGTTTTATTGCTCCAAAAGCCTTTTCAGCCCATGAACAGTTGTTTGTGAGTTTTGAAAAAAGAGCAAGAGCTATTCAAACCCTTTTTGCTGGGCAAGTAGGACCTGTAAATCTACACAATATAGAGTTTAAAGTTTGAGTCTATCATATTAGGTTTTGGATTTATAGCTGTTTTTGTGTCTATTGCTTCAAAAGCATTTTCAGATGATTTGTGTTTTCTGAAGAAACTACAAGAGATATCTAACCCATACTTTCTGTGCAAGAGGGGCCTGTACATCTGCACAACATGTCTTTTAAAGTTTGAACCTATCTTATTGCGTTTTTGAGTTATAGCAGTTTTTACTGTTTTATTGCTCCAAAAGCCTTTTCAGCCCATGAACAGTTGTTTGTGAGTTTTGAAAAAAAGAGCAAGAGCTATTCAAACCCTTTTTGCTGGGCAAGTAGGACCTGTAAATCTACACAATATAGAGTTTAAAGTTTGAGTCTATCATATTAGGTTTTGGATTTATAGCTGTTTTTGTGTCTATTGCTTCAAAAGCATTTTCAGATGATTTGTGTTTTCTGAAGAAACTACAAGAGATATCTAACCCATACTTTCTGTGCAAGAGGGGCCTGTACATCTGCACAATATGTCTTTTAAAGTTTGAACCTATCTTATTGCGTTTTTGAGTTATAGCAGTTTTTACTGTTTTATTGCTCCAAAAGCCTTTTCAGCCCATGAACAGTTGTTTGTGAGTTTTGAAAAAAGAGCAAGAGCTATTCAAACCCTTTTTGCTGGGCAAGTAGGACCTGTAAATCTACACAATATAGAGTTTAAAGTTTGAGTCTATCATATTAGGTTTTGGATTTATAGCTGTTTTTGTGTCTATTGCTTCAAAAGCATTTTCAGATGATTTGTGTTTTCTGAAGAAACTACAAGAGATATCTAACCCATACTTTCTGTGCAAGAGGGGCCTGTACATCTGCACAACATGTCTTTTAAAGTTTGAACCTATCTT
Source organism: Eucyclogobius newberryi (assembly GCF_026437365.1). Lineage (NCBI taxonomy): Eukaryota > Metazoa > Chordata > Actinopteri > Gobiiformes > Gobiidae > Eucyclogobius > Eucyclogobius newberryi. The sequence goes on from NW_027315821.1 coordinate 118,058, forward strand.
ATTGCGTTTTTGAGTTATAGCAGTTTTTACTGTTTTATTGCTCCAAAAGCCTTTTCAGCCCTTGAACAGTTGTTTGTGAGTTTTGAAAAAAAGAGCAAGAGCTATTCAAACCCTTTTTGCTGGGCAAGTAGGACCTGTAAATCTACACAATATAGAGTTTAAAGTTTGAGTCTATCATATTAGGTTTTGGATTTATAGCTGTTTTTGTGTCTATTGCTTCAAAAGCATTTTCAGATGATTTGTGTTTTCTGAAGAAACTACAAGAGATATCTAACCCATACTTTCTGTGCAAGAGGGGCCTGTACATCTGCACAACATGTCTTTTAAAGTTTGAACCTATCTTATTGCGTTTTTGAGTTATAGCAGTTTTTACTGTTTTATTGCTCCAAAAGCCTTTTCAGCCCATGAACAGTTGTTTGTGAGTTTTGAAAAAAAGAGCAAGAGCTATTCAAACCCTTTTTGCTGGGCAAGTAGGACGTGTAAATCTACACAATATAGAGTTTAAAGTTTGAGTCAATCATATTAGGTTTTGGATTTATAGCTGTTTTTGTGTCTATTGCTTCAAAAGCATTTTCAGATGATTTGTGTTTTCTGAAGAAACTACAAGAGATATCTAACCCATACTTTCTGTGCAAGAGGGGCCTGTACATCTGCACAACATGTCTTTTAAAGTTTGAACTTATCTTATTGCGTTTTTGAGTTATAGCAGTTTTTACTGTTTTATTGCTCCAAAAGCCTTTTCAGCCCATGAACAGTTGTTTGTGAGTTTTGAAAAAAAGAGCAAGAGCTATTCAAACCCTTTTTGCTGGGCAAGTAGGACCTGTAAATCTACACAATATAGAGTTTAAAGTTTGAGTCTATCATATTAGGTTTTGGATTTATAGCTGTTTTTGTGTCTATTGCTTCAAAAGCATTTTCAGATGATTTGTGTTTTCTGAAGAAACTACAAGAGATATCTAACCCATACTTTCTGTGCAAGAGGGGCCTGTACATCTGCACAACATGTCTTTTAAAGTTTGAACCTATCTTATTGCGTTTTTGAGTTATAGCAGTTTTTACTGTTTTATTGCTCCAAAAGCCTTTTCAGCCCATGAACAGTTGTTTGTGAGTTTTGAAAAAAAGAGCAAGAGCTATTCAAACCCTTTTTGCTGGGCAAGTAGGACCTGTAAATCTACACAATATAGAGTTTAAAGTTTGAGTCTATCATATTAGGTTTTGGATTTATAGCTGTTTTGTGTCTATTGCTTCAAAAGCATTTTCAGATGATTTGTGTTTTCTGAAGAAACTACAAGAGATATCTAACCCATACTTTCTGTGCAAGAGAGCCCTGTACATCTGCACAACATGTCTTTTAAAGTTTGAACCTATCTTATTGCGTTTTTGAGTTATAGCAGTTTTTACTGTTTTATTGCTCCAAAAGCCTTTTCAGCCCATGAACAGTTGTTTGTGAGTTTTGAAAAAAAGAGCAAGAGCTATTCAAACCCTTTTTGCTGGGCAAGTAGGACCTGTAAATCTACACAATATAGAGTTTAAAGTTTGAGTCTATCATATTAGGTTTTGGATTTATAGCTGTTTTTGTGTCTATTGCTTCAAAAGCATTTTCAGATGATTTGTGTTTTCTGAAGAAACTACAAGAGATATCTAACCCATACTTTCTGTGCAAGAGGGGCCTGTACATCTGCACAACATGTCTTTTAAAGTTTGAACCTATCTTATTGCGTTTTTGAGTTATAGCAGTTTTTACTGTTTTATTGCTCCAAAAGCCTTTTCAGCCCATGAACAGTTGTTTGTGAGTTTTGAAAAAAAGAGCAAGAGCTATTCAAACCCTTTTTGCTGGGCAAGTAGGACCTGTAAATCTACACAATATAGAGTTTAAAGTTTGAGTCTATCATATTAGGTTTTGGATTTATAGCTGTTTTGTGTCTATTGCTTCAAAAGCATTTTCAGATGATTTGTGTTTTCTGAAGAAACTACAAGAGATATCTAACCCATACTTTCTGTGCAAGAGAGCCCTGTACATCTGCACAACATGTCTTTTAAAGTTTGAACCTATCTTATTGCGTTTTTGAGTTATAGCAGTTTTTACTGTTTTATTGCTCCAAAAGCCTTTTCAGCCCATGAACAGTTGTTTGTGAGTTTTGAAAAAAAGAGCAAGAGCTATTCAAACCCTTTTTGCTGGGCAAGTAGGACCTGTAAATCTACACAATATAGAGTTTAAAGTTTGAGTCTATCATATTAGGTTTTGGATTTATAGCTGTTTTTGTGTCTATTGCTTCAAAAGCATTTTCAGATGATTTGTGTTTTCTGAAGAAACTACAAGAGATATCTAACCCATACTTTCTGTGCAAGAGGGGCCTGTACATCTGCACAATATGTCTTTTGAAGTTTGAACCTATCTTATTGCGTTTTTGAGTTATAGCAGTTTTTACTGTTTTATTGCTCCAAAAGCCTTTTCAGCCCATGAACAGTTGTTTGTGAGTTTTGAAAAAAGAGCAAGAGCTATTCAAACCCTTTTTGCTGGGCAAGTAGGACCTGTAAATCTACACAATATAGAGTTTAAAGTTTGAGTCTATCATATTAGGTTTTGGATTTATAGCTGTTTTTGTGTCTATTGCTTCAAAAGCATTTTCAGATGATTTGTGTTTTCTGAAGAAACTACAAGAGATATCTAACCCATACTTTCTGTGCAAGAGGGGCCTGTACATCTGCACAACATGTCTTTTAAAGTTTGAACCTATCTTATTGCGTTTTTGAGTTATAGCAGTTTTTACTGTTTTATTGCTCCAAAAGCCTTTTCAGCCCATGAACAGTTGTTTGTGAGTTTTGAAAAAAAGAGCAAGAGCTATTCAAACCCTTTTTGCTGGGCAAGTAGGACCTGTAAATCTACACAATATAGAGTTTAAAGTTTGAGTCTATCATATTAGGTTTTGGATTTATAGCTGTTTTTGTGTCTATTGCTTCAAAAGCATTTTCAGATGATTTGTGTTTTCTGAAGAAACTACAAGAGATATCTAACCCATACTTTCTGTGCAAGAGGGGCCTGTACATCTGCACAATATGTCTTTTAAAGTTTGAACCTATCTTATTGCGTTTTTGAGTTATAGCAGTTTTTACTGTTTTATTGCTCCAAAAGCCTTTTCAGCCCATGAACAGTTGTTTGTGAGTTTTGAAAAAAGAGCAAGAGCTATTCAAACCCTTTTTGCTGGGCAAGTAGGACCTGTAAATCTACACAATATAGAGTTTAAAGTTTGAGTCTATCATATTAGGTTTTGGATTTATAGCTGTTTTTGTGTCTATTGCTTCAAAAGCATTTTCAGATGATTTGTGTTTTCTGAAGAAACTACAAGAGATATCTAACCCATACTTTCTGTGCAAGAGGGGCCTGTACATCTGCACAACATGTCTTTTAAAGTTTGAACCTATCTTATTGCGTTTTTGAGTTATAGCAGTTTTTACTGTTTTATTGCTCCAAAAGCCTTTTCAGCCCTTGAACAGTTGTTTGTGAGTTTTGAAAAAAAGAGCAAGAGCTATTCAAACCCTTTTTGCTGGGCAAGTAGGACCTGTAAATCTACACAATATAGAGTTTAAAGTTTGAGTCTATCATATTAGGTTTTGGATTTATAGCTGTTTTTGTGTCTATTGCTTCAAAAGCATTTTCAGATGATTTGTGTTTTCTGAAGAAACTACAAGAGATATCTAACCCATACTTTCTGTGCAAGAGGGGCCTGTACATCTGCACAACATGTCTTTTAAAGTTTGAACCTATCTTATTGCGTTTTTGAGTTATAGCAGTTTTTACTGTTTTATTGCTCCAAAAGCCTTTTCAGCCCATGAACAGTTGTTTGTGAGTTTTGAAAAAAAGAGCAAGAGCTATTCAAACCCTTTTTGCTGGGCAAGTAGGACCTGTAAATCTACACAATATAGAGTTTAAAGTTTGAGTCAATCATATTAGGTTTTGGATTTATAGCTGTTTTTGTGTCTATTGCTTCAAAAGCATTTTCAGATGATTTGTGTTTTCTGAAGAAACTACAAGAGATATCTAACCCATACTTTCTGTGCAAGAGGGGCCTGTACATCTGCACAATATGTCTTTTAAAGTTTGAACCTATCTTATTGCGTTTTTGAGTTATAGCAGTTTTTACTGTTTTATTGCTCCAAAAGCCTTTTCAGCCCATGAACAGTTGTTTGTGAGTTTTGAAAAAAAGAGCAAGAGCTATTCAAACCCTTTTTGCTGGGCAAGTAGGACCTGTAAATCTACACAATATAGAGTTTAAAGTTTGAGTCTATCATATTAGGTTTTGGATTTATAGCTGTTTTTGTGTCTATTGCTTCAAAAGCATTTTCAGATGATTTGTGTTTTCTGAAGAAACTACAAGAGATATCTAACCCATACTTTCTGTGCAAGAGGGGCCTGTACATCTGCACAATATGTCTTTTAAAGTTTGAACCTATCTTATTGCGTTTTTGAGTTATAGCAGTTTTTACTGTTTTATTGCTCCAAAAGCCTTTTCAGCCCTTGAACAGTTGTTTGTGAGTTTTGAAAAAAAGAGCAAGAGCTATTCAAACCCTTTTTGCTGGGCAAGTAGGACCTGTAAATCTACACAATATAGAGTTTAAAGTTTGAGTCTATCATATTAGGTTTTGGATTTATAGCTGTTTTTGTGTCTATTGCTTCAAAAGCATTTTCAGATGATTTGTGTTTTCTGAAGAAACTACAAGAGATATCTAACCCATACTTTCTGTGCAAGAGGGGCCTGTACATCTGCACAACATGTCTTTTAAAGTTTGAACCTATCTTATTGCGTTTTTGAGTTATAGCAGTTTTTACTGTTTTATTGCTCCAAAAGCCTTTTCAGCCCATGAACAGTTGTTTGTGAGTTTTGAAAAAAAGAGCAAGAGCTATTCAAACCCTTTTTGCTGGGCAAGTAGGACCTGTAAATCTACACAATATAGAGTTTAAAGTTTGAGTCTATCATATTAGGTTTTGGATTTATAGCTGTTTTTGTGTCTATTGCTTCAAAAGCATTTTCAGATGATTTGTGTTTTCTGAAGAAACTACAAGAGATATCTAACCCATACTTTCTGTGCAAGAGGGGCCTGTACATCTGCACAACATGTCTTTTAAAGTTTGAACTTATCTTATTGCGTTTTTGAGTTATAGCAGTTTTTACTGTTTTATTGCTCCAAAAGCCTTTTCAGCCCATGAACAGTTGTTTGTGAGTTTTGAAAAAAAGAGCAAGAGCTATTCAAACCCTTTTTGCTGGGCAAGTAGGACCTGTAAATCTACACAATATAGAGTTTAAAGTTTGAGTCTATCATATTAGGTTTTGGATTTATAGCTGTTTTTGTGTCTATTGCTTCAAAAGCATTTTCAGATGATTTGTGTTTTCTGAAGAAACTACAAGAGATATCTAACCCATACTTTCTGTGCAAGAGGGGCCTGTACATCTGCACAACATGTCTTTTAAAGTTTGAACCTATCTTATTGCGTTTTTGAGTTATAGCAGTTTTTACTGTTTTATTGCTCCAAAAGCCTTTTCAGCCCGTGAACAGTTGTTTGTGAGTTTTGAAAAAAAGAGCAAGAGCTATTCAAACCCTTTTTGCTGGGCAAGTAGGACCTGTAAATCTACACAATATAGAGTTTAAAGTTTGAGTCTATCATATTAGGTTTTGGATTTATAGCTGTTTTTGTGTCTATTGCTTCAAAAGCATTTTCAGATGATTTGTGTTTTCTGAAGAAACTACAAGAGATATCTAACCCATACTTTCTGTGCAAGAGAGCCCTGTACATCTGCACAACATGTCTTTTAAAGTTTGAACCTATCTTATTGCGTTTTTGAGTTATAGCAGTTTTTACTGTTTTATTGCTCCAAAAACCTTTTCAGCCCATGAACAGTTGTTTGTGAGTTTTGAAAAAAAGAGCAAGAGCTATTCAAACCCTTTTTGCTGGGCAAGTAGGACCTGTAAATCTACACAATATAGAGTTTAAAGTTTGAGTCTATCATATTAGGTTTTGGATTTATAGCTGTTTTTGTGTCTATTGCTTCAAAAGCATTTTCAGATGATTTGTGTTTTCTGAAGAAACTACAAGAGATATCTAACCCATACTTTCTGTGCAAGAGGGGCCTGTACATCTGCACAATATGTCTTTTAAAGTTTGAACCTATCTTATTGCGTTTTTGAGTTATAGCAGTTTTTACTGTTTTATTGCTCCAAAAGCCTTTTCAGCCCATGAACAGTTGTTTGTGAGTTTTGAAAAAAGAGCAAGAGCTATTCAAACCCTTTTTGCTGGGCAAGTAGGACCTGTAAATCTACACAATATAGAGTTTAAAGTTTGAGTCTATCATATTAGGTTTTGGATTTATAGCTGTTTTTGTGTCTATTGCTTCAAAAGCATTTTCAGATGATTTGTGTTTTCTGAAGAAACTACAAGAGATATCTAACCCATACTTTCTGTGCAAGAGGGGCCTGTACATCTGCACAACATGTCTTTTAAAGTTTGAACCTATCTTATTGCGTTTTTGAGTTATAGCAGTTTTTACTGTTTTATTGCTCCAAAAGCCTTTTCAGCCCATGAACAGTTGTTTGTGAGTTTTGAAAAAAAGAGCAAGAGCTATTCAAACCCTTTTTGCTGGGCAAGTAGGACCTGTAAATCTACACAATATAGAGTTTAAAGTTTGAGTCTATCATATTAGGTTTTGGATTTATAGCTGTTTTTGTGTCTATTGCTTCAAAAGCATTTTCAGATGATTTGTGTTTTCTGAAGAAACTACAAGAGATATCTAACCCATACTTTCTGTGCAAGAGGGGCCTGTACATCTGCACAATATGTCTTTTAAAGTTTGAACCTATCTTATTGCGTTTTTGAGTTATAGCAGTTTTTACTGTTTTATTGCTCCAAAAGCCTTTTCAGCCCATGAACAGTTGTTTGTGAGTTTTGAAAAAAGAGCAAGAGCTATTCAAACCCTTTTTGCTGGGCAAGTAGGACCTGTAAATCTACACAATATAGAGTTTAAAGTTTGAGTCTATCATATTAGGTTTTGGATTTATAGCTGTTTTTGTGTCTATTGCTTCAAAAGCATTTTCAGATGATTTGTGTTTTCTGAAGAAACTACAAGAGATATCTAACCCATACTTTCTGTGCAAGAGGGGCCTGTACATCTGCACAACATGTCTTTTAAAGTTTGAACCTATCTTATTGCGTTTTTGAGTTATAGCAGTTTTTACTGTTTTATTGCTCCAAAAGCCTTTTCAGCCCTTGAACAGTTGTTTGTGAGTTTTGAAAAAAAGAGCAAGAGCTATTCAAACCCTTTTTGCTGGGCAAGTAGGACCTGTAAATCTACACAATATAGAGTTTAAAGTTTGAGTCTATCATATTAGGTTTTGGATTTATAGCTGTTTTTGTGTCTATTGCTTCAAAAGCATTTTCAGATGATTTGTGTTTTCTGAAGAAACTACAAGAGATATCTAACCCATACTTTCTGTGCAAGAGGGGCCTGTACATCTGCACAACATGTCTTTTAAAGTTTGAACCTATCTTATTGCGTTTTTGAGTTATAGCAGTTTTTACTGTTTTATTGCTCCAAAAGCCTTTTCAGCCCATGAACAGTTGTTTGTGAGTTTTGAAAAAAAGAGCAAGAGCTATTCAAACCATTTTTGCTGGGCAAGTAGGACCTGTAAATCTACACAATATAGAGTTTAAAGTTTGAGTCAATCATATTAGGTTTTGGATTTATAGCTGTTTTTGTGTCTATTGCTTCAAAAGCATTTTCAGATGATTTGTGTTTTCTGAAGAAACTACAAGAGATATCTAACCCATACTTTCTGTGCAAGAGGGGCCTGTACATCTGCACAATATGTCTTTTAAAGTTTGAACCTATCTTATTGCGTTTTTGAGTTATAGCAGTTTTTACTGTTTTATTGCTCCAAAAGCCTTTTCAGCCCATGAACAGTTGTTTGTGAGTTTTGAAAAAAAGAGCAAGAGCTATTCAAACCCTTTTTGCTGGGCAAGTAGGACCTGTAAATCTACACAATATAGAGTTTAAAGTTTGAGTCTATCATATTAGGTTTTGGATTTTTAGCTGTTTTTGTGTCTATTGCTTCAAAAGCATTTTCAGATGATTTGTGTTTTCTGAAGAAACTACAAGAGATATCTAACCCATACTTTCTGTGCAAGAGGGGGCTGTACATCTGCACAACATGTCTTTTAAAGTTTGAACCTATCTTATTGCGTTTTTGAGTTATAGCAGTTTTTACTGTTTTATTGCTCCAAAAGCCTTTTCAGCCCATGAACAGTTGTTTGTGAGTTTTGAAAAAAAGAGCAAGAGCTATTCAAACCCTTTTTGCTGGGCAAGTAGGACCTATAAATCTACACAATATAGAGTTTAAAGTTTGAGTCTATCATATTAGGTTTTGGATTTATAGCTGTTTTTGTGTCTATTGCTTCAAAAGCATTTTCAGATGATTTGTGTTTCCTGAAGAAACTACAAGAGATATCTAACCCATACTTTCTGTGCAAGAGGGGCCTGTACATCTGCACAATATCTCTTTTAAAGTTTGAACCTATCTTATTGCGTTTTTGAGTTATAGCAGTTTTTACTGTTTTATTGCTCCAAAAGCCTTTTCAGCCCATGAACAGTTGTTTGTGAGTTTTGAAAAAAAGAGCAAGAGCTATTCAAACCCTTTTTGCTGGGCAAGTAGGACCTGTAAATCTACACAATATAGAGTTTAAAGTTTGAGTCTATCATATTAGGTTTTGGATTTATAGCTGTTTTTGTGTCTATTGCTTCAAAAGCATTTTCAGATGATTTGTGTTTTCTGAAGAAACTACAAGAGATATCTAACCCATACTTTCTGTGCAAGAGGGGCCTGTACATCTGCACAACATGTCTTTTAAAGTTTGAACCTATCTTATTGCGTTTTTGAGTTATAGCAGTTTTTACTGTTTTATTGCTCCAAAAGCCTTTTCAGCCCATGAACAGTTGTTTGTGAGTTTTGAAAAAAAGAGCAAGAGCTATTCAAACCCTTTTTGCTGGGCAAGTAGGACCTGTAAATCTACACAATATAGAGTTTAAAGTTTGAGTCAATCATATTAGGTTTTGGATTTATAGCTGTTTTTGTGTCTATTGCTTCAAAAGCATTTTCAGATGATTTGTGTTTTCTGAAGAAACTACAAGAGATATCTAACCCATACTTTCTGTGCAAGAGGGGCCTGTACATCTGCACAATATGTCTTTTAAAGTTTGAACCTATCTTATTGCGTTTTTGAGTTATAGCAGTTTTTACTGTTTTATTGCTCCAAAAGCCTTTTCAGCCCATGAACAGTTGTTTGTGAGTTTTGAAAAAAAGAGCAAGAGCTATTCAAACCCTTTTTGCTGGGCAAGTAGGACCTGTAAATCTACACAATATAGAGTTTAAAGTTTGAGTCTATCATATTATGTTTTGGATTTATAGCTGTTTTTGTGTCTATTGCTTCAAAAGCATTTTCAGATGATTTGTGTTTTCTGAAGAAACTACAAGAGATATCTAACCCATACTTTCTGTGCAAGAGGGGGCTGTACATCTGCACAACATGTCTTTTAAAGTTTGAACTTATCTTATTGCGTTTTTGAGTTATAGCAGTTTTTACTGTTTTATTGCTCCAAAAGCCTTTTCAGCCCATGAACAGTTGTTTGTGAGTTTTGAAAAAAAGAGCAAGAGCTATTCAAACCCTTTTTGCTGGGCAAGTAGGACCTGTAAATCTACACAATATAGAGTTTAAAGTTTGAGTCTATCATATTAGGTTTTGGATTTATAGCTGTTTTTGTGTCTATTGCTTCAAAAGCATTTTCAGATGATTTGTGTTTTCTGAAGAAACTACAAGAGATATCTAACCCATACTTTCTGTGCAAGAGGGGCCTGTACATCTGCACAATATGTCTTTTAAAGTTCGAACCTATCTTATTGCGTTTTTGAGTTATAGCAGTTTTTACTGTTTTATTGCTCCAAAAGCCTTTTCAGCCCATGAACAGTTGTTTGTGAGTTTTGAAAAAAAGAGCAAGAGCTATTCAAACCCTTTTTGCTGGGCAAGTAGGACCTATAAATCTACACAATATAGAGTTTAAAGTTTGAGTCTATCATATTAGGTTTTGGATTTATAGCTGTTTTTGTGTCTATTGCTTCAAAAGCATTTTCAGATGATTTGTGTTTCCTGAAGAAACTACAAGAGATATCTAACCCATACTTTCTGTGCAAGAGGGGCCTGTACATCTGCACAATATCTCTTTTAAAGTTTGAACCTATCTTATTGCGTTTTTGAGTTATAGCAGTTTTTACTGTTTTATTGCTCCAAAAGCCTTTTCAGCCCATGAACAGTTGTTTGTGAGTTTTGAAAAAAAGAGCAAGAGCTATTCAAACCCTTTTTGCTGGGCAAGTAGGACCTGTAAATCTACACAATATAGAGTTTAAAGTTTGAGTCTATCATATTAGGTTTTGGATTTATAGCTGTTTTTGTGTCTATTGCTTCAAAAGCATTTTCAGATGATTTGTGTTTTCTGAAGAAACTACAAGAGATATCTAACCCATACTTTCTGTGCAAGAGAGCCCTGTACATCTGCACAACATGTCTTTTAAAGTTTGAACCTATCTTATTGCGTTTTTGAGTTATAGCAGTTTTTACTGTTTTATTGCTCCAAAAGCCTTTTCAGCCCATGAACAGTTGTTTGTGAGTTTTGAAAAAAAGAGCAAGAGCTATTCAAACCCTTTTTGCTGGGCAAGTAGGACCTGTAAATCTACACAATATAGAGTTTAAAGTTTGAGTCTATCATATTAGGTTTTGGATTTATAGCTGTTTTTGTGTCTATTGCTTCAAAAGCATTTTCAGATGATTTGTGTTTTCTGAAGAAACTACAAGAGATATCTAACCCATACTTTCTGTGCAAGAGGGGCCTGTACATCTGCACAATATGTCTTTTAAAGTTTGAACCTATCTTATTGCGTTTTTGAGTTATAGCAGTTTTTACTGTTTTATTGCTCCAAAAGCCTTTTCAGCCCATGAACAGTTGTTTGTGAGTTTTGAAAAAAGAGCAAGAGCTATTCAAACCCTTTTTGCTGGGCAAGTAGGACCTGTAAATCTACACAATATAGAGTTTAAAGTTTGAGTCTATCATATTAGGTTTTGGATTTATAGCTGTTTTTGTGTCTATTGCTTCAAAAGCATTTTCAGATGATTTGTGTTTTATGAAGAAACTACAAGAGATATCTAACCCATACTTTCTGTGCAAGAGGGGCCTGTACATCTGCACAACATGTCTTTTAAAGTTTGAACCTATCTTATTGCGTTTTTGAGTTATAGCAGTTTTTACTGTTTTATTGCTCCAAAAGCCTTTTCAGCCCTTGAACAGTTGTTTGTGAGTTTTGAAAAAAAGAGCAAGAGCTATTCAAACCCTTTTTGCTGGGCAAGTAGGACCTGTAAATCTACACAATATAGAGTTTAAAGTTTGAGTCTATCATATTAGGTTTTGGATTTATAGCTGTTTTTGTGTCTATTGCTTCAAAAGCATTTTCAGATGATTTGTGTTTTCTGAAGAAACTACAAGAGATATCTAACCCATACTTTCTGTGCAAGAGGGGCCTGTACATCTGCACAACATGTCTTTTAAAGTTTGAACCTATCTTATTGCGTTTTTGAGTTATAGCAGTTTTTACTGTTTTATTGCTCCAAAAGCCTTTTCAGCCCATGAACAGTTGTTTGTGAGTTTTGAAAAAAAGAGCAAGAGCTATTCAAACCCTTTTTGCTGGGCAAGTAGGACCTGTAAATCTACACAATATAGAGTTTAAAGTTTGAGTCAATCATATTAGGTTTTGGATTTATAGCTGTTTTTGTGTCTATTGCTTCAAAAGCATTTTCAGATGATTTGTGTTTTCTGAAGAAACTACAAGAGATATCTAACCCATACTTTCTGTGCAAGAGGGGCCTGTACATCTGCACAATATGTCTTTTAAAGTTTGAACCTATCTTATTGCGTTTTTGAGTTATAGCAGTTTTTACTGTTTTATTGCTCCAAAAGCCTTTTCAGCCCATGAACAGTTGTTTGTGAGTTTTGAAAAAAAGAGCAAGAGCTATTCAAACCCTTTTTGCTGGGCAAGTAGGACCTGTAAATCTACACAATATAGAGTTTAAAGTTTGAGTCTATCATATTAGGTTTTGGATTTATAGCTGTTTTTGTGTCTATTGCTTCAAAAGCATTTTCAAATGATTTGTGTTTTCTGAAGAAACTACAAGAGATATCTAACCCATACTTTCTGTGCAAGAGGGGCCTGTACATCTGCACAACATGTCTTTTAAAGTTTGAACTTATCTTATTGCGTTTTTGAGTTATAGCAGTTTTTACTGTTTTATTGCTCCAAAAGCCTTTTCAGCCCATGAACAGTTGTTTGTGAGTTTTGAAAAAAAGAGCAAGAGCAATTCAAACCCTTTTTGCTGGGCAAGTAGGACCTGTAAATCTACACAATATAGAGTTTAAAGTTTGAGTCTATCATATTAGGTTTTGGATTTATAGCTGTTTTTGTGTCTATTGCTTCAAAAGCATTTTCAGATGATTTGTGTTTTCTGAAGAAACTACAAGAGATATCTAACCCATACTTTCTGTGCAAGAGGGGGCTGTACATCTGCACAACATGTCTTTTAAAGTTTGAACTTATCTTATTGCGTTTTTGAGTTATAGCAGTTTTTACTGTTTTATTGCTCCAAAAGCCTTTTCAGCCCATGAACAGTTGTTTGTGAGTTTTGAAAAAAAGAGCAAGAGCTATTCAAACCCTTTTTGCTGGGCAAGTAGGACCTGTAAATCTACACAATATAGAGTTTAAAGTTTGAGTCTATCATATTAGGTTTTGGATTTATAGCTGTTTTTGTGTCTATTGCTTCAAAAGCAATTTCAGATGATTTGTGTTTTCTGAAGAAACTACAAGAGATATCTAACCCATACTTTCTGTGCAAGAGGGGCCTGTACATCTGCACAATATGTCTTTTAAAGTTTGAACCTATCTTATTGCGTTTTTGAGTTATAGCAGTTTTTACTGTTTTATTGCTCCAAAAGCCTTTTCAGCCCATGAACAGTTGTTTGTGAGTTTTGAAAAAAAGAGCAAGAGCTATTCAAACCCTTTTTGCTGGGCAAGTAGGACCTATAAATCTACACAATATAGAGTTTGAAGTTTGAGTCTATCATATTAGGTTTTGGATTTATAGCTGTTTTTGTGTCTATTGCTTCAAAAGCATTTTCAGATGATTTGTGTTTCCTGAAGAAACTACAAGAGATATCTAACCCATACTTTCTGTGCAAGAGGGGCCTGTACATCTGCACAATATCTCTTTTAAAGTTTGAACCTATCTTATTGCGTTTTTGAGTTATAGCAGTTTTTACTGTTTTATTGCTCCAAAAGCCTTTTCAGCCCATGAACAGTTGTTTGTGAGTTTTGAAAAAAGAGCAAGAGCTATTCAAACCCTTTTTGCTGGGCAAGTAGGACCTGTAAATCTACACAATATAGAGTTTAAAGTTTGAGTCTATCATATTAGGTTTTGGATTTATAGCTGTTTTTGTGTCTATTGCTTCAAAAGCATTTTCAGATGATTTGTGTTTTCTGAAGAAACTACAAGAGATATCTAACCCATACTTTCTGTGCAAGAGGGTCCTGTACATCTGCACAACATGTCTTTTAAAGTTTGAACCTATCTTATTGCGTTTTTGAGTTATAGCAGTTTTTACTGTTTTATTGCTCCAAAAGCCTTTTCAGCCCATGAACAGTTGTTTGTGAGTTTTGAAAAAAAGAGCAAGAGCTATTCAAACCCTTTTTGCTGGGCAAGTAGGACCTGTAAATCTACACAATATAGAGTTTAAAGTTTGAGTCTATCATATTAGGTTTTGGATTTATAGCTGTTTTTGTGTCTATTGCTTCAAAAGCATTTTCAGATGATTTGTGTTTTCTGAAGAAACTACAAGAGATATCTAACCCATACTTTCTGTGCAAGAGAGCCCTGTACATCTGCACAACATGTCTTTTAAAGTTTGAACCTATCTTATTGCGTTTTTGAGTTATAGCAGTTTTTACTGTTTTATTGCTCCAAAAGCCTTTTCAGCCCATGAACAGTTGTTTGTGAGTTTTGAAAAAAAGAGCAAGAGCTATTCAAACCCTTTTTGCTGGGCAAGTAGGACCTGTAAATCTACACAATATAGAGTTTAAAGTTTGAGTCTATCATATTAGGTTTTGGATTTATAGCTGTTTTTGTGTCTATTGCTTCAAAAGCATTTTCAGATGATTTGTGTTTTCTGAAGAAACTACAAGAGATATCTAACCCATACTTTCTGTGCAAGAGGGGCCTGTACATCTGCACAATATGTCTTTTAAAGTTTGAACCTATCTTATTGCGTTTTTTGAATTATAGCAGTTTTTACTGTTTTATTGCTCCAAAAGCCTTTTCAGCCCATGAACAGTTGTTTGTGAGTTTTGAAAAAAGAGCAAGAGCTATTCAAACCCTTTTTGCTGGGCAAGTAGGACCTGTAAATCTACACAATATAGAGTTTAAAGTTTGAGTCTATCATATTAGGTTTTGGATTTATAGCTGTTTTTGTGTCTATTGCTTCAAAAGCATTTTCAGATGATTTGTGTTTTCTGAAGAAACTACAAGAGATATCTAACCCATACTTTCTGTGCAAGAGGGGCCTGTACATCTGCACAACATGTCTTTTAAAGTTTGAACCTATCTTATTGCGTTTTTGAGTTATAGCAGTTTTTACTGTTTTATTGCTCCAAAAGCCTTTTCAGCCCATGAACAGTTGTTTGTGAGTTTTGAAAAAAAGAGCAAGAGCTATTCAAACCCTTTTTGCTGGGCAAGTAGGACCTGTAAATCTACACAATATAGAGTTTAAAGTTTGAGTCTATCATATTAGGTTTTGGATTTATAGCTGTTTTTGTGTCTATTGCTTCAAAAGCATTTTCAGATGATTTGTGTTTTCTGAAGAAACTACAAGAGATATCTAACCCATACTTTCTGTGCAAGAGGGGCCTGTACATCTGCACAATATGTCTTTTAAAGTTTGAACCTATCTTATTGCGTTTTTGAGTTATAGCAGTTTTTACTGTTTTATTGCTCCAAAAGCCTTTTCAGCCCTTGAACAGTTGTTTGTGAGTTTTGAAAAAAAGAGCAAGAGCTATTCAAACCCTTTTTGCTGGGCAAGTAGGACCTGTAAATCTACACAATATAGAGTTTAAAGTTTGAGTCTATCATATTAGGTTTTGGATTTATAGCTGTTTTTGTGTCTATTGCTTCAAAAGCATTTTCAGATGATTTGTGTTTTCTGAAGAAACTACAAGAGATATCTAACCCATACTTTCTGTGCAAGAGGGGCCTGTACATCTGCACAATATGTCTTTTAAAGTTTGAACCTATCTTATTGCGTTTTTGAGTTATAGCAGTTTTTACTGTTTTATTGCTCCAAAAGCCTTTTCAGCCCATGAACAGTTGTTTGTGAGTTTTGAAAAAAAGAGCAAGAGCTATTCAAACCCTTTTTGCTGGGCAAGTAGGACCTATAAATCTACACAATATAGAGTTTAAAGTTTGAGTCTATCATATTAGGTTTTGGATTTATAGCTGTTTTTGTGTCTATTGCTTCAAAAGCATTTTCAGATGATTTGTGTTTCCTGAAGAAACTACAAGAGATATCTAACCCATACTTTCTGTGCAAGAGGGGCCTGTACATCTGCACAATATCTCTTTTAAAGTTTGAACCTATCTTATTGCGTTTTTGAGTTATAGCAGTTTTTACTGTTTTATTGCTCCAAAAGCCTTTTCAGCCCATGAACAGTTGTTTGTGAGTTTTGAAAAAAGAGCAAGAGCTATTCAAACCCTTTTTGCTGGGCAAGTAGGACCTGTAAATCTACACAATATAGAGTTTAAAGTTTGAGTCTATCATATTAGGTTTTGGATTTATAGCTGTTTTTGTGTCTATTGCTTCAAAAGCATTTTCAGATGATTTGTGTTTTCTGAAGAAACTACAAGAGATATCTAACCCATACTTTCTGTGCAAGAGGGGGCTGTACATCTGCACAACATGTCTTTTAAAGTTTGAACTTATCTTATTGCGTTTTTGAGTTATAGCAGTTTTTACTGTTTTATTGCTCCAAAAGCCTTTTCAGCCCATGAACAGTTGTTTGTGAGTTTTGAAAAAAAGAGCAAGAGCTATTCAAACCCTTTTTGCTGGGCAAGTAGGACCTGTAAATCTACACAATATAGAGTTTAAAGTTTGAGTCTATCATATTAGGTTTTGGATTTATAGCTGTTTTTGTGTCTATTGCTTCAAAAGCATTTTCAGATGATTTGTGTTTTCTGAAGAAACTACAAGAGATATCTAACCCATACTTTCTGTGCAAGAGGGGCCTGTACATCTGCACAATATGTCTTTTAAAGTTTGAACCTATCTTATTGCGTTTTTGAGTTATAGCAGTTTTTACTGTTTTATTGCTCCAAAAGCCTTTTCAGCCCATGAACAGTTGTTTGTGAGTTTTGAAAAAAGAGCAAGAGCTATTCAAACCCTTTTTGCTGGGCAAGTAGGACCTGTAAATCTACACAATATAGAGTTTAAAGTTTGAGTCTATCATATTAGGTTTTGGATTTATAGCTGTTTTTGTGTCTATTGCTTCAAAAGCATTTTCAGATGATTTGTGTTTTCTGAAGAAACTACAAGAGATATCTAACCCATACTTTCTGTGCAAGAGGGGGCTGTACATCTGCACAACATGTCTTTTAAAGTTTGAACTTATCTTATTGCGTTTTTGAGTTATAGCAGTTTTTACTGTTTTATTGCTCCAAAAGCCTTTTCAGCCCATGAACAGTTGTTTGTGAGTTTTGAAAAAAAGAGCAAGAGCTATTCAAACCCTTTTTGCTGGGCAAGTAGGACCTGTAAATCTACACAATATAGAGTTTAAAGTTTGAGTCTATCATATTATGTTTTAGATTTATAGCTGTTTTTGTGTCTATTGCTTTAAAAGCATTTTCAGATGATTTGTGTTTTCTGAAGAAACTACAAGAGATATCTAACCCATACTTTCTGTGCAAGAGGGGCCTGTACATCTGCACAACATGTCTTTTAAAGTTTGAACCTATCTTATTGCGTTTTTGAGTTATAGCAGTTTTTACTGTTTTATTGCTCCAAAAGCCTTTTCAGCCCATGAACAGTTGTTTGTGAGTTTTGAAAAAAAGAGCAAGAGCTATTCAAACCCTTTTTGCTGGGCAAGTAGGACCTGTAAATCTACACAATATAGAGTTTAAAGTTTGAGTCTATCATATTAGGTTTTGGATTTATAGCTGTTTTTGTGTCTATTGCTTCAAAAGCATTTTCAGATGATTTGTGTTTTCTGAAGAAACTACAAGAGATATCTAACCCATACTTTCTGTGCAAGAGGGGCCTGTACATCTGCACAACATGTCTTTTAAAGTTTGAACCTATCTTATTGCGTTTCTGAGTTATAGCAGTTTTTACTGTTTTATTGCTCCAAAAGCCTTTTCAGCCCATGAACAGTTGTTTGTGAGTTTTGAAAAAAAGAGCAAGAGCTATTCAAACCCTTTTTGCTGGGCAAGTAGGACCTGTAAATCTACACAATATAGAGTTTAAAGTTTGATTCTATCATATTAGGTTTTGGATTTATAGCTGTTTTTGTGTCTATTGCTTCAAAAGCATTTTCAGATGATTTGTGTTTTCTGAAGAAACTACAAGAGATATCTAACCCATACTTTCTGTGCAAGAGGGGCCTGTACATCTGCACAATATGTTTTTTAAAGTTTGAACCTATCTTTTTGCGTTTTTGAGTTATAGCAGTTTTTACTGTTTTATTGCTCCAAAAGCCTTTTCAGCCCATGAACAGTTGTTTGTGAGTTTTGAAAAAAGAGCAAGAGCTATTCAAACCCTTTTTGCTGGGCAAGTAGGACCTGTAAATCTACACAATATAGAGTTTAAAGTTTGAGTCTATCATATTAGGTTTTGGATTTATAGCTGTTTTTGTGTCTATTGCTTCAAAAGCATTTTCAGATGATTTGTGTTTTCTGAAGAAACTACAAGAGATATCTAACCCATACTTTCTGTGCAAGAGGGTCCTGTACATCTGCACAACATGTCTTTTAAAGTTTGAACCTATCTTATTGCGTTTTTGAGTTATAGCAGTTTTTACTGTTTTATTGCTCCAAAAGCCTTTTCAGCCCATGAACAGTTGTTTGTGAGTTTTGAAAAAAAGAGCAAGAGCTATTCAAACCCTTTTTGCTGGGCAAGTAGGACCTGTAAATCTACACAATATAGAGTTTAAAGTTTGAGTCTATCATATTAGGTTTTGGATTTATAGCTGTTTTTGTGTCTATTGCTTCAAAAGCATTTTCAGATGATTTGTGTTTTCTGAAGAAACTACAAGAGATATCTAACCCATACTTTCTGTGCAAGAGGGGCCTGTACATCTGCACAACATGTCTTTTAAAGTTTGAACCTATCTTATTGCGTTTTTGAGTTATAGCAGTTTTTACTGTTTTATTGCTCCAAAAGCCTTTTCAGCCCATGAACAGTTGTTTGTGAGTTTTGAAAAAAAGAGCAAGAGCTATTCAAACCCTTTTTGCTGGGCAAGTAGGACCTGTAAATCTACACAATATAGAGTTTAAAGTTTGAGTCTATCATATTAGGTTTTGGATTTATAGCTGTTTTTGTGTCTATTGCTTCAAAAGCATTTTCAGATGATTTGTGTTTTCTGAAGAAACTACAAGAGATATCTAACCCATACTTTCTGTGCAAGAGGGGCCTGTACATCTGCAAAACATGTCCTTTAAAGTTTGAACCTATCTTATTGCGTTTTTGAGTTATAGCAGTTTTTACTGTTTTATTGCTCCAAAAGCCTTTTCAGCCCATGAACAGTTGTTTGTGAGTTTTGAAAAAAAGAGCAAGAGCTATTCAAACCCTTTTTGCTGGGCAAGTAGGACCTGTAAATCTACACAATATAGAGTTTAAAGTTTGAGTCTATCATATTAGGTTTTGGATTTATAGCTGTTTTTGTGTCTATTGCTTCAAAAGCATTTTCAGATGATTTGTGTTTTCTGAAGAAACTACAAGAGATATCTAACCCATACTTTCTGTGCAAGAGGGGCCTGTAGATCTGCACAATATGTCTTTTAAAGTTTGAACTTATCTTATTGCGTTTTTGAGTTATAGCAGTTTTTACTGTTTGATTGCTCCAAAAGCCTTTTCAGCCCATGAACAGTTGTTTGTGAGTTTTGAAAAAAAGAGCAAGAGCTATTCAAACCCTTTTTGCTGGGCATGTAGGACCTGTAAATCTACACAATATAGAGTTTAAAGTTTGAGTCCATCATATTATGTTTTGGATTTATAGCTGTTTTTGTGTCTATTGCTTCAAAAGCATTTTCAGATGATTTGTGTTTTCTGAAGAAACTACAAGAGATATCTAACCCATACTTTCTGTGCAAGAGGGGCCTGTACATCTGCACAATATGTCTTTTAAAGTTTGAACCTATCTTATTGCGTTTTTGAGTTATAGCAGTTTTTACTGTTTTATTGCTCCAAAAGCCTTTTCAGCCCATGAACAGTTGTTTGTGAGTTTTGAAAAAAGAGCAAGAGCTATTCAAACCCTTTTTGCTGGGCAAGTAGGACCTGTAAATCTACACAATATAGAGTTTAAAGTTTGAGTCTATCATATTAGGTTTTGGATTTATAGCTGTTTTTGTGTTCTATTGCTTCAAAAGCATTTTCAGATGATTTGTGTTTTCTGAAGAAACTACAAGAGATATCTAACCCATACTTTCTGTGCAAGAGGGGCCTGTACATCTGCACAACATGTCTTTTAAAGTTTGAACCTATCTTATTGCGTTTTTGAGTTATAGCAGTTTTTACTGTTTTATTGCTCCAAAAGCCTTTTCAGCCCTTGAACAGTTGTTTGTGAGTTTTGAAAAAAAGAGCAAGAGCTATTCAAACCCTTTTTGCTGGGCAAGTAGGACCTGTAAATCTACACAATATAGAGTTTAAAGTTTGAGTCTATCATATTAGGTTTTGGATTTATAGCTGTTTTTGTGTCTATTGCTTCAAAAGCATTTTCAGATGATTTGTGTTTTCTGAAGAAACTACAAGAGATATCTAACCCATACTTTCTGTGCAAGAGGGGCCTGTACATCTGCACAACATGTCTTTTAAAGTTTGAACCTATCTTATTGCGTTTTTGAGTTATAGCAGTTTTTACTGTTTTATTGCTCCAAAAGCCTTTTCAGCCCATGAACAGTTGTTTGTGAGTTTTGAAAAAAAGAGCAAGAGCTATTCAAACCCTTTTTGCTGGGCAAGTAGGACCTGTAAATCTACACAATATAGAGTTTAAAGTTTGAGTCTATCATATTAGGTTTTGGATTTATAGCTGTTTTTGTGTCTATTGCTTCAAAAGCATTTTCAGATGATTTGTGTTTTCTGAAGAAACTACAAGAGATATCTAACCCATACTTTCTGTGCAAGAGGGGCCTGTACATCTGCACAACATGTCTTTTAAAGTTTGAACCTATCTTATTGCGTTTTTGAGTTATAGCAGTTTTTACTGTTTTATTGCTCCAAAAGCCTTTTCAGCCCATGAACAGTTGTTTGTGAGTTTTGAAAAAAGAGCAAGAGCTATTCAAACCCTTTTTGCTGGGCAAGTAGGACCTGTAAATCTACACAATATAGAGTTTAAAGTTTGAGTCTATCATATTAGGTTTTGGATTTATAGCTGTTTTTGTGTCTATTGCTTCAAAAGCATTTTCAGATGATTTGTGTTTTCTGAAGAAACTACAAGAGATATCTAACCCATACTTTCTGTGCAAGAGGGGCCTGTACATCTGCACAACATGTCTTTTAAAGTTTGAACCTATCTTATTGCGTTTTTGAGTTATAGCAGTTTTTACTGTTTTATTGCTCCAAAAGCCTTTTCAGCCCTTGAACAGTTGTTTGTGAGTTTTGAAAAAAAGAGCAAGAGCTATTCAAACCCTTTTTGCTGGGCAAGTAGGACCTGTAAATCTACACAATATAGAGTTTAAAGTTTGAGTCTATCATATTAGGTTTTGGATTTATAGCTGTTTTTGTGTCTATTGCTTCAAAAGCATTTTCAGATGATTTGTGTTTTCTGAAGAAACTACAAGAGATATCTAACCCATACTTTCTGTGCAAGAGGGGCCTGTACATCTGCACAACATGTCGTTTAAAGTTTGAACCTATCTTATTGCGTTTTTGAGTTATAGCAGTTTTTACTGTTTTATTGCTCCAAAAGCCTTTTCAGCCCATGAACAGTTGTTTGTGAGTTTTGAAAAAAAGAGCAAGAGCTATTCAAACCCTTTTTGCTGGGCAAGTAGGACCTGTAAATCTACACAATATAGAGTTTAAAGTTTGAGTCTATCATATTAGGTTTTGGATTTATAGCTGTTTTTGTGTCTATTGCTTCAAAAGCATTTTCAGATGATTTGTGTTTTCTGAAGAAACTACAAGAGATATCTAACCCATACTTTCTGTGCAAGAGGGTCCTGTACATCTGCACAACATGTCTTTTAAAGTTTGAACCTATCTTATTGCGTTTTTGAGTTATAGCAGTTTTTACTGTTTTATTGCTCCAAAAGCCTTTTCAGCCCATGAACAGTTGTTTGTGAGTTTTGAAAAAAAGAGCAAGAGCTATTCAAACCCTTTTTGCTGGGCAAGTAGGACCTGTAAATCTACACAATATAGAGTTTAAAGTTTGAGTCTATCATATTAGGTTTTGGATTTATAGCTGTTTTTGTGTCTATTGCTTCAAAAGCATTTTCAGATGATTTGTGTTTTCTGAAGAAACTACAAGAGATATCTAACCCATACTTTCTGTGCAAGAGGGGCCTGTACATCTGCACAACATGTCTTTTAAAGTTTGAACCTATCTTATTGCGTTTTTGAGTTATAGCAGTTTTTACTGTTTTATTGCTCCAAAAGCCTTTTCAGCCCATGAACAGTTGTTTGTGAGTTTTGAAAAAAAGAGCAAGAGCTATTCAAACCCTTTTTGCTGGGCAAGTAGGACCTGTAAATCTACACAATATAGAGTTTAAAGTTTGAGTCTATCATATTAGGTTTTGGATTTATAGCTGTTTTTGTGTCTATTGCTTCAAAAGCATTTTCAGATGATTTGTGTTTTCTGAAGAAACTACAAGAGATATCTAACCCATACTTTCTGTGCAAGAGGGGCCTGTACATCTGCACAACATGTCTTTTAAAGTTTGAACCTATCTTATTGCGTTTTTGAGTTATAGCAGTTTTTACTGTTTTATTGCTCCAAAAGCCTTTTCAGCCCATGAACAGTTGTTTGTGAGTTTTGAAAAAAAGAGCAAGAGCTATTCAAACCCTTTTTGCTGGGCAAGTAGGACCTGTAAATCTACACAATATAGAGTTTAAAGTTTGAGTCTATCATATTAGGTTTTGGATTTATAGCTGTTTTTGTGTCTATTGCTTCAAAAGCATTTTCAGATGATTTGTGTTTTCTGAAGAAACTACAAGAGATATCTAACCCATACTTTCTGTGCAAGAGGGGCCTGTAGATCTGCACAATATGTCTTTTAAAGTTTGAACTTATCTTATTGCGTTTTTGAGTTATAGCAGTTTTTACTGTTTTATTGCTCCAAAAGCCTTTTCAGCCCATGAACAGTTGTTTGTGAGTTTTGAAAAAAAGAGCAAGAGCTATTCAAACCCTTTTTGCTGGGCATGTAGGACCTGTAAATCTACACAATATAGAGTTTAAAGTTTGAGTCCATCATATTATGTTTTGGATTTATAGCTGTTTTTGTGTCTATTGCTTCAAAAGCATTTTCAGATGATTTGTGTTTTCTGAAGAAACTACAAGAGATATCTAACCCATACTTTCTGTGCAAGAGGGGCCTGTACATCTGCACAATATGTCTTTTAAAGTTTGAACCTATCTTATTGCGTTTTTGAGTTATAGCAGTTTTTACTGTTTTATTGCTCCAAAAGCCTTTTCAGCCCATGAACAGTTGTTTGTGAGTTTTGAAAAAAGAGCAAGAGCTATTCAAACCCTTTTTGCTGGGCAAGTAGGACCTGTAAATCTACACAATATAGAGTTTAAAGTTTGAGTCTATCATATTAGGTTTTGGATTTATAGCTGTTTTTGTGTCTATTGCTTCAAAAGCATTTTCAGATGATTTGTGTTTTCTGAAGAAACTACAAGAGATATCTAACCCATACTTTCTGTGCAAGAGGGGCCTGTACATCTGCACAACATGTCTTTTAAAGTTTGAACCTATCTTATTGCGTTTTTGAGTTATAGCAGTTTTTACTGTTTTATTGCTCCAAAAGCCTTTTCAGCCCATGAACAGTTGTTTGTGAGTTTTGAAAAAAAGAGCAAGAGCTATTCAAACCCTTTTTGCTGGGCAAGTAGGACCTGTAAATCTACACAATATAGAGTTTAAAGTTTGAGTCTATCATATTAGGTTTTGGATTTATAGCTGTTTTTGTGTCTATTGCTTCAAAAGCATTTTCAGATGATTTGTGTTTTCTGAAGAAACTACAAGAGATATCTAACCCATACTTTCTGTGCAAGAGGGGCCTGTACATCTGCACAATATGTCTTTTAAAGTTTGAACCTATCTTATTGCGTTTTTGAGTTATAGCAGTTTTTACTGTTTTATTGCTCCAAAAGCCTTTTCAGCCCATGAACAGTTGTTTGTGAGTTTTGAAAAAAAGAGCAAGAGCTATTCAAACCCTTTTTGCTGGGCAAGTAGGACCTGTAAATCTACACAATATAGAGTTTAAAGTTTGAGTCTATCATATTAGGTTTTGGATTTATAGCTGTTTTTGTGTCTATTGCTTCAAAAGCATTTTCAGATGATTTGTGTTTTCTGAAGAAACTACAAGAGATATCTAACCCATACTTTCTGTGCAAGAGGGTCCTGTACATCTGCACAACATGTCTTTTAAAGTTTGAACCTATCTTATTGCGTTTTTGAGTTATAGCAGTTTTTACTGTTTTATTGCTCCAAAAGCCTTTTCAGCCCATGAACAGTTGTTTGTGAGTTTTGAAAAAAAGAGCAAGAGCTATTCAAACCCTTTTTGCTGGGCAAGTAGGACCTGTAAATCTACACAATATAGAGTTTAAAGTTTGAGTCTATCATATTAGGTTTTGGATTTATAGCTGTTTTTGTGTCTATTGCTTCAAAAGCATTTTCAGATGATTTGTGTTTTCTGAAGAAACTACAAGAGATATCTAACCCATACTTTCTGTGCAAGAGGGGCCTGTACATCTGCACAATATGTCTTTTAAAGTTTGAACCTATCTTATTGCGTTTTTGAATTATAGCAGTTTTTACTGTTTTATTGCTCCAAAAGCCTTTTCAGCCCATGAACAGTTGTTTGTGAGTTTTGAAAAAAGAGCAAGAGCTATTCAAACCCTTTTTGCTGGGCAAGTAGGACCTGTAAATCTACACAATATAGAGTTTAAAGTTTGAGTCTATCATATTAGGTTTTGGATTTATAGCTGTTTTTGTGTCTATTGCTTCAAAAGCATTTTCAGATGATTTGTGTTTTCTGAAGAAACTACAAGAGATATCTAACCCATACTTTCTGTGCAAGAGGGGCCTGTACATCTGCACAACATGTCTTTTAAAGTTTGAACCTATCTTATTGCGTTTTTGAGTTATAGCAGTTTTTACTGTTTTATTGCTCCAAAAGCCTTTTCAGCCCATGAACAGTTGTTTGTGAGTTTTGAAAAAAAGAGCAAGAGCTATTCAAACCCTTTTTGCTGGGCAAGTAGGACCTGTAAATCTACACAATATAGAGTTTAAAGTTTGAGTCTATCATATTAGGTTTTGGATTTATAGCTGTTTTTGTGTCTATTGCTTCAAAAGCATTTTCAGATGATTTGTGTTTTCTGAAGAAACTACAAGAGATATCTAACCCATACTTTCTGTGCAAGAGGGGCCTGTACATCTGCACAATATGTCTTTTAAAGTTTGAACCTATCTTATTGCGTTTTTGAGTTATAGCAGTTTTTACTGTTTTATTGCTCCAAAAGCCTTTTCAGCCCATGAACAGTTGTTTGTGAGTTTTGAAAAAAAGAGCAAGAGCTATTCAAACCCTTTTTGCTGGGCAAGTAGGACCTATAAATCTACACAATATAGAGTTTAAAGTTTGAGTCTATCATATTAGGTTTTGGATTTATAGCTGTTTTTGTGTCTATTGCTTCAAAAGCATTTTCAGATGATTTGTGTTTCCTGAAGAAACTACAAGAGATATCTAACCCATACTTTCTGTGCAAGAGGGGCCTGTACATCTGCACAATATGTCTTTTAAAGTTTGAACCTATCTTATTGCGTTTTTGAGTTATAGCAGTTTTTACTGTTTTATTGCTCCAAAAGCCTTTTCAGCCCATGAACAGTTGTTTGTGAGTTTTGAAAAAAAGAGCAAGAGCTATTCAAACCCTTTTTGCTGGGCAAGTAGGACCTGTAAATCTACACAATATAGAGTTTAAAGTTTGAGTCTATCATATTAGGTTTTGGATTTATAGCTGTTTTTGTGTCTATTGCTTCAAAAGCATTTTCAGATGATTTGTGTTTTCTGAAGAAACTACAAGAGATATCTAACCCATACTTTCTGTGCAAGAGGGGCCTGTACATCTGCACAACATGTCTTTTAAAGTTTGAACCTATCTTATTGCGTTTTTGAGTTATAGCAGTTTTTACTGTTTTATTGCTCCAAAAGCCTTTTCAGCCCATGAACAGTTGTTTGTGAGTTTTGAAAAAAAGAGCAAGAGCTATTCAAACCCTTTTTGCTGGGCAAGTAGGACCTGTAAATCTACACAATATAGAGTTTAAAGTTTGAGTCAATCATATTAGGTTTTGGATTTATAGCTGTTTTTGTGTCTATTGCTTCAAAAGCATTTTCAGATGATTTGTGTTTTCTGAAGAAACTACAAGAGATATCTAACCCATACTTTCTGTGCAAGAGGGGCCTGTACATCTGCACAATATGTCTTTTAAAGTTTGAACCTATCTTATTGCGTTTTTGAGTTATAGCAGTTTTTACTGTTTTATTGCTCCAAAAGCCTTTTCAGCCCATGAACAGTTGTTTGTGAGTTTTGAAAAAAAGAGCAAGAGCTATTCAAACCCTTTTTGCTGGGCAAGTAGGACCTGTAAATCTACACAATATAGAGTTTAAAGTTTGAGTCTATCATATTATGTTTTGGATTTATAGCTGTTTTTGTGTCTATTGCTTCAAAAGCATTTTCAGATGATTTGTGTTTTCTGAAGAAACTACAAGAGATATCTAACCCATACTTTCTGTGCAAGAGGGGGCTGTACATCTGCACAACATGTCTTTTAAAGTTTGAACTTATCTTATTGCGTTTTTGAGTTATAGCAGTTTTTACTGTTTTATTGCTCCAAAAGCCTTTTCAGCCCATGAACAGTTGTTTGTGAGTTTTGAAAAAAAGAGCAAGAGCTATTCAAACCCTTTTTGCTGGGCAAGTAGGACCTGTAAATCTACACAATATAGAGTTTAAAGTTTGAGTCTATCATATTAGGTTTTGGATTTATAGCTGTTTTTGTGTCTATTGCTTCAAAAGCATTTTCAGATGATTTGTGTTTTCTGAAGAAACTACAAGAGATATCTAACCCATACTTTCTGTGCAAGAGGGGCCTGTACATCTGCACAATATGTCTTTTAAAGTTTGAACCTATCTTATTGCGTTTTTGAGTTATAGCAGTTTTTACTGTTTTATTGCTCCAAAAGCCTTTTCAGCCCATGAACAGTTGTTTGTGAGTTTTGAAAAAAAGAGCAAGAGCTATTCAAACCCTTTTTGCTGGGCAAGTAGGACCTATAAATCTACACAATATAGAGTTTAAAGTTTGAGTCTATCATATTAGGTTTTGGATTTATAGCTGTTTTTGTGTCTATTGCTTCAAAAGCATTTTCAGATGATTTGTGTTTCCTGAAGAAACTACAAGAGATATCTAACCCATACTTTCTGTGCAAGAGGGGCCTGTACATCTGCACAATATCTCTTTTAAAGTTTGAACCTATCTTATTGCGTTTTTGAGTTATAGCAGTTTTTACTGTTTTATTGCTCCAAAAGCCTTTTCAGCCCATGAACAGTTGTTTGTGAGTTTTGAAAAAAAGAGCAAGAGCTATTCAAACCCTTTTTGCTGGGCAAGTAGGACCTGTAAATCTACACAATATAGAGTTTAAAGTTTGAGTCTATCATATTAGGTTTTGGATTTATAGCTGTTTTTGTGTCTATTGCTTCAAAAGCATTTTCAGATGATTTGTGTTTTCTGAAGAAACTACAAGAGATATCTAACCCATACTTTCTGTGCAAGAGAGCCCTGTACATCTGCACAACATGTCTTTTAAAGTTTGAACCTATCTTATTGCGTTTTTGAGTTATAGCAGTTTTTACTGTTTTATTGCTCCAAAAGCCTTTTCAGCCCATGAACAGTTGTTTGTGAGTTTTGAAAAAAAGAGCAAGAGCTATTCAAACCCTTTTTGCTGGGCAAGTAGGACCTGTAAATCTACACAATATAGAGTTTAAAGTTTGAGTCTATCATATTAGGTTTTGGATTTATAGCTGTTTTTGTGTCTATTGCTTCAAAAGCATTTTCAGATGATTTGTGTTTTCTGAAGAAACTACAAGAGATATCTAACCCATACTTTCTGTGCAAGAGGGGCCTGTACATCTGCACAATATGTCTTTTAAAGTTTGAACCTATCTTATTGCGTTTTTGAGTTATAGCAGTTTTTACTGTTTTATTGCTCCAAAAGCCTTTTCAGCCCATGAACAGTTGTTTGTGAGTTTTGAAAAAAGAGCAAGAGCTATTCAAACCCTTTTTGCTGGGCAAGTAGGACCTGTAAATCTACACAATATAGAGTTTAAAGTTTGAGTCTATCATATTAGGTTTTGGATTTATAGCTGTTTTTGTGTCTATTGCTTCAAAAGCATTTTCAGATGATTTGTGTTTTCTGAAGAAACTACAAGAGATATCTAACCCATACTTTCTGTGCAAGAGGGGCCTGTACATCTGCACAACATGTCTTTTAAAGTTTGAACCTATCTTATTGCGTTTTTGAGTTATAGCAGTTTTTACTGTTTTATTGCTCCAAAAGCCTTTTCAGCCCATGAACAGTTGTTTGTGAGTTTTGAAAAAAAGAGCAAGAGCTATTCAAACCCTTTTTGCTGGGCAAGTAGGACCTGTAAATCTACACAATATAGAGTTTAAAGTTTGAGTCTATCATATTAGGTTTTGGATTTATAGCTGTTTTTGTGTCTATTGCTTCAAAAGCATTTTCAGATGATTTGTGTTTTCTGAAGAAACTACAAGAGATATCTAACCCATACTTTCTGTGCAAGAGGGGCCTGTAGATCTGCACAATATGTCTTTTAAAGTTTGAACTTATCTTATTGCGTTTTTGAGTTATAGCAGTTTTTACTGTTTTATTGCTCCAAAAGCCTTTTCAGCCCATGAACAGTTGTTTGTGAGTTTTGAAAAAAAGAGCAAGAGCTATTCAAACCCTTTTTGCTGGGCATGTAGGACCTGTAAATCTACACAATATAGAGTTTAAAGTTTGAGTCCATCATATTATGTTTTGGATTTATAGCTGTTTTTGTGTCTATTGCTTCAAAAGCATTTTCAGATGATTTGTGTTTTCTGAAGAAACTACAAGAGATATCTAACCCATACTTTCTGTGCAAGAGGGGCCTGTACATCTGCACAATATGTCTTTTAAAGTTTGAACCTATCTTATTGCGTTTTTGAGTTATAGCAGTTTTTACTGTTTTATTGCTCCAAAAGCCTTTTCAGCCCATGAACAGTTGTTTGTGAGTTTTGAAAAAAGAGCAAGAGCTATTCAAACCCTTTTTGCTGGGCAAGTAGGACCTGTAAATCTACACAATATAGAGTTTAAAGTTTGAGTCTATCATATTAGGTTTTGGATTTATAGCTGTTTTTGTGTCTATTGCTTCAAAAGCATTTTCAGATGATTTGTGTTTTCTGAAGAAACTACAAGAGATATCTAACCCATACTTTCTGTGCAAGAGGGGCCTGTACATCTGCACAACATGTCTTTTAAAGTTTGAACCTATCTTATTGCGTTTTTGAGTTATAGCAGTTTTTACTGTTTTATTGCTCCAAAAGCCTTTTCAGCCCATGAACAGTTGTTTGTGAGTTTTGAAAAAAAGAGCAAGAGCTATTCAAACCCTTTTTGCTGGGCAAGTAGGACCTGTAAATCTACACAATATAGAGTTTAAAGTTTGAGTCTATCATATTAGGTTTTGGATTTATAGCTGTTTTTGTGTCTATTGCTTCAAAAGCATTTTCAGATGATTTGTGTTTTCTGAAGAAACTACAAGAGATATCTAACCCATACTTTCTGTGCAAGAGGGGCCTGTACATCTGCACAATATGTCTTTTAAAGTTTGAACCTATCTTATTGCGTTTTTGAGTTATAGCAGTTTTTACTGTTTTATTGCTCCAAAAGCCTTTTCAGCCCATGAACAGTTGTTTGTGAGTTTTGAAAAAAAGAGCAAGAGCTATTCAAACCCTTTTTGCTGGGCAAGTAGGACCTGTAAATCTACACAATATAGAGTTTAAAGTTTGAGTCTATCATATTAGGTTTTGGATTTATAGCTGTTTTTGTGTCTATTGCTTCAAAAGCATTTTCAGATGATTTGTGTTTTCTGAAGAAACTACAAGAGATATCTAACCCATACTTTCTGTGCAAGAGGGTCCTGTACATCTGCACAACATGTCTTTTAAAGTTTGAACCTATCTTATTGCGTTTTTGAGTTATAGCAGTTTTTACTGTTTTATTGCTCCAAAAGCCTTTTCAGCCCATGAACAGTTGTTTGTGAGTTTTGAAAAAAAGAGCAAGAGCTATTCAAACCCTTTTTGCTGGGCAAGTAGGACCTGTAAATCTACACAATATAGAGTTTAAAGTTTGAGTCTATCATATTAGGTTTTGGATTTATAGCTGTTTTTGTGTCTATTGCTTCAAAAGCATTTTCAGATGATTTGTGTTTTCTGAAGAAACTACAAGAGATATCTAACCCATACTTTCTGTGCAAGAGGGGCCTGTACATCTGCACAATATGTCTTTTAAAGTTTGAACCTATCTTATTGCGTTTTTGAATTATAGCAGTTTTTACTGTTTTATTGCTCCAAAAGCCTTTTCAGCCCATGAACAGTTGTTTGTGAGTTTTGAAAAAAGAGCAAGAGCTATTCAAACCCTTTTTGCTGGGCAAGTAGGACCTGTAAATCTACACAATATAGAGTTTAAAGTTTGAGTCTATCATATTAGGTTTTGGATTTATAGCTGTTTTTGTGTCTATTGCTTCAAAAGCATTTTCAGATGATTTGTGTTTTCTGAAGAAACTACAAGAGATATCTAACCCATACTTTCTGTGCAAGAGGGGCCTGTACATCTGCACAACATGTCTTTTAAAGTTTGAACCTATCTTATTGCGTTTTTGAGTTATAGCAGTTTTTACTGTTTTATTGCTCCAAAAGCCTTTTCAGCCCATGAACAGTTGTTTGTGAGTTTTGAAAAAAAGAGCAAGAGCTATTCAAACCCTTTTTGCTGGGCAAGTAGGACCTGTAAATCTACACAATATAGAGTTTAAAGTTTGAGTCTATCATATTAGGTTTTGGATTTATAGCTGTTTTTGTGTCTATTGCTTCAAAAGCATTTTCAGATGATTTGTGTTTTCTGAAGAAACTACAAGAGATATCTAACCCATACTTTCTGTGCAAGAGGGGCCTGTACATCTGCACAATATGTCTTTTAAAGTTTGAACCTATCTTATTGCGTTTTTGAGTTATAGCAGTTTTTACTGTTTTATTGCTCCAAAAGCCTTTTCAGCCCATGAACAGTTGTTTGTGAGTTTTGAAAAAAAGAGCAAGAGCTATTCAAACCCTTTTTGCTGGGCAAGTAGGACCTATAAATCTACACAATATAGAGTTTAAAGTTTGAGTCTATCATATTAGGTTTTGGATTTATAGCTGTTTTTGTGTCTATTGCTTCAAAAGCATTTTCAGATGATTTGTGTTTCCTGAAGAAACTACAAGAGATATCTAACCCATACTTTCTGTGCAAGAGGGGCCTGTACATCTGCACAATATGTCTTTTAAAGTTTGAACCTATCTTATTGCGTTTTTGAGTTATAGCAGTTTTTACTGTTTTATTGCTCCAAAAGCCTTTTCAGCCCATGAACAGTTGTTTGTGAGTTTTGAAAAAAAGAGCAAGAGCTATTCAAACCCTTTTTGCTGGGCAAGTAGGACCTGTAAATCTACACAATATAGAGTTTAAAGTTTGAGTCTATCATATTAGGTTTTGGATTTATAGCTGTTTTTGTGTCTATTGCTTCAAAAGCATTTTCAGATGATTTGTGTTTTCTGAAGAAACTACAAGAGATATCTAACCCATACTTTCTGTGCAAGAGGGGCCTGTACATCTGCACAACATGTCTTTTAAAGTTTGAACCTATCTTATTGCGTTTTTGAGTTATAGCAGTTTTTACTGTTTTATTGCTCCAAAAGCCTTTTCAGCCCATGAACAGTTGTTTGTGAGTTTTGAAAAAAAGAGCAAGAGCTATTCAAACCCTTTTTGCTGGGCAAGTAGGACCTGTAAATCTACACAATATAGAGTTTAAAGTTTGAGTCAATCATATTAGGTTTTGGATTTATAGCTGTTTTTGTGTCTATTGCTTCAAAAGCATTTTCAGATGATTTGTGTTTTCTGAAGAAACTACAAGAGATATCTAACCCATACTTTCTGTGCAAGAGGGGCCTGTACATCTGCACAATATGTCTTTTAAAGTTTGAACCTATCTTATTGCGTTTTTGAGTTATAGCAGTTTTTACTGTTTTATTGCTCCAAAAGCCTTTTCAGCCCATGAACAGTTGTTTGTGAGTTTTGAAAAAAAGAGCAAGAGCTATTCAAACCCTTTTTGCTGGGCAAGTAGGACCTGTAAATCTACACAATATAGAGTTTAAAGTTTGAGTCTATCATATTATGTTTTGGATTTATAGCTGTTTTTGTGTCTATTGCTTCAAAAGCATTTTCAGATGATTTGTGTTTTCTGAAGAAACTACAAGAGATATCTAACCCATACTTTCTGTGCAAGAGGGGGCTGTACATCTGCACAACATGTCTTTTAAAGTTTGAACTTATCTTATTGCGTTTTTGAGTTATAGCAGTTTTTACTGTTTTATTGCTCCAAAAGCCTTTTCAGCCCATGAACAGTTGTTTGTGAGTTTTGAAAAAAAGAGCAAGAGCTATTCAAACCCTTTTTGCTGGGCAAGTAGGACCTGTAAATCTACACAATATAGAGTTTAAAGTTTGAGTCTATCATATTAGGTTTTGGATTTATAGCTGTTTTTGTGTCTATTGCTTCAAAAGCATTTTCAGATGATTTGTGTTTTCTGAAGAAACTACAAGAGATATCTAACCCATACTTTCTGTGCAAGAGGGGCCTGTACATCTGCACAATATGTCTTTTAAAGTTTGAACCTATCTTATTGCGTTTTTGAGTTATAGCAGTTTTTACTGTTTTATTGCTCCAAAAGCCTTTTCAGCCCATGAACAGTTGTTTGTGAGTTTTGAAAAAAAGAGCAAGAGCTATTCAAACCCTTTTTGCTGGGCAAGTAGGACCTATAAATCTACACAATATAGAGTTTAAAGTTTGAGTCTATCATATTAGGTTTTGGATTTATAGCTGTTTTTGTGTCTATTGCTTCAAAAGCATTTTCAGATGATTTGTGTTTCCTGAAGAAACTACAAGAGATATCTAACCCATACTTTCTGTGCAAGAGGGGCCTGTACATCTGCACAATATCTCTTTTAAAGTTTGAACCTATCTTATTGCGTTTTTGAGTTATAGCAGTTTTTACTGTTTTATTGCTCCAAAAGCCTTTTCAGCCCATGAACAGTTGTTTGTGAGTTTTGAAAAAAAGAGCAAGAGCTATTCAAACCCTTTTTGCTGGGCAAGTAGGACCTGTAAATCTACACAATATAGAGTTTAAAGTTTGAGTCTATCATATTAGGTTTTGGATTTATAGCTGTTTTTGTGTCTATTGCTTCAAAAGCATTTTCAGATGATTTGTGTTTTCTGAAGAAACTACAAGAGATATCTAACCCATACTTTCTGTGCAAGAGAGCCCTGTACATCTGCACAACATGTCTTTTAAAGTTTGAACCTATCTTATTGCGTTTTTGAGTTATAGCAGTTTTTACTGTTTTATTGCTCCAAAAGCCTTTTCAGCCCATGAACAGTTGTTTGTGAGTTTTGAAAAAAAGAGCAAGAGCTATTCAAACCCTTTTTGCTGGGCAAGTAGGACCTGTAAATCTACACAATATAGAGTTTAAAGTTTGAGTCTATCATATTAGGTTTTGGATTTATAGCTGTTTTTGTGTCTATTGCTTCAAAAGCATTTTCAGATGATTTGTGTTTTCTGAAGAAACTACAAGAGATATCTAACCCATACTTTCTGTGCAAGAGGGGCCTGTACATCTGCACAATATGTCTTTTAAAGTTTGAACCTATCTTATTGCGTTTTTGAGTTATAGCAGTTTTTACTGTTTTATTGCTCCAAAAGCCTTTTCAGCCCATGAACAGTTGTTTGTGAGTTTTGAAAAAAGAGCAAGAGCTATTCAAACCCTTTTTGCTGGGCAAGTAGGACCTGTAAATCTACACAATATAGAGTTTAAAGTTTGAGTCTATCATATTAGGTTTTGGATTTATAGCTGTTTTTGTGTCTATTGCTTCAAAAGCATTTTCAGATGATTTGTGTTTTCTGAAGAAACTACAAGAGATATCTAACCCATACTTTCTGTGCAAGAGGGGCCTGTACATCTGCACAACATGTCTTTTAAAGTTTGAACCTATCTTATTGCGTTTTTGAGTTATAGCAGTTTTTACTGTTTTATTGCTCCAAAAGCCTTTTCAGCCCATGAACAGTTGTTTGTGAGTTTTGAAAAAAAGAGCAAGAGCTATTCAAACCCTTTTTGCTGGGCAAGTAGGACCTGTAAATCTACACAATATAGAGTTTAAAGTTTGAGTCTATCATATTAGGTTTTGGATTTATAGCTGTTTTTGTGTCTATTGCTTCAAAAGCATTTTCAGATGATTTGTGTTTTCTGAAGAAACTACAAGAGATATCTAACCCATACTTTCTGTGCAAGAGGGGCCTGTACATCTGCACAATATGTCTTTTAAAGTTTGAACCTATCTTATTGCGTTTTTGAGTTATAGCAGTTTTTACTGTTTTATTGCTCCAAAAGCCTTTTCAGCCCATGAACAGTTGTTTGTGAGTTTTGAAAAAAGAGCAAGAGCTATTCAAACCCTTTTTGCTGGGCAAGTAGGACCTGTAAATCTACACAATATAGAGTTTAAAGTTTGAGTCTATCATATTAGGTTTTGGATTTATAGCTGTTTTTGTGTCTATTGCTTCAAAAGCATTTTCAGATGATTTGTGTTTTATGAAGAAACTACAAGAGATATCTAACCCATACTTTCTGTGCAAGAGGGGCCTGTACATCTGCACAACATGTCTTTTAAAGTTTGAACCTATATTATTGCGTTTTTGAGTTATAGCAGTTTTTACTGTTTTATTGCTCCAAAAGCCTTTTCAGCCCTTGAACAGTTGTTTGTGAGTTTTGAAAAAAAGAGCAAGAGCTATTCAAACCCTTTTTGCTGGGCAAGTAGGACCTGTAAATCTACACAATATAGAGTTTAAAGTTTGAGTCTATCATATTAGGTTTTGGATTTATAGCTGTTTTTGTGTCTATTGCTTCAAAAGCATTTTCAGATGATTTGTGTTTTCTGAAGAAACTACAAGAGATATCTAACCCATACTTTCTGTGCAAGAGGGGCCTGTACATCTGCACATTATGTCTTTTAAAGTTTGAACCTATCTTATTGCGTTTTTGAGTTATAGCAGTTTTTACTGTTTTATTGCTCCAAAAGCCTTTTCAGCCCATGAACAGTTGTTTGTGAGTTTTGAAAAAAGAGCAAGAGCTATTCAAACCATTTTTGCTGGGCAAGTAGGACCTGTAAATCTACACAATATAGAGTTTAAAGTTTGAGTCTATCATATTAGGTTTTGGATTTATAGCTGTTTTTGTGTCTATTGCTTCAAAAGCATTTTCAGATGATTTGTGTTTTCTGAAGAAACTACAAGAGATATCTAACCCATACTTTCTGTGCAAGAGGGGCCTGTACATCTGCACAATATGTCTTTTAAAGTTTGAACCTATCTTATTGCGTTTTTGAGTTATAGCAGTTTTTACTGTTTTATTGCTCCAAAAGCCTTTTCAGCCCTTGAACAGTTGTTTGTGAGTTTTGAAAAAAAGAGCAAGAGCTATTCAAACCCTTTTTGCTGGGCAAGTAGGACCTGTAAATCTACACAATATAGAGTTTAAAGTTTGAGTCTATCATATTAGGTTTTGGATTTATAGCTGTTTTTGTGTCTATTGCTTCAAAAGCATTTTCAGATGATTTGTGTTTTCTGAAGAAACTACAAGAGATATCTAACCCATACTTTCTGTGCAAGAGGGGCCTGTACATCTGCACAATATGTCTTTTAAAGTTTGAACCTATCTTATTGCGTTTTTGAGTTATAGCAGTTTTTACTGTTTTATTGCTCCAAAAGCCTTTTCAGCCCATGAACAGTTGTTTGTGAGTTTTGAAAAAAAGAGCAAGAGCTATTCAAACCCTTTTTGCTGGGCAAGTAGGACCTATAAATCTACACAATATAGAGTTTAAAGTTTGAGTCTATCATATTAGGTTTTGGATTTATAGCTGTTTTTGTGTCTATTGCTTCAAAAGCATTTTCAGATGATTTGTGTTTCCTGAAGAAACTACAAGAGATATCTAACCCATACTTTCTGTGCAAGAGGGGCCTGTACATCTGCACAATATCTCTTTTAAAGTTTGAACCTATCTTATTGCGTTTTTGAGTTATAGCAGTTTTTACTGTTTTATTGCTCCAAAAGCCTTTTCAGCCCATGAACAGTTGTTTGTGAGTTTTGAAAAAAAGAGCAAGAGCTATTCAAACCCTTTTTGCTGGGCAAGTAGGACCTGTAAATCTACACAATATAGAGTTTAAAGTTTGAGTCTATCATATTAGGTTTTGGATTTATAGCTGTTTTTGTGTCTATTGCTTCAAAAGCATTTTCAGATGATTTGTGTTTTCTGAAGAAACTACAAGAGATATCTAACCCATACTTTCTGTGCAAGAGAGCCCTGTACATCTGCACAACATGTCTTTTAAAGTTTGAACCTATCTTATTGCGTTTTTGAGTTATAGCAGTTTTTACTGTTTTATTGCTCCAAAAGCCTTTTCAGCCCATGAACAGTTGTTTGTGAGTTTTGAAAAAAAGAGCAAGAGCTATTCAAACCCTTTTTGCTGGGCAAGTAGGACCTGTAAATCTACACAATATAGAGTTTAAAGTTTGAGTCTATCATATTAGGTTTTGGATTTATAGCTGTTTTTGTGTCTATTGCTTCAAAAGCATTTTCAGATGATTTGTGTTTTCTGAAGAAACTACAAGAGATATCTAACCCATACTTTCTGTGCAAGAGGGGCCTGTACATCTGCACAATATGTCTTTTAAAGTTTGAACCTATCTTATTGCGTTTTTGAGTTATAGCAGTTTTTACTGTTTTATTGCTCCAAAAGCCTTTTCAGCCCATGAACAGTTGTTTGTGAGTTTTGAAAAAAGAGCAAGAGCTATTCAAACCCTTTTTGCTGGGCAAGTAGGACCTGTAAATCTACACAATATAGAGTTTAAAGTTTGAGTCTATCATATTAGGTTTTGGATTTATAGCTGTTTTTGTGTCTATTGCTTCAAAAGCATTTTCAGATGATTTGTGTTTTCTGAAGAAACTACAAGAGATATCTAACCCATACTTTCTGTGCAAGAGGGGCCTGTACATCTGCACAACATGTCTTTTAAAGTTTGAACCTATCTTATTGCGTTTTTGAGTTATAGCAGTTTTTACTGTTTTATTGCTCCAAAAGCCTTTTCAGCCCATGAACAGTTGTTTGTGAGTTTTGAAAAAAAGAGCAAGAGCTATTCAAACCCTTTTTGCTGGGCAAGTAGGACCTGTAAATCTACACAATATAGAGTTTAAAGTTTGAGTCTATCATATTAGGTTTTGGATTTATAGCTGTTTTTGTGTCTATTGCTTCAAAAGCATTTTCAGATGATTTGTGTTTTCTGAAGAAACTACAAGAGATATCTAACCCATACTTTCTGTGCAAGAGGGGCCTGTACATCTGCACAATATGTCTTTTAAAGTTTGAACCTATCTTATTGCGTTTTTGAGTTATAGCAGTTTTTACTGTTTTATTGCTCCAAAAGCCTTTTCAGCCCATGAACAGTTGTTTGTGAGTTTTGAAAAAAGAGCAAGAGCTATTCAAACCCTTTTTGCTGGGCAAGTAGGACCTGTAAATCTACACAATATAGAGTTTAAAGTTTGAGTCTATCATATTAGGTTTTGGATTTATAGCTGTTTTTGTGTCTATTGCTTCAAAAGCATTTTCAGATGATTTGTGTTTTATGAAGAAACTACAAGAGATATCTAACCCATACTTTCTGTGCAAGAGGGGCCTGTACATCTGCACAACATGTCTTTTAAAGTTTGAACCTATATTATTGCGTTTTTGAGTTATAGCAGTTTTTACTGTTTTATTGCTCCAAAAGCCTTTTCAGCCCTTGAACAGTTGTTTGTGAGTTTTGAAAAAAAGAGCAAGAGCTATTCAAACCCTTTTTGCTGGGCAAGTAGGACCTGTAAATCTACACAATATAGAGTTTAAAGTTTGAGTCTATCATATTAGGTTTTGGATTTATAGCTGTTTTTGTGTCTATTGCTTCAAAAGCATTTTCAGATGATTTGTGTTTTCTGAAGAAACTACAAGAGATATCTAACCCATACTTTCTGTGCAAGAGGGGCCTGTACATCTGCACATTATGTCTTTTAAAGTTTGAACCTATCTTATTGCGTTTTTGAGTTATAGCAGTTTTTACTGTTTTATTGCTCCAAAAGCCTTTTCAGCCCATGAACAGTTGTTTGTGAGTTTTGAAAAAAGAGCAAGAGCTATTCAAACCATTTTTGCTGGGCAAGTAGGACCTGTAAATCTACACAATATAGAGTTTAAAGTTTGAGTCTATCATATTAGGTTTTGGATTTATAGCTGTTTTTGTGTCTATTGCTTCAAAAGCATTTTCAGATGATTTGTGTTTTCTGAAGAAACTACAAGAGATATCTAACCCATACTTTCTGTGCAAGAGGGGCCTGTACATCTGCACAATATGTCTTTTAAAGTTTGAACCTATCTTATTGCGTTTTTGAGTTATAGCAGTTTTTACTGTTTTATTGCTCCAAAAGCCTTTTCAGCCCTTGAACAGTTGTTTGTGAGTTTTGAAAAAAAGAGCAAGAGCTATTCAAACCCTTTTTGCTGGGCAAGTAGGACCTGTAAATCTACACAATATAGAGTTTAAAGTTTGAGTCTATCATATTAGGTTTTGGATTTATAGCTGTTTTTGTGTCTATTGCTTCAAAAGCATTTTCAGATGATTTGTGTTTTCTGAAGAAACTACAAGAGATATCTAACCCATACTTTCTGTGCAAGAGGGGCCTGTACATCTGCACAATATGTCTTTTAAAGTTTGAACCTATCTTATTGCGTTTTTGAGTTATAGCAGTTTTTACTGTTTTATTGCTCCAAAAGCCTTTTCAGCCCATGAACAGTTGTTTGTGAGTTTTGAAAAAAAGAGCAAGAGCTATTCAAACCCTTTTTGCTGGGCAAGTAGGACCTATAAATCTACACAATATAGAGTTTAAAGTTTGAGTCTATCATATTAGGTTTTGGATTTATAGCTGTTTTTGTGTCTATTGCTTCAAAAGCATTTTCAGATGATTTGTGTTTCCTGAAGAAACTACAAGAGATATCTAACCCATACTTTCTGTGCAAGAGGGGCCTGTACATCTGCACAATATCTCTTTTAAAGTTTGAACCTATCTTATTGCGTTTTTGAGTTATAGCAGTTTTTACTGTTTTATTGCTCCAAAAGCCTTTTCAGCCCATGAACAGTTGTTTGTGAGTTTTGAAAAAAGAGCAAGAGCTATTCAAACCCTTTTTGCTGGGCAAGTAGGACCTGTAAATCTACACAATATAGAGTTTAAAGTTTGAGTCTATCATATTAGGTTTTGGATTTATAGCTGTTTTTGTGTCTATTGCTTCAAAAGCATTTTCAGATGATTTGTGTTTTCTGAAGAAACTACAAGAGATATCTAACCCATACTTTCTGTGCAAGAGGGGGCTGTACATCTGCACAACATGTCTTTTAAAGTTTGAACTTATCTTATTGCGTTTTTGAGTTATAGCAGTTTTTACTGTTTTATTGCTCCAAAAGCCTTTTCAGCCCATGAACAGTTGTTTGTGAGTTTTGAAAAAAAGAGCAAGAGCTATTCAAACCCTTTTTGCTGGGCAAGTAGGACCTGTAAATCTACACAATATAGAGTTTAAAGTTTGAGTCTATCATATTAGGTTTTGGATTTATAGCTGTTTTTGTGTCTATTGCTTCAAAAGCATTTTCAGATGATTTGTGTTTTCTGAAGAAACTACAAGAGATATCTAACCCATACTTTCTGTGCAAGAGGGGGCTGTACATCTGCACAACATGTCTTTTAAAGTTTGAACTTATCTTATTGCGTTTTTGAGTTATAGCAGTTTTTACTGTTTTATTGCTCCAAAAGCCTTTTCAGCCCATGAACAGTTGTTTGTGAGTTTTGAAAAAAAGAGCAAGAGCTATTCAAACCCTTTTTGCTGGGCAAGTAGGACCTGTAAATCTACACAATATA
This sequence comes from Eucyclogobius newberryi, assembly GCF_026437365.1. Lineage (NCBI taxonomy): Eukaryota > Metazoa > Chordata > Actinopteri > Gobiiformes > Gobiidae > Eucyclogobius > Eucyclogobius newberryi. The sequence goes on from NW_027315821.1 coordinate 157,976, forward strand.
GAGTTTAAAGTTTGAGTCTATCATATTATGTTTTAGATTTATAGCTGTTTTTGTGTCTATTGCTTCAAAAGCATTTTCAGATGATTTGTGTTTTCTGAAGAAACTACAAGAGATATCTAACCCATACTTTCTGTGCAAGAGGGGCCTGTACATCTGCACAACATGTCTTTTAAAGTTTGAACCTATCTTATTGCGTTTTTGAGTTATAGCAGTTTTTACTGTTTTATTGCTCCAAAAGCCTTTTCAGCCCATGAACAGTTGTTTGTGAGTTTTGAAAAAAAGAGCAAGAGCTATTCAAACCCTTTTTGCTGGGCAAGTAGGACCTGTAAATCTACACAATATAGAGTTTAAAGTTTGAGTCTATCATATTAGGTTTTGGATTTATAGCTGTTTTTGTGTCTATTGCTTCAAAAGCATTTTCAGATGATTTGTGTTTTCTGAAGAAACTACAAGAGATATCTAACCCATACTTTCTGTGCAAGAGGGGCCTGTACATCTGCACAACATGTCTTTTAAAGTTTGAACCTATCTTATTGCGTTTCTGAGTTATAGCAGTTTTTACTGTTTTATTGCTCCAAAAGCCTTTTCAGCCCATGAACAGTTGTTTGTGAGTTTTGAAAAAAAGAGCAAGAGCTATTCAAACCCTTTTTGCTGGGCAAGTAGGACCTGTAAATCTACACAATATAGAGTTTAAAGTTTGATTCTATCATATTAGGTTTTGGATTTATAGCTGTTTTTGTGTCTATTGCTTCAAAAGCATTTTCAGATGATTTGTGTTTTCTGAAGAAACTACAAGAGATATCTAACCCATACTTTCTGTGCAAGAGGGGCCTGTACATCTGCACAATATGTCTTTTAAAGTTTGAACCTATCTTTTTGCGTTTTTGAGTTATAGCAGTTTTTACTGTTTTATTGCTCCAAAAGCCTTTTCAGCCCATGAACAGTTGTTTGTGAGTTTTGAAAAAAGAGCAAGAGCTATTCAAACCCTTTTTGCTGGGCAAGTAGGACCTGTAAATCTACACAATATAGAGTTTAAAGTTTGAGTCTATCATATTAGGTTTTGGATTTATAGCTGTTTTTGTGTCTATTGCTTCAAAAGCATTTTCAGATGATTTGTGTTTTCTGAAGAAACTACAAGAGATATCTAACCCATACTTTCTGTGCAAGAGGGTCCTGTACATCTGCACAACATGTCTTTTAAAGTTTGAACCTATCTTATTGCGTTTTTGAGTTATAGCAGTTTTTACTGTTTTATTGCTCCAAAAGCCTTTTCAGCCCATGAACAGTTGTTTGTGAGTTTTGAAAAAAAGAGCAAGAGCTATTCAAACCCTTTTTGCTGGGCAAGTAGGACCTGTAAATCTACACAATATAGAGTTTAAAGTTTGAGTCTATCATATTAGGTTTTGGATTTATAGCTGTTTTTGTGTCTATTGCTTCAAAAGCATTTTCAGATGATTTGTGTTTTCTGAAGAAACTACAAGAGATATCTAACCCATACTTTCTGTGCAAGAGGGGCCTGTACATCTGCACAACATGTCTTTTAAAGTTTGAACCTATCTTATTGCGTTTTTGAGTTATAGCAGTTTTTACTGTTTTATTGCTCCAAAAGCCTTTTCAGCCCATGAACAGTTGTTTGTGAGTTTTGAAAAAAAGAGCAAGAGCTATTCAAACCCTTTTTGCTGGGCAAGTAGGACCTGTAAATCTACACAATATAGAGTTTAAAGTTTGAGTCTATCATATTAGGTTTTGGATTTATAGCTGTTTTTGTGTCTATTGCTTCAAAAGCATTTTCAGATGATTTGTGTTTTCTGAAGAAACTACAAGAGATATCTAACCCATACTTTCTGTGCAAGAGGGGCCTGTACATCTGCACAACATGTCTTTTAAAGTTTGAACCTATCTTATTGCGTTTTTGAGTTATAGCAGTTTTTACTGTTTTATTGCTCCAAAAGCCTTTTCAGCCCATGAACAGTTGTTTGTGAGTTTTGAAAAAAAGAGCAAGAGCTATTCAAACCCTTTTTGCTGGGCAAGTAGGACCTGTAAATCTACACAATATAGAGTTTAAAGTTTGAGTCTATCATATTAGGTTTTGGATTTATAGCTGTTTTTGTGTCTATTGCTTCAAAAGCATTTTCAGATGATTTGTGTTTTCTGAAGAAACTACAAGAGATATCTAACCCATACTTTCTGTGCAAGAGGGGCCTGTACATCTGCACAACATGTCTTTTAAAGTTTGAACCTATCTTATTGCGTTTTTGAGTTATAGCAGTTTTTACTGTTTTATTGCTCCAAAAGCCTTTTCAGCCCATGAACAGTTGTTTGTGAGTTTTGAAAAAAAGAGCAAGAGCTATTCAAACCCTTTTTGCTGGGCAAGTAGGACCTGTAAATCTACACAATATAGAGTTTAAAGTTTGAGTCTATCATATTAGGTTTTGGATTTATAGCTGTTTTTGTGTCTATTGCTTCAAAAGCATTTTCAGATGATTTGTGTTTTCTGAAGAAACTACAAGAGATATCTAACCCATACTTTCTGTGCAAGAGGGGCCTGTACATCTGCACAACATGTCTTTTAAAGTTTGAACCTATCTTATTGCGTTTTTGAGTTATAGCAGTTTTTACTGTTTTATTGCTCCAAAAGCCTTTTCAGCCCATGAACAGTTGTTTGTGAGTTTTGAAAAAAAGAGCAAGAGCTATTCAAACCCTTTTTGCTGGGCAAGTAGGACCTGTAAATCTACACAATATAGAGTTTAAAGTTTGAGTCTATCATATTAGGTTTTGGATTTATAGCTGTTTTTGTGTCTATTGCTTCAAAAGCATTTTCAGATGATTTGTGTTTTCTGAAGAAACTACAAGAGATATCTAACCCATACTTTCTGTGCAAGAGGGTCCTGTACATCTGCACAACATGTCTTTTAAAGTTTGAACCTATCTTATTGCGTTTTTGAGTTATAGCAGTTTTTACTGTTTTATTGCTCCAAAAGCCTTTTCAGCCCATGAACAGTTGTTTGTGAGTTTTGAAAAAAAGAGCAAGAGCTATTCAAACCCTTTTTGCTGGGCAAGTAGGACCTGTAAATCTACACAATATAGAGTTTAAAGTTTGAGTCTATCATATTAGGTTTTGGATTTATAGCTGTTTTTGTGTCTATTGCTTCAAAAGCATTTTCAGATGATTTGTGTTTTCTGAAGAAACTACAAGAGATATCTAACCCATACTTTCTGTGCAAGAGGGGCCTGTACATCTGCACAACATGTCTTTTAAAGTTTGAACCTATCTTATTGCGTTTTTGAGTTATAGCAGTTTTTACTGTTTTATTGCTCCAAAAGCCTTTTCAGCCCATGAACAGTTGTTTGTGAGTTTTGAAAAAAAGAGCAAGAGCTATTCAAACCCTTTTTGCTGGGCAAGTAGGACCTGTAAATCTACACAATATAGAGTTTAAAGTTTGAGTCTATCATATTAGGTTTTGGATTTATAGCTGTTTTTGTGTCTATTGCTTCAAAAGCATTTTCAGATGATTTGTGTTTTCTGAAGAAACTACAAGAGATATCTAACCCATACTTTCTGTGCAAGAGGGGCCTGTACATCTGCACAACATGTCTTTTAAAGTTTGAACCTATCTTATTGCGTTTTTGAGTTATAGCAGTTTTTACTGTTTTATTGCTCCAAAAGCCTTTTCAGCCCATGAACAGTTGTTTGTGAGTTTTGAAAAAAGAGCAAGAGCTATTCAAACCCTTTTTGCTGGGCAAGTAGGACCTGTAAATCTACACAATATAGAGTTTAAAGTTTGAGTCTATCATATTAGGTTTTGGATTTATAGCTGTTTTTGTGTCTATTGCTTCAAAAGCATTTTCAGATGATTTGTGTTTTCTGAAGAAACTACAAGAGATATCTAACCCATACTTTCTGTGCAAGAGGGGCCTGTACATCTGCACAACATGTCTTTTAAAGTTTGAACCTATCTTATTGCGTTTTTGAGTTATAGCAGTTTTTACTGTTTTATTGCTCCAAAAGCCTTTTCAGCCCATGAACAGTTGTTTGTGAGTTTTGAAAAAAAGAGCAAGAGCTATTCAAACCCTTTTTGCTGGGCAAGTAGGACCTGTAAATCTACACAATATAGAGTTTAAAGTTTGAGTCTATCATATTAGGTTTTGGATTTATAGCTGTTTTTGTGTCTATTGCTTCAAAAGCATTTTCAGATGATTTGTGTTTTCTGAAGAAACTACAAGAGATATCTAACCCATACTTTCTGTGCAAGAGGGTCCTGTACATCTGCACAACATGTCTTTTAAAGTTTGAACCTATCTTATTGCGTTTTTGAGTTATAGCAGTTTTTACTGTTTTATTGCTCCAAAAGCCTTTTCAGCCCATGAACAGTTGTTTGTGAGTTTTGAAAAAAAGAGCAAGAGCTATTCAAACCCTTTTTGCTGGGCAAGTAGGACCTGTAAATCTACACAATATAGAGTTTAAAGTTTGAGTCTATCATATTAGGTTTTGGATTTATAGCTGTTTTTGTGTCTATTGCTTCAAAAGCATTTTCAGATGATTTGTGTTTTCTGAAGAAACTACAAGAGATATCTAACCCATACTTTCTGTGCAAGAGGGGCCTGTACATCTGCACAACATGTCTTTTAAAGTTTGAACCTATCTTATTGCGTTTTTGAGTTATAGCAGTTTTTACTGTTTTATTGCTCCAAAAGCCTTTTCAGCCCATGAACAGTTGTTTGTGAGTTTTGAAAAAAAGAGCAAGAGCTATTCAAACCCTTTTGCTGGGCAAGTAGGACCTGTAAATCTACACAATATAGAGTTTAAAGTTTGAGTCTATCATATTAGGTTTTGGATTTATAGCTGTTTTTGTGTCTATTGCTTCAAAAGCATTTTCAGATGATTTGTGTTTTCTGAAGAAACTACAAGAGATATCTAACCCATACTTTCTGTGCAAGAGGGGCCTGTACATCTGCACAACATGTCTTTTAAAGTTTGAACCTATCTTATTGCGTTTTGAGTTATAGCAGTTTTTACTGTTTTATTGCTCCAAAAGCCTTTTCAGCCCATGAACAGTTGTTTGTGAGTTTTGAAAAAAAGAGCAAGAGCTATTCAAACCCTTTTTGCTGGGCAAGTAGGACCTGTAAATCTACACAATATAGAGTTTAAAGTTTGAGTCTATCATATTAGGTTTTGGATTTATAGCTGTTTTTGTGTCTATTGCTTCAAAAGCATTTTCAGATGATTTGTGTTTTCTGAAGAAACTACAAGAGATATCTAACCCATACTTTCTGTGCAAGAGGGGCCTGTACATCTGCACAACATGTCTTTTAAAGTTTGAACCTATCTTATTGCGTTTTTGAGTTATAGCAGTTTTTACTGTTTTATTGCTCCAAAAGCCTTTTCAGCCCATGAACAGTTGTTTGTGAGTTTTGAAAAAAAGAGCAAGAGCTATTCAAACCCTTTTTGCTGGGCAAGTAGGACCTGTAAATCTACACAATATAGAGTTTAAAGTTTGAGTCTATCATATTAGGTTTTGGATTTATAGCTGTTTTTGTGTCTATTGCTTCAAAAGCATTTTCAGATGATTTGTGTTTTCTGAAGAAACTACAAGAGATATCTAACCCATACTTTCTGTGCAAGAGGGCCTGTACATCTGCACAACATGTCTTTTAAAGTTTGAACCTATCTTATTGCGTTTTTGAGTTATAGCAGTTTTTACTGTTTTATTGCTCCAAAAGCCTTTTCAGCCCATGAACAGTTGTTTGTGAGTTTTGAAAAAAAGAGCAAGAGCTATTCAAACCCTTTTTGCTGGGCAAGTAGGACCTGTAAATCTACACAATATAGAGTTTAAAGTTTGAGTCTATCATATTAGGTTTTGGATTTATAGCTGTTTTTGTGTCTATTGCTTCAAAAGCATTTTCAGATGATTTGTGTTTTCTGAAGAAACTACAAGAGATATCTAACCCATACTTTCTGTGCAAGAGGGGCCTGTACATCTGCACAACATGTCTTTTAAAGTTTGAACCTATCTTATTGCGTTTTTGAGTTATAGCAGTTTTTACTGTTTTATTGCTCCAAAAGCCTTTTCAGCCCATGAACAGTTGTTTGTGAGTTTTGAAAAAAAAAGCAAGAGCTATTCAAACCCTTTTTGCTGGGCAAGTAGGACCTGTAAATCTACACAATATAGAGTTTAAAGTTTGAGTCTATCATATTAGGTTTTGGATTTATAGCTGTTTTTGTGTCTATTGCTTCAAAAGCATTTTCAGATGATTTGTGTTTTCTGAAGAAACTACAAGAGATATCTAACCCATACTTTCTGTGCAAGAGGGGCCTGTACATCTGCACAACATGTCTTTTAAAGTTTGAACCTATCTTATTGCGTTTTTGAGTTATAGCAGTTTTTACTGTTTTATTGCTCCAAAAGCCTTTTCAGCCCATGAACAGTTGTTTGTGAGTTTTGAAAAAAAGAGCAAGAGCTATTCAAACCCTTTTTGCTGGGCAAGTAGGACCTGTAAATCTACACAATATAGAGTTTAAAGTTTGAGTCTATCATATTAGGTTTTGGATTTATAGCTGTTTTTGTGTCTATTGCTTCAAAAGCATTTTCAGATGATTTGTGTTTTCTGAAGAAACTACAAGAGATATCTAACCCATACTTTCTGTGCAAGAGGGGCCTGTACATCTGCACAACATGTCTTTTAAAGTTTGAACCTATCTTATTGCGTTTTTGAGTTATAGCAGTTTTTACTGTTTTATTGCTCCAAAAGCCTTTTCAGCCCATGAACAGTTGTTTGTGAGTTTTGAAAAAAAGAGCAAGAGCTATTCAAACCCTTTTTGCTGGGCAAGTAGGACCTGTAAATCTACACAATATAGAGTTTAAAGTTTGAGTCTATCATATTAGGTTTTGGATTTATAGCTGTTTTTGTGTCTATTGCTTCAAAAGCATTTTCAGATGATTTGTGTTTTCTGAAGAAACTACAAGAGATATCTAACCCATACTTTCTGTGCAAGAGGGTCCTGTACATCTGCACAACATGTCTTTTAAAGTTTGAACCTATCTTATTGCGTTTTTGAGTTATAGCAGTTTTTACTGTTTTATTGCTCCAAAAGCCTTTTCAGCCCATGAACAGTTGTTTGTGAGTTTTGAAAAAAAGAGCAAGAGCTATTCAAACCCTTTTTGCTGGGCAAGTAGGACCTGTAAATCTACACAATGTAGAGTTTAAAGTTTGAGTCTATCATATTAGGTTTTGGATTTATAGCTGTTTTTGTGTCTATTGCTTCAAAAGCATTTTCAGATGATTTGTGTTTTCTGAAGAAACTACAAGAGATATCTAACCCATACTTTCTGTGCAAGAGGGGCCTGTACATCTGCACAACATGTCTTTTAAAGTTTGAACCTATCTTATTGCGTTTTTGAGTTATAGCAGTTTTTACTGTTTTATTGCTCCAAAAGCCTTTTCAGCCCATGAACAGTTGTTTGTGAGTTTTGAAAAAAAGAGCAAGAGCTATTCAAACCCTTTTTGCTGGGCAAGTAGGACCTGTAAATCTACACAATATAGAGTTTAAAGTTTGAGTCTATCATATTAGGTTTTGGATTTATAGCTGTTTTTGTGTCTATTGCTTCAAAAGCATTTTCAGATGATTTGTGTTTTCTGAAGAAACTACAAGAGATATCTAACCCATACTTTCTGTGCAAGAGGGGCCTGTACATCTGCACAACATGTCTTTTAAAGTTTGAACCTATCTTATTGCGTTTTTGAGTTATATCAGTTTTTACTGTTTTATTGCTCCAAAAGCCTTTTCAGCCCATGAACAGTTGTTTGTGAGTTTTGAAAAAAAGAGCAAGAGCTATTCAAACCCTTTTTGCTGGGCAAGTAGGACCTATAAATCTACACAATATAGAGTTTAAAGTTTGAGTCTATCATATTAGGTTTTGGATTTATAGCTGTTTTTGTGTCTATTGCTTCAAAAGCATTTTCAGATGATTTGTGTTTTCTAAAGAAACTACAAGAGATATCTAACCCATACTTTCTGTGCAAGAGGGGCCTGTACATCTGCACAACATGTCTTTTAAAGTTTGAACCTATCTTATTGCGTTTTTGAGTTATAGCAGTTTTTACTGTTTTATTGCTCCAAAAGCCTTTTCAGCCCATGAACAGTTGTTTGTGAGTTTTGAAAAAAAGAGCAAGAGCTATTCAAACCCTTTTTGCTGGGCAAGTAGGACCTGTAAATCTACACAATATAGAGTTTAAAGTTTGAGTCTATCATATTAGGTTTTGGATTTATAGCTGTTTTTGTGTCTATTGCTTCAAAAGCATTTTCAGATGATTTGTGTTTTCTGAAGAAACTACAAGAGATATCTAACCCATACTTTCTGTGCAAGAGGGGCCTGTACATCTGCACAACATGTCTTTTAAAGTTTGAACCTATCTTATTGCGTTTTTGAGTTATAGCAGTTTTTACTGTTTTATTGCTCCAAAAGCCTTTTCAGCCCATGAACAGTTGTTTGTGAGTTTTGAAAAAAGAGCAAGAGCTATTCAAACCCTTTTTGCTGGGCAAGTAGGACCTGTAAATCTACACAATATAGAGTTTAAAGTTTGAGTCTATCATATTAGGTTTTGGATTTATAGCTGTTTTTGTGTCTATTGCTTCAAAAGCATTTTCAGATGATTTGTGTTTTCTGAAGAAACTACAAGAGATATCTAACCCATACTTTCTGTGCAAGAGGGGCCTGTACATCTGCACAACATGTCTTTTAAAGTTTGAACCTATCTTATTGCGTTTTTGAGTTATAGCAGTTTTTACTGTTTTATTGCTCCAAAAGCCTTTTCAGCCCATGAACAGTTGTTTGTGAGTTTTGAAAAAAAGAGCAAGAGCTATTCAAACCCTTTTTGCTGGGCAAGTAGGACCTGTAAATCTACACAATATAGAGTTTAAAGTTTGAGTCTATCATATTAGGTTTTGGATTTATAGCTGTTTTTGTGTCTATTGCTTCAAAAGCATTTTCAGATGATTTGTGTTTTCTGAAGAAACTACAAGAGATATCTAACCCATACTTTCTGTGCAAGAGGGGCCTGTACATCTGCACAATATGTCTTTTAAAGTTTGAACCTATCTTATTGCGTTTTTGAGTTATAGCAGTTTTTACTGTTTTATTGCTCCAAAAGCCTTTTCAGCCCATGAACAGTTGTTTGTGAGTTTTGAAAAAAAGAGCAAGAGCTATTCAAACCCTTTTTGCTGGGCAAGTAGGACCTGTAAATCTACACAATATAGAGTTTAAAGTTTGAGTCTATCATATTAGGTTTTGGATTTATAGCTGTTTTTGTGTCTATTGCTTCAAAAGCATTTTCAGATGATTTGTGTTTTCTGAAGAAACTACAAGAGATATCTAACCCATACTTTCTGTGCAAGAGGGGCCTGTACATCTGCACAACATGTCTTTTAAAGTTTGAACCTATCTTATTGCGTTTTTGAGTTATAGCAGTTTTTACTGTTTTATTGCTCCAAAAGCCTTTTCAGCCCATGAACAGTTGTTTGTGAGTTTTGAAAAAAAGAGCAAGAGCTATTCAAACCCTTTTTGCTGGGCAAGTAGGACCTGTAAATCTACACAATATAGAGTTTAAAGTTTGAGTCTATCATATTAGGTTTTGGATTTATAGCTGTTTTTGTGTCTATTGCTTCAAAAGCATTTTCAGATGATTTGTGTTTTCTGAAGAAACTACAAGAGATATCTAACCCATACTTTCTGTGCAAGAGGGGCCTGTACATCTGCACAATATGTCTTTTAAAGTTTGAACCTATCTTATTGCGTTTTTGAGTTATAGCAGTTTTTACTGTTTTATTGCTCCAAAAGCCTTTTCAGCCCATGAACAGTTGTTTGTGAGTTTTGAAAAAAAGAGCAAGAGCTATTCAAACCCTTTTTGCTGGGCAAGTAGGACCTGTAAATCTACACAATATAGAGTTTAAAGTTTGAGTCTATCATATTAGGTTTTGGATTTATAGCTGTTTTTGTGACAATTGCTTCAAAAGCATTTTCAGATGATTTGTGTTTTCTGAAGAAACTACAAGAGATATCTAACCCATACTTTCTGTGCAAGAGGGGCCTGTACATCTGCACAACATGTCTTTTAAAGTTTGAACCTATCTTATTGCGTTTTTGAGTTATAGCAGTTTTTACTGTTTTATTGCTCCAAAAGCCTTTTCAGCCCATGAACAGTTGTTTGTGAGTTTTGAAAAAAAGAGCAAGAGCTATTCAAACCCTTTTTGCTGGGCAAGTAGGACCTGTAAATCTACACAATATAGAGTTTAAAGTTTGAGTCTATCATATTAGGTTTTGGATTTATAGCTGTTTTTGTGTCTATTGCTTCAAAAGCATTTTCAGATGATTTGTGTTTTCTGAAGAAACTACAAGAGATATCTAACCCATACTTTCTGTGCAAGAGGGGCCTGTACATCTGCACAACATGCCTTTTAAATTTTGAACCTATCTTATTGCGTTTTTGAGTTATAGCAGTTTTTACTGTTTTATTGCTCCAAAAGCCTTTTCAGCCCATGAACAGTTGTTTGTGAGTTTTGAAAAAAAGAGCAAGAGCTATTCAAACCCTTTTTGCTGGGCAAGTAGGACCTGTAAATCTACACAATATAGAGTTTAAAGTTTGAGTCTATCATATTAGGTTTTGGATTTATAGCTGTTTTTGTGTCTATTGCTTCAAAAGCATTTTCAGATGATTTGTGTTTTCTGAAGAAACTACAAGATATATCTAACCCATACTTTCTGTGCAAGAGGGGCCTGTACATCTGCACAATATGTCTTTTAAAGTTTGAACCTATCTTATTGCGTTTTTGAGTTATAGCAGTTTTTACTGTTTTATTGCTCCAAAAGCCTTTTCAGCCCATGAACAGTTGTTTGTGAGTTTTGAAAAAAAGAGCAAGAGCTATTCAAACCCTTTTTGCTGGGCAAGTAGGACCTATAAATCTACACAATATAGAGTTTAAAGTTTGAGTCTATCATATTAGGTTTTGGATTTATAGCTGTTTTTGTGTCTATTGCTTCAAAAGCATTTTCAGATGATTTGTGTTTTCTGAAGAAACTACAAGAGATATCTAACCCATACTTTCTGTGCAAGAGGGGCCTGTACATCTGCACAACATGTCTTTTAAAGTTTGAACCTATCTTATTGCGTTTTTGAGTTATAGCAGTTTTTACTGTTTTATTGCTCCAAAAGCCTTTTCAGCCCATGAACAGTTGTTTGTGAGTTTTGAAAAAAAGAGCAAGAGCTATTCAAACCCTTTTTGCTGGGCAAGTAGGACCTGTAAATCTACACAATATAGAGTTTAAAGTTTGAGTCTATCATATTAGGTTTTGGATTTATAGCTGTTTTTGTGTCTATTGCTTCAAAAGCATTTTCAGATGATTTGTGTTTTCTGAAGAAACTACAAGAGATATCTAACCCATACTTTCTGTGCAAGAGGGGCCTGTACATCTGCACAATATGTCTTTTAAAGTTTGAACCTATCTTATTGCGTTTTTGAGTTATAGCAGTTTTTACTGTTTTATTGCTCCAAAAGCCTTTTCAGCCCATGAACAGTTGTTTGTGAGTTTTGAAAAAAAGAGCAAGAGCTATTCAAACCCTTTTTGCTGGGCAAGTAGGACCTGTAAATCTACACAATATAGAGTTTAAAGTTTGAGTCTATCATATTAGGTTTTGGATTAATAGCTGTTTTTGTGTCTATTGCTTCAAAAGCATTTTCAGATGATTTGTGTTTTCTGAAGAAACTACAAGAGATATCTAACCCATACTTTCTGTGCAAGAGGGGCCTGTACATCTGCACAACATGTCTTTTAAAGTTTGAACCTATCTTATTGCGTTTTTGAGTTATAGCAGTTTTTACTGTTTTATTGCTCCAAAAGCCTTTTCAGCCCATGAACAGTTGTTTGTGAGTTTTGAAAAAAAGAGCAAGAGCTATTCAAACCCTTTTTGCTGGGCAAGTAGGACCTGTAAATCTACACAATATAGAGTTTAAAGTTTGAGTCTATCATATTAGGTTTTGGATTTATAGCTGTTTTTGTGTCTATTGCTTCAAAAGCATTTTCAGATGATTTGTGTTTTCTGAAGAAACTACAAGATATATCTAACCCATACTTTCTGTGCAAGAGGGGCCTGTACATCTGCACAATATGTCTTTTAAAGTTTGAACCTATCTTATTGCGTTTTTGAGTTATAGCAGTTTTTACTGTTTTATTGCTCCAAAAGCCTTTTCAGCCCATGAACAGTTGTTTGTGAGTTTTGAAAAAAAGAGCAAGAGCTATTCAAACCCTTTTTGCTGGGCAAGTAGGACCTGTAAATCTACACAATATAGAGTTTAAAGTTTGAGTCTATCATATTATGTTTTGGATTTATAGCTGTTTTTGTGTCTATTGCTTCAAAAGCATTTTCAGATGATTTGTGTTTTCTGAAGAAACTACAAGAGATATCTAACCCATACTTTCTGTGCAAGAGGGGCCTGTACATCTGCACAACATGTCTTTTAAAGTTTGAACCTATCTTATTGCGTTTTTGAGTTATAGCAGTTTTTACTGTTTTATTGCTCCAAAAGCCTTTTCAGCCCATGAACAGTTGTTTGTGAGTTTTGAAAAAAAGAGCAAGAGCTATTCAAACCCTTTTTGCTGGGCAAGTAGGACCTGTAAATCTACACAATATAGAGTTTAAAGTTTGAGTCTATCATATTAGGTTTTGGATTTATAGCTGTTTTTGTGTCTATTGCTTCAAAAGCATTTTCAGATGATTTGTGTTTTCTGAAGAAACTACAAGATATATCTAACCCATACTTTCTGTGCAAGAGGGGCCTGTACATCTGCACAATATGTCTTTTAAAGTTTGAACCTATCTTATTGCGTTTTTGAGTTATAGCAGTTTTTACTGTTTTATTGCTCCAAAAGCCTTTTCAGCCCATGAACAGTTGTTTGTGAGTTTTGAAAAAAAGAGCAAGAGCTATTCAAACCCTTTTTGCTGGGCAAGTAGGACCTGTAAATCTACACAATATAGAGTTTAAAGTTTGAGTCTATCATATTAGGTTTTGGATTTATAGCTGTTTTTGTGTCTATTGCTTCAAAAGCATTTTCAGATGATTTGTGTTTTCTGAAGAAACTACAAGAGATATCTAACCCATACTTTCTGTGCAAGAGGGGCCTGTACATCTGCACAACATGTCTTTTAAAGTTTGAACCTATCTTATTGCGTTTTTGAGTTATAGCAGTTTTTACTGTTTTATTGCTCCAAAAGCCTTTTCAGCCCATGAACAGTTGTTTGTGAGTTTTGAAAAAAAGAGCAAGAGCTATTCAAACCCTTTTTGCTGGGCAAGTAGGACCTGTAAATCTACACAATATAGAGTTTAAAGTTTGAGTCTATCATATTAGGTTTTGGATTTATAGCTGTTTTTGTGTCTATTGCTTCAAAAGCATTTTCAGATGATTTGTGTTTTCTGAAGAAACTACAAGAGATATCTAACCCATACTTTCTGTGCAAGAGGGGCCTGTACATCTGCACAACATGCCTTTTAAATTTTGAACCTATCTTATTGCGTTTTTGAGTTATAGCAGTTTTTACTGTTTTATTGCTCCAAAAGCCTTTTCAGCCCATGAACAGTTGTTTGTGAGTTTTGAAAAAAAGAGCAAGAGCTATTCAAACCCTTTTTGCTGGGCAAGTAGGACCTGTAAATCTACACAATATAGAGTTTAAAGTTTGAGTCTATCATATTAGGTTTTGGATTTATAGCTGTTTTTGTGTCTATTGCTTCAAAAGCATTTTCAGATGATTTGTGTTTTCTGAAGAAACTACAAGATATATCTAACCCATACTTTCTGTGCAAGAGGGGCCTGTACATCTGCACAATATGTCTTTTAAAGTTTGAACCTATCTTATTGCGTTTTTGAGTTATAGCAGTTTTTACTGTTTTATTGCTCCAAAAGCCTTTTCAGCCCATGAACAGTTGTTTGTGAGTTTTGAAAAAAAGAGCAAGAGCTATTCAAACCCTTTTTGCTGGGCAAGTAGGACCTATAAATCTACACAATATAGAGTTTAAAGTTTGAGTCTATCATATTAGGTTTTGGATTTATAGCTGTTTTTGTGTCTATTGCTTCAAAAGCATTTTCAGATGATTTGTGTTTTCTGAAGAAACTACAAGAGATATCTAACCCATACTTTCTGTGCAAGAGGGGCCTGTACATCTGCACAACATGTCTTTTAAAGTTTGAACCTATCTTATTGCGTTTTTGAGTTATAGCAGTTTTTACTGTTTTATTGCTCCAAAAGCCTTTTCAGCCCATGAACAGTTGTTTGTGAGTTTTGAAAAAAAGAGCAAGAGCTATTCAAACCCTTTTTGCTGGGCAAGTAGGACCTGTAAATCTACACAATATAGAGTTTAAAGTTTGAGTCTATCATATTAGGTTTTGGATTTATAGCTGTTTTTGTTTCTATTGCTTCAAAAGCATTTTCAGATGATTTGTGTTTTCTGAAGAAACTACAAGAGATATCTAACCCATACTTTCTGTGCAAGAGGGGCCTGTACATCTGCACAACATGTCTTTTAAAGTTTGAACCTATCTTATTGCGTTTTTGAGTTATAGCAGTTTTTACTGTTTTATTGCTCCAAAAGCCTTTTCAGCCCATGAACAGTTGTTTGTGAGTTTTGAAAAAAAGAGCAAGAGCTATTCAAACCCTTTTTGCTGGGCAAGTAGGACCTGTAAATCTACACAATATAGAGTTTAAAGTTTGAGTCTATCATATTAGGTTTTGGATTTATAGCTGTTTTTGTGTCTATTGCTTCAAAAGCATTTTCAGATGATTTGTGTTTTCTGAAGAAACTACAAGAGATATCTAACCCATACTTTCTGTGCAAGAGGGGCCTGTACATCTGCACAACATGTCTTTTAAAGTTTGAACCTATCTTATTGCGTTTTTGAGTTATAGCAGTTTTTACTGTTTTATTGCTCCAAAAGCCTTTTCAGCCCATGAACAGTTGTTTGTGAGTTTTGAAAAAAAGAGCAAGAGCTATTCAAACCATTTTTGCTGGGCAAGTAGGACCTGTAAATCTACACAATATAGAGTTTAAAGTTTGAGTCTATCATATTAGGTTTTGGATTTATAGCTGTTTTTGTGTCTATTGCTTCAAAAGCATTTTCAGATGATTTGTGTTTTCTGAAGAAACTACAAGAGATATCTAACCCATACTTTCTGTGCAAGAGGGGCCTGTACATCTGCACAACATGCCTTTTAAATTTTGAACCTATCTTATTGCGTTTTTGAGTTATAGCAGTTTTTACTGTTTTATTGCTCCAAAAGCCTTTTCAGCCCATGAACAGTTGTTTGTGAGTTTTGAAAAAAAGAGCAAGAGCTATTCAAACCCTTTTTGCTGGGCAAGTAGGACCTGTAAATCTACACAATATAGAGTTTAAAGTTTGAGTCTATCATATTAGGTTTTGGATTTATAGCTGTTTTTGTGTCTATTGCTTCAAAAGCATTTTCAGATGATTTGTGTTTTCTGAAGAAACTACAAGATATATCTAACCCATACTTTCTGTGCAAGAGGGGCCTGTACATCTGCACAATATGTCTTTTAAAGTTTGAACCTATCTTATTGCGTTTTTGAGTTATAGCAGTTTTTACTGTTTTATTGCTCCAAAAGCCTTTTCAGCCCATGAACAGTTGTTTGTGAGTTTTGAAAAAAAGAGCAAGAGCTATTCAAACCCTTTTTGCTGGGCAAGTAGGACCTATAAATCTACACAATATAGAGTTTAAAGTTTGAGTCTATCATATTAGGTTTTGGATTTATAGCTGTTTTTGTGTCTATTGCTTCAAAAGCATTTTCAGAT